>NC_056747.1:438488017-438833017 GCF_019279795.1 Protopterus annectens | reverse complement strand
CAATTTTCCATTCTTACATTGTTCCTTTGGCCAGGAGAAGATATTGTCAGAGCTGAAATTTTTAATCTCTCTCGTTAAGTTTTTTCAAAGCCTGTAGTTTCTCATCAAATTTAGCCAATCAATCAATTGTTCATATTCTAATTCTAAAAAACAGATAAAAATAAATAAAAACAGGTAAGCACTTTCACGATTGCTCGCTCGCTTCTTCAGACCTTAACAAACAGTATGAGAAAACAGGCCTTTAAATACAAAAAGCTTCCAATTAATTAAAAACAATTAAAATTGTTAGGTGTTAACACTTATCAGTGTACTAAGCCTCTCTTCTTTAGGAGAGGCTTTAAAGCAACAGTACTGTTCAAACCAGGTGGCACATATGCTTTAAAGTTGACAATCCATTTTAACTCAGCAGGTTCAGTCTCATTGCTCAAATCCCCTTCCCTTAAACTTTCATTTACTTTCTGTAGTACCACGAACTTAAAGCTGTGACTCATACCAGCTTCAGATACATGTTCCGCTAATGCATTTGTTAGTTTATTATTTCATACATCACTCTGATGCTGCAGAATCCTGTCCTTAAACATATGTTTTGTCTTCCCCATATAATATGAATCACATACATTACACTTGGCCATATAGACCAGATTTTTCATACAAAAGTCTGCATAAAAGGACAAATGCATAGGTTCCATGCTTAATGGATGCATACTCAAGTGTGTAGACCATATACAACTGCATGCCTTACAGAACCGCCATGCATGAATGTCCTTACGCCGGGAGGTGAGGTGCCTATACGGTTCAGTATGCATGAATGTCCTTACGCCGGGAGGTGAGGTGCCTATACGGTTCAGTGTGCTTATAACAGAGGCGCAGTTTTAAGTTCTTGGTATTTTTAAAGCAAAACGTAGGAACTGGTTCTATATGTTCACTAATACAGGGATCAGTCATCAGGATGGACCAATTTTTCTTTATGACTTCATACACTTTATTAACCTCTGCTGAATAGGTCAAACAGACCCTATTTACACCCTTGGTGCTGTTAGCCTCTGTGTCCCTCACTATACTTGAATAGCTGTCAGAGAAGTAGTGTTTTGCTTTAACACCAGCCGATATATTCAGTTCTTAAATTTCCTTATCTATCTCACTGCCCTTATAGCTCCTCTTCAATAGATCTGCCTTTAGCACCCTTAAAGCTTGCTCTAAAGAGTCAGCATTAGTATGCAATATCATGCACCTAAGAACCTGATTTTTAACCACATTCCTAGTAACGTGGAATGGATGCATACTAGAACGATGTAAGATGTTATTTTTCCTGCATGGTTTCCTGTATATTTTAGTGGACATGTTACCTAACATATCTTTCCTCACAGTAATGTCTAAAAAATCAATAATGTCAGCACAGTAATGCAGAGCAAAAGACAAATAATTAGTTGAAGTCTCTAACATGTCCACAAAGGCTTGAACCTCATCCATAGTACCATCCCAGACAAAAAAGATGCCATCCACAAATCGCTTATAAAACATAACATGTTTTATATAGAACTTTGCTGAAGACACATTCTAGCTCCCAACTGGCTAAAACTAAGTTTGCATACTTGTTGGCACACGCTGTGCCCATTGCTACCCCTACAACTTGCAGAAAGCATTCTGACTCAAAGAGAAACAAATTATTCTCTAAGATCAGGTCAAGCAGGGCACAGATCATGCTAACCTTAGAGTTAGAGAAGCCACCTTCTTTAATCAAGAATTGCCTAACCCGCTCAATCCCACCCTCATTTGGTATCACAGTAAACAGTGATTTCACATCCAGAGTAACAAACAACATTCTTTTGATGTCATTACTAGATCTATCCCTAGCCCAGTTGTATAAATGCTCTAGAAACTGTTTACTATCTCTCAAAACTGTATCAACTTTGTCCAATACGCCTCTCAGTGCCCCTATGACACGCAGTCAGAAGTGAATAATTGGTTTTTAACTTGTCGTCTAGTGAGCTCACAATAGAACAGTTAGCTGTGTTGAACAAAGGTCTTTCTTTTATACCTGCCACGAAAATGGACCTTGTAGAGACAATTTTAGATCTTAAAGTGTTTGCCAGGAATATTATGTTGAAGACTATCTTTTCAGGTAGTGATACTGGAGTCTGCAGCACTTTTAAGAAATCTAGCACATACACACCAGTTAACTCTCCAGCTATGGAGTCTTTTGTTAAGTTATGTGAGGATGACGTAAGAAGGTCCTTTAGTGACAAAAATAATAAAAGGTTTTTTTAATTTAACACCTAATGAGCATGAGTCACTGAATCAATTGGTTAGAGCACAGCATCTAGTTATTAGACTAGCGGACAAAGGAGGTGCAGTTGTAGTGTTGGATAAGTCTAAAGGAGGTGGAGTTGTAGTGTTGGATAAGTCTATCTGGACAAAATGCATGACATGTTGTATGAACTTAAAACAGCGCCTCTGTTATAAGCACACTGAACCGTATAGGCACCTCACCTCCCGGCGTAAGGACATTCATGCATGGCGGTTCTGTAAGGCATTGCAGACATTTCAAGTTAATGGTATAATTAACAGGCTGAATTTCGTTTTGTATGACTTATTAATGACACAGCAGATAGACTATTTTCTCTACACTTATTTTTCTGTAGAGCACCCCACTATACCACAGATCCATGGATTGCCGAAAGTGCACAAAGACACCAAGGATCCTCCCTATCGACCCATAGTTTCAGGAAGTGGATGGCTCACTGAGCCAATGTTGATATATATATCAACAACTGAGAGGTGTATTGGACAAAGTTGATACAGTTTTGAGAAATAGTAAACAGTTTCTAGAGCAGTTATACAACTGGGCTAGGGGTAGATGTAGTAATGACATCAAAAGAATGTTGTTTGTTACTCTGGATGTGAAATCACTGTTTACTCTGATACCCAATGAGGATGGGATTGAGCGGGTTAGGAGATTCTTGATTAAAGAAGGTGGCTTGTCTAACTCTAAGGTTAGCATGATCTGTGCCCTGCTAGACCTGATCTTAAAGAATAATTTGTTTCTCTTTGAGTCAGAATACTTTCTACAAGTTGTAGGGGTAGCAATGGGCACAGCGTGTGCCAACACGTATGCAAACTTAGTTTTAGCCAATTGGGAGCTAGAATGTGCCTTCAGCAAAGATCTATATAAAACAAGAAGTTATGTACTAACCATAACGTTCGATGTATGTAGTCCATCTCACCTCACATTCTTACCCGTGGGTTCGGAGCCGAACCTCGGCTCCGACTCGGCCATACTCTAGCTCGAAGCCTTTGAATTGGCTGGGCTAAGAAGGTATCCCATTGCTGCACTGCTCCCTTTCCCCAGACCTTGTTTGCTGCAAGCTAATCATTCACTCCTCCACATACAACATATAGACAAGGAAGAACATACCAACTAGAAAGGAATTTGAAGCCATACCTAAACCCTAGGCCCTCCAGGATGGGGGAAGGAGGGGGGGGTAAGTAAGAACGTGAGGTGAGATGGACTACATACATCGAACGTTATGGTGAGTACATAACTTCTTGATGTTATGTAGTCCAATCTCGCCTACATTCTTACCCATGGGACAGCGTCCCCAGCACCTGAATCTTGGGAGGCTCAGTGGAAAATACTCCTGAGCACTTTGGAACCAAAGGAAGACCTGCCTCTGGACACCAAATCCAACTTGTAGTGAGTAACAAAGGTGTCAGGAGATGCCCATGTAGCCGCAGCACAAATATCATCCATAGACAAACCTGGCCTGAAAAGCTGTAGATGTAGACACAGATCGGGTAGAATGAGCCTTCACTCAAATCCTTGCCACCTGAAGCATAAATGAATGAAATACAACTGAAAATCCATCTGGACAAAGTGACTTTGGAAACAGGAGACCCAATCCTGTTTTCTGAAAATGAGACAAACAACTGATCCAATTTTCTGAGATCCTTCGTTGTATGTAAATAGAATCATAATTGTCTGTGCACATCCAGTTGATGAAATCTAAAGTCTGCCTTGTTCAAGAACTCTGAAAAGAATACAGGTAGTTCAATGGATTGGTTTAGATTACTGATGGAAGCCACTTTTGGTAGGAAGGAAGGGTTAGGTCTGAGAGAAACCCTGTCCTTATGAAAAATCAAGTAAGGTGGTCTAACTGACAAGGCTTGAAGCTCCGAGACACATCTGGCTGAAGTGATGGCTACTAAAAAGATTGTCTTCCAAGTCAAATATTTTAAATCACAGGTGGCTGCAGGCTCGAAGGGGGGTGAAGTGAGATATTGTAGAACAAAATTTAAGTCCCAAGGCATAACTGGTTCAAAAACTGGAGGACGAAGCAGCATACTGCCCTTCAGGAATGCCTTACAATGTCTGTGTGCCATGAGACTAGGCTCATCAGCGACGTGAAAAGTGGAAATAGCCGCCAACTGGACTTTAATAGTTGTGGCCGCTGATCCTTGGTTGTAAAGCATGGAGAGGAACTCCAGGACTTACGAAACTGAAGCTGTATAAGGATCAATTTGTCTTGCATGCGCCCAGATGGAAAATCTCTTCCATTTGCTGGAACAGATTTTTTCTGGTGGAGGGCTTATGGGACCAAGACAGAATATGAACCACTTCCGGCGAAAAATGATGAAGCCTGACTAATGATGGAAGTGGAGGAGCCAAGCTGTCAGCTGGAGGGTCTGAAGAGAGTGATGGAGCTGCCCTATGAGTCAGCAAGTCTGGTTGAGGGTCCAGAATCCAGGGGGCTTCCACTAGGTAAGGATGGAGGAAGGGGAACCAAATTTAATGAGGCCAGTGTGGAGCAATCAGAATCATTTTGCTTCCCAAAGATTGCGCTTTCTGAATAACCTTTGTCAGCAGAGGAACAGGAGGGAAGGTATACAGTAAACCAGAGGGCCAATCGTAAACTAGAGCGTCCCTGGGTGATTCCCCCGAGGGGGGGTAAGGGTGAAGTAGCTGCTGCATTTGGTATTGAGGGGGCTGGCAAATAGGTGGCAGCAAGGCTGACCCCACCTGTGGAAAATCTGCTCTGCAACCTGATTGTTCAGGGACCACTCGTGAGGCATCAGAATCGCTCTGCTCAACTTGTCGGCAATCACATTGGACTTCCCCAGAATGTGTGTTGCTACAAGAAAACGATGGGAAGCCACTGCCCACTGCCACACTCGCATGGCCTCTCTGCAAAGGGGATATGACTTGGTTCCTCCCTGTTTGTTTAGACACCATACCACCGACATATTGTATGTGTGGATCGCAATTGTCCCGAAAGGAAGAAAACACTGAAGTACTTGCAACGCTAGCAGCACTGCTCTCATCTCCAGGACATTGATATGCAGATGCATCCCATGTTCCTGCCACGTGCCTTGGACTGTCCTGCCTAGATAATGCCCCCCACCCTATCTGGGAGGAGTCAGTGGTCACTGCGGCAACCGGAGGGGATGGAACAAAGGGTTTTCCCGCGTCGAGGTTACTGGTGTGAAGCCACCAGTGTAGATCTTGCTTGCACCTGTCTGTGATGATTATGTGATGAGAAAGAGGAAGATGTTGCAGAAACCACTGGGCGAAGAGTAGCCATTGAAGGAGCCTCATGTGTAGCCTCGCCACAGGAACCAGCATAACTGTAGCAGCCATCGTGCCCAACAATTTGAGGATCAATCTTGCCTTCACTCTTCTCAAAGGGAGTAACGCGCACACCTGCTGTTGTAAACTTTGAATCCTTTCTCTTGGTAAGAATGCCCTCTTAAGCACGGTGTCTAACTCGGCACCTATAAAGGTGTGCGAGGGAAACAAGGCATACTTTTACCAATTTAGAGTTATGCCTAATTGTTGACACAGATTGATAGTGGCTTCTCTGGTTTGTAGGAGTAAATGCCTGGTGGTGGCAGAAAGGAGCCAGTCGTCCAGGTACGAAAACACTTGGAATCCCTGACGTCTCAAGTGAGCCGTTACCACTGCCATGCATTTGGTGAACTCCCTGGGGGCTGTGGTGAGACCAAAGGGCAGGGCGCAAAATTGAAAATGACTGGCTCCCAGCCGGAGGCGTAAATGACTTCTGGATGTCCTGTCCATCTTTATATGGTAGTATCCCCTACTCTGGAATCAAAGATAAACTTACTAAGCTGGGCATTAATCCCTACATCACCCAATGGGTTGCTAACTGGCTTACTGATAGAACCCACACTGTAAAAGTAGCCGACTCCAAATCCAGCTCCAGACAAGTGACAAGTGGAGTACCTCGGGGTTCAGTCCTGGGACCACTCTTGTTTGGCATCTACTTCTCTAAAGTACAGGCCAACACTAAGGGACTTTGGCTAACAAAGTTCACAGATGACTGCAAACTGGGAGCCATTACTGAATCCCCCAAATGATGCTTGGTGCCAGAGCCATGGGCTCAAGCTCAATGCCAAGAAATGTATAGTTATCCCCTTTGGGAAAAAAACATGTACCCGTGAATTACCATATAGGCGGCAGTACACTAAACACCGAAAGTGTGATAAAGAGACTTAGGGAAGGTGGACAGTGGTCTCACCTTAGATAACCACATCGCCACAACAGTCAGGAAATCCTTCTATGTGGCACACCTCATCACTAAGGGCTTTTCATCCAGAAAACAGGAGGTCATTGTCCCACTGTACGCATCCCTCATTAGACCTAATATAGAATAGAATACACTGCCCCGTTTGGTATGTACCTCTCAAGACATCTGCAACAACTGGAAAGGCCGCAGAAATACCTCACTAAAAGAATCATAGGCCTAAAGCAGACGCCCTAAGCTGACCGCCTTAAAAAAACTCCAGCTATACTCTGCCACATATCGTCTACTCAGAGGCAATCTCTGCTTAACATACAAGGCCATGTCAAACCCAGAACTATTGGACATGCTACACTTAAAGAAATCCCAATCCCTCAGAGCCACACGCTCCAGGGATCTAAACCTTGTCATCACAATAAACAAAACAAGCTAGAGGGATAGGTTCCTGACCCATTGACTCCCCAGCCTCTGGAATAGATTGCCCATACATGTTAAGCAGAGTGCATCTTTGGCCCTCTTCAAAAGGAACCTTGACGATCGGATGGGAGAAAGGAAATTCACCCCAGGGATCACGTCAGTCGCCCTGCTAGACAGGGGTCCAGGGAAGAAATAGCCAGGGAATTGTTATGGCTAGGCTTGTATAGGCCCTAGGGCTGATACCCTAGTACCAACCTATGAACCTAAGCATCATTGAGGTGGATGGAGCACATGCACACTTCTTTTCCCAACAATGGGAGAATAGATTGCAACGTGACCATTCGGAACTTGGACCTCTTTACATGGGTGTTTAATCTGCCGAGATCCAAAATGGGTCTCCGGTCCCCTGTTCTTTTCGGCACCAAAAAGAATATGGAGTAAGTCCCTAATCCGATCTGGTCTGAGGGGACAGGCTGGATGGCTCCTTTTTCTAGCAGCTTCAAAACCTCTGAAGTTGCGGAATCCCTTTGATTGGGTGGAACATCTGGGATGTTTTTGATCGGAGGGGGAGCTGAAGAGAAGGGAATGTGATATGCTCCAGAAATTATTTGTAATACCCATTGGTCCTGAGTTATACTTTGCCAGGCCTCTGGGTATAGTGAAATGCGACCCCCGACTGGCTCCGGAAATGCACAGTCGGGCCTCCCATCAGGAGCGCTGGTAGGGAGAACCATGAAAGGAATCGCGATCTCCCTGGTTACACGGGCCTCCTCTGCCCCTAGGGCAGCATCTACCAGAATTACCACCTCCTCCCCCTGCCTCTGGAGGGGGACTCACCTTGTGTGTCATGAAAAAATCTCTGCGATTTTTTGAACCACATCTTCCCACCCCTCTGGGTCTTGAGATAAGGCCTAGAGGGTAGGGAGAAAATGGACTCCCACAGCAGACAGAGTTTTTCCCTCTTGCTCGCACCTAGTGAGAGTGTCCTTCACCTTAGTTCCGAATAAGGAGCAACCATCAAACGGGGCATTGGTGAATGTAGACTTGAAGGCCTCCGCGAAATTACAGAGGCGCATCCAGGAATGTCTCCTAAGAGCAACTCCCGAACTCGCTGCCCTACCCAATCCTTCGGCTGCATAAGAGAACAGCCTCATGGAGGAGTTAGCAATAGAGTTGAGGGTAGACATCTGAGCGTTGACCTTCTGAGCCACCGCATCTGAAACCTCACCCTGTAGAGTATCTCCAAGCTCTTTCAGGAGATCTCTTTGGAGCCGTGTAAAATGAGATAAGTAATTCAGTGACCGCAGTGTAAAGGCCACTGAAGAAAACATGCTTCCCGTACCGGTCCATGGTCCTAGACTCCTTGTTAGGGGGATGGACGGTAGACGAAGTCTCAGCCAGTTCCTTCTTGGTGGCCGCTGCCAGCACCATGGCATCTACAGGAGCTCCCTTGGATAGAAACTCTGTCAGAGGGGGCGGACAAGAATTTGGTGGGTCTCCTAGGGACTAGTTCCACAGTCAGGGGTTTCCCACACCCTTCGACAAACCAGATCTAAAAGCTCAAAGGGTGGAGACACCCAGGAGGTGGAGGGCTGAGCCCCAAAGGCCTTCAGGAACACCGCCTCCTCCTCTGAGGGAGCTTTGGAGGGCCAGTCACCCCTCTGCTTCAAAATATCCAGGATGTCAGAGAAAGAGACCTCCTCAGAGGATGACTTGGGAGACAGCTCCGATTCGAGGTCAGTGCCTGACGTGAGAGAATCATCTTGGGAGTCAATGTGCTTCCTCTTGCACGTTCCTTTTCTGGGTGGCTCCTCAGGCAAAAACACTGAGGGGCCCTGAGAAATAAGGGGTCCACTCATGGGGGTATCCTGAGGCCTTGGGTCTCCGCTGTCGAAAGATAGAGGGTGATCAGAGACCCGCACCGGAGCTGGAGGGGAGAGAGTGCCAGTGCCAAATGATGTCGCTGAGGACCTGGCTGGTGCGCTCCGCATGGCCTCGAAAGCTGGTCCCCCCAGCTCCGAAGATTGACCAGCCGTGGAAGACCTCGGAGCAGAAGGGACAAGGTCCGAAGCTGATGCAGGGGTCAGGCTTCCCCGAGCTGAAGCATCGAGAGGGAGGCTAGGACCCAAAAAGTGACCCGAGGCCTCCCCCTCGGGTCCGACTGAGGAACCATAAGTCCTGGACCCCGTGGACGGAGCCGACGGGGTCGGAGCTCTAGCCGGAGCCCATAAGCCAGGATGGGCCATCGAAGCTGACCTAGGGACATCTGACGGCTCCGACCACTCCGGCTCTGAAAGCTGAGATTCGATCGGAGGAAGTATCGATGCTGGTTGGGTGACAGGCTCTGGAGCTGACTGGGCTGGAGCCGAAAACCCAGAACCGGTGACTGGAGAAGTCTCTGCACCACTATATCTACATCCACATCTGAAAGAGTCCTGGAGGACGTAGAACATAAGGAAGGAGATCTAGACATCCTCTCCGAAGGAGACCTACAAGGAGGAGAGACCAGCCTAAAATTTGGAGACTGGCTCCGAACTAGCACCTCCTTAATCGGCTCCGAGGGACTCGGAGCCGAAGCAGATTCGGTCAATATACTAACTTCCTGCGGTTCCGAGGACAGTGCAGCCGAGAATGCCACAGAAGACTTCACTACTTTCTCCGGAGGCTCCGAGGATACAGATGGAGCCAGAGAACGCTTTTTTGCCTTAGAGGGAGAGGACTTAAAGCTAGAAGCCCTTCCCAAATCCTCCTCGAAGGAGGGTTTCAAAAGTCCTTTCAAAATTAGTTTGTTCTTCCTCTCCTGAATACATGCGGGCTAAATGCATGGCAAAAAGTACAAGATTCCTGGAGGTGAACAGCCCCCAGACAATAAACACAGAGTGTTCATAGGTGATGGACATCTTATAACCACATTTAGAACACTTCTTAAAGCCCAAGGGCTTATGCTCTTTTGTATCCTTGGACATGATGAAAGAAAAACCAACCGTTAATATATATAAAGCGCGGGAACGAAGCAAAACCACAACAGACAAATACACAAGACCTCTAACTTAATCGGTTTCAACAGGAAACACATGGAAAGACTAGGTCCTCTAATTTAAACGGTCCTAGCCTGAAGGATAGGTACCTACTAAACTAACCAGAAACACTGAAGAAGGGGCGGACTAGGTTTTCTAATGGAAACTGGCCTAGCCCGTAAGGGAAACAGTTAGTGGGACACCACAAAGACAATAATACCAGAAACAACAATTTTTTTACCAAGGGTTAGATCAGTACACACACATAACACACAGCTATTTAAATAGTTTTTGAAGCAAAAACTGTCAATAAAGACAAAAAAGGTACTTAGCCACAACCAAGAGCGAGACCACATCCGAGCTATATGAGCGGCAAACGAGATCTGGGGAAAGGGAGCAGTGCATCATGGGATACCTTCTTAGCCCAGCCAATTGAAAGACTTCGAGCTAGAGTATGGCCGAGTCGGAGCCGAGTTTCGGCTCCGAACCCACGGGTAAGAATGTAGGCGAGACTGGACTGCATAACATCACATGTTATGTTTTATAAGCGATTTGTGGATGACATCTTTTTTGTCTGGGATGGTACTATGGATGAGGTTCAAGCCTTTGTGGACATGTTAGAGACTTCAACTAATTATTTGTCTTTTTCTCTGCATTACTCTGTTGACATTATTGATTTTTTAGACATTACTGTGAGGAAATATGTTAGGTAACATGTCCACTAAAATGTACAGGAAACCATGCAGGAAAAATAACATCTTACATTGTTTTAGTATGCACCCATCCCACGTTACTAGGAACGTGGTTAAAAATTAGGTTATTAGGTGCATGAGATTGCATACTAATGCTGACTCTTTAAAGCAAGCTTTAAGGCTGCTAAAGGCAAATCTACTGAACAGGGCCTATAAGGGCAGTGAGATAAGGAAATTAGAGAACTGAATACATAGGGCTGGTGTTAAAGCAAACCCTACTTCTCAGACAGCTCCTCAAGTATAGTGAGGGACACAGAGGCTAATAGCGCCAAGGGTGTAAATAGGGTCTGTCTGACCTATTCAGCAGAGGTTAATAAAGTGTGTGAAGTCATAAAGAAAAATTGGTCCATCCTGATGACTGACCCTCTATTACTGAACATATAGAACCAGTGTCTAGGTTTTGCTTTACAAATACCAAGAACTTAAAACAGCGACTGTTATAAGCACACTGAACCATATAGGCACCTCACCTCCCAGCGTAAGGGCACTTTATGCATGCCGGTCCTGTAAGGCATGCAATTATATATGGTCTACACACTTGATTATGCATCCATTAAGCATAGCACCTATGCATTTGTCCTTTTATGCAGACTGTTGTATGAAAAATCGGGTCTATACAGCTAAGTGTAATGTATGTGATTCATATTATATAGGGAAGACAAACGGTATGTTTAAGGACAGGATTCTGCAGCATCAGAGTGATGTACGAAATAATAAACTAACAAATGCATTAGCGAAACATGTATCTGAAGCTGGTATGAGTCACAGCTTTAAGTTCTTGGTACTACAGAAATGAAATGGAAGTTTAATCGAAGGGGATTTGAGCAATGAGACTGAACTTGCCGAGTTAAAATGGATTGTCAACTTTAAAGCATGTGTGCCACCTGGTTTGAACAGTGCTGTTGCTTTAAAGACTCTCCTAAAGAAGAGAGGCCTAGTACACTGATAAGTGTTAACATCTAACAATTTTAACTGTTTTTCATTAACTGGAAGCTTTTTGTATTTAAAGGCATGTTTTCTCATACTGTTTGTTAAGGTCTGAAGAAGTGAGCAATCGTGAAACCGCTTACCTGTTTTTTGGAAGTAAAACATTCTTACTCTCAGCACTGGGCATCTTTTCGTTTGCTGAACTATGTTTTTGGTTATCCTAGATTCCACTATGTTCTCTGCAGTTGTTCATATTCAACAGCTTTTCACTAAAATATGGTAGACTAGTCAGATTATTTTCGAGGTACATTATTTCATTCTGTAAATCATCCTCTACTTTAGTGAAGAACTGTTTCATTAAAATCAATTTTCGAGGTGCATTATTTCATTCTGTAAATCATCCTCTACTTAAGAGCAGGATAAACATTCGCACATGAGGGTATTTTTAATACAAATTCAAGTTCTAGGTATGCAGTGAAGCTGAAGCGCTGCCATTGCAAGTTCTTATAAGGACATACCTTCTTTTCTAATGTTTCAACCATTCTCCTGAAATTATCAACTGTTTCCACAGCAAACAGTTCACCAGAACCATTCACATTCTTAAGCTGGCTACATAAAGGATTATTTTGTATTTTTAGTGATCCATATATGGAATAACCAGTATTGCAGTTAGTCATATTCAAGCTTACAGCAGATGCAGGCTGTGTCATGCTATATAGGTCAAGTGCCCAAGGTTGTTCCTAAATAAATTAAAACACAACAAAGGACAAGGGACCAACTTGACGGTTAACCTTCACATTATAACAAACAATAATGTCCACAAAAAAAATTCCAGTGAAGGAAACACTTGACCAACTCTGAAATGTGAAAAAACAAAGTTTAATAACTCACAAAGCTTTCGGACTACGTCCTTCTTCAGTATGCAAATACTTAAAACCACCAGTCCTTATATACATATCACAATTAGTTGATTAACATCATATGACACAGCTTCAGGGCAATTATCCTAAAAAGTATATCACCATCTCAAAAGACTCAAAAGGTCCACAACATACTTGGAATAAAGAAATTATTTTAAGAATATATATGCATATAAAAATAAATAAAAAAATGCATGTATAAATACAAGTGCATAACAAAGCATTAGTCTAAAAAATTATTTCTTCAAGATCATCTGTTAGTATCAATAATAATATATTGGCAGCATACACAGATGTAACATGGGAATGTTCCTACTTTATTCATCATTTTTTTACTGATACTAAATTCACACACCATGTAGCTAAGAAAAGGTATATGTTTAGGGCATCTGACAACTGTAGAACATGTAATATTATTAATCTTGCTAGTTGTACAAAACACTCAGCATTTTATATAGGGCAATAGACTTGCAAGCTTAAAGATAGAATTATACAGCACAAGTCAGATATTGGGGGGGTTATGGAAACTAATGCCCTAGCAAAACATAGTAAAGAGGAAGGTATAGAGCATACATTCAAGTTCTGTGTAGTTAGAGTTATTTAACTGAATAGAAGGGGTGGTGATGTGAATAACCTACTTAGAACTTAAAGAATATGAGTGGATAATAATGCTTCGGGCAGACATTAAGCCAGGGCTCAACACTGGTAAGCATCAAACCAGTGCTTAAAAGGAAACAGATGATCTTAAAGAAATGATATTTTCAAATTAATTTTGTAAGTCTAGTGTGTGTGTGTGTGTGTGTGTGTGTGTGTGTGTGTGTGTGTGTGTGTGTGTGTATATATATATATATATATATATATATATATATATATATATGGTTTACTATCAAAAGGTTGAAATTCATATGGTCTAACGTTCATTTGATCGACCCATATGGTCGACACATGAACATTAAGTAGTTCATTTGGTTGACAGGAAGTGCATGCAAATTACCTGTCGACATTATGGCAACAGGGCAAGGATATACCCTTGTCAGCACTGTTGTGCGATCTCGGAGTTGTAATATACAAGTAGCAGGGGGAGCAGACCCCCTGCAAAAACACTACTATTAGTGTTGCAGGTGTTTTTAGACCATTTAAACTTTGACATTTTTCTTTTCAGTATTTTGAACGTTCGGTGCAATGACTTTTGACCATATGAATTTCAACATTTTGATAGTAAACCTATATAAACATAGGATCTATATTATATGTTCGAAGTTTGAAAACTTCGAACATTAAACGAATTTAAATGTTCGAAGTTTCAAACTTCGAACATATAAGAAAAAAAAACAAACGGAACTTACCTGACTAGTGTAGGCAGGAGGGCAAGCCCCCCTGAACCCCCCACACCCCCGCTCTTCAAATATACCAATTGCGAGACCGCACTACAGTACTGTACTGTAGTGCGGTCTTGGAGTTGGTATATTTAAAGAGCAGGGGGTTCAGAGGGGCTTGCCCTACTGCCTACAGCCATTTTTTTTTTTTTTTTTTTTTACATATGTTCTAAGTTTTATAACTTTGAACATTTAAATTCGATAATTTAATGTTCAAAGTTATAAAACTTCGAACATAAAATATACACCCTGTTTATATATATATATATATATATATATATATATATATATATATATATATATATTCACTTCAGAATCTCGAGTTCCTTAAAACTCGAATTTCATATGGTCGAGACCATATGATTGAGTTTTCTTTTTTTTTTTTTTCCATAATAAATTTTTATTGTTAGATATTTTCCATACACAATAAAAATCAAACACATAGTTCACTACTACTACCAACAACATTATATACAATATCTACATAAAATGCTTCCATATGAAAATTGACATTATTCCAAAAAAAAGGAAAAAAAGAAAGACCATAGAAATAATTTGAGTCAATACAGATAATACACAGTTCAAATACAATATTCCCTCCAAATATATAACCAAAACTTAATACATTCATAATAACAGTATTATGCTAGTATAATATTAAAAACCTGTTCCCAGATTTTTGGGTTATTAATATTTTTGTTATTTTGTTTCAAGAGTAATTTATGTGCTAATATATGCCTTATCACCACAAGTTTAAAATTATCCCATGATGTCTTATCTGGTTCTAACCAATTTGTAGCTATATAAAGCTTCATCAACAAAAAAATGTTTATACATATAATAGTTTGAGATCTAGTGAGTTCTTTTGGAGGAATATGTAGAATCGTAAATTCCCATGATAACGTTGTACTTTGGTAACCCATCTTCTGAAGTTGTATTCTAAGAGAGTTCCAAAGTTTATATATACATTTGCAGCTCCAGAACATATGAAGAAGATCAGCCGTTTGATTTATGCAATATGGACAAATTAGAGACTTTCTAGGATTAAATTTATGTAAACTAAGACATGTATAATATGCATTATTCCAGATCATCAACTGCGTATACATCAATTTTTGAAAAGAAACCGATTTTATGGTCAAATCAATCGCTTTTAATACATGATTACTATCTGCTACTGTCATTTTATTTCCCCAATACCCTGATAACAGAATTTTATCCTGAAATTTCAAGTCTTTAATTAATTTATTTGTTGTTGTTATAAATTTGACCTCTTGTTGGAAAGCTTGCCACAGATCAGAGCATTTACCCACAATCCCATCTTCAGGTTTAAAGTTTTCAAAATGACTTAGAGAAAGTTCTCTGATTTGTCTCATTATAACAATATAATTCTTAGGTAGGTTCAATTCCTGTCTAATTTGAGAAGCTGATAAGTTTATTAAATACATCGATCAGAGTTAAATTAACTATTAATGGGAATTTACTAAGATCAATTAACTGATTATTTAGTTTCAAATTGGGATTCCTATGAAAGGGTTGAAAAACCATTATATATTGCAACAGATCTAATGATTGAAATAAATTTTCTAAAGATATCACATATGTTTTAATGTGATCCATAATCCCATACTCTTTCAAAATATTTTTTCCCAAAAAGGGTATTGCTTTAGGATTTATATTCCGATCTAGAATATGCTTGTAATTCAAGACCACCCAAGTTGGTATCCATTTCGTACTAGTTACATCGTAATTAGCAATTCTTAAAATCCTATTGGAGTTCACAATTAGATAGTATACTTCAAAATTCGGTAACTCAAGTCCTCCTCTGCTTTTTGGGGTCATTAATTTATCATACGATATTCTAGTTTTTTTTGGCTCCCAGATAAATTTAGCTAAATCTTTATGAATTTGTTTAAAAAATGTCTTTGAAATTGATACTTGAGCAGACCTAAAAATATACAATAATCGTGGTAATATATTCATTTTCACTATTGACACTTTTGCTAATACCGGTAATCGTAGATTTTTCCATCTGCCACAGTCAGATACTATTTGTTCCCAGACTAGTTTAATATTATTACTATAGAAATCTTTATTATCCATAGAGAAACCAATACCCAAATATTTGATATTTTCTTTTAAATGTTACCTTCCCCACCAAGGGCAATAACGAAAAAGGTTTATGAGTTCTTAACGGGAAAATACTAGTTTTTTCCAAATTAATTTTGTAATTAGAGACTTCTGAAAATTCGTTTATAGCTTTTAATATCTTCTCAGTATCAGAAATTGGGGTTGTACAGTAAATAATGAGATCATCAGCAAATGCTGACATTAATAATTTGTTTTTATAAATTATTGGGGCATTATGATACAGATTTTGCTTAATACATAAAAATAAAGGTTCAAGATAAAGGTTAAACAATAAAGGGGACAAAGGGCAACCCTGACGTGTACCATTTTTAATCTGTATTCTTTTAGAAAAACTTCTATTAATATATAGTGTAGTATACGGATTACTATATAATATTTGTAACATCTGAACAAATTCCTGGGATATATTAAAATATGGTAACACATCAAACAAAAAGTTTATATCCACCCTATCAAATGCTTTCTGTGCGTCTATTATAAGGGCATAAATATTAAGGTTATTCTGTTTGGCATAAGTTATCATATTATGCATTGT
The DNA here is from genome assembly GCF_019279795.1 of Protopterus annectens. NCBI lineage: Eukaryota > Metazoa > Chordata > Ceratodontiformes > Protopteridae > Protopterus > Protopterus annectens. The sequence continues at coordinate 438,816,386 of NC_056747.1, read as the reverse complement.
AAGTGTGTTATCACTAGTTTGTCTAGTTGCCATAAATCCAGCCTGTTCCTTAGAAATTAAATAAATCATGATTTTTTAAATCTAGATGCTATAATAGAAGTTAAAATTTTAATATCCACATTTATTAATGCTATTGGTCTATAATTGTCCGGGTTTTGGGGATCTGAATTAGCTTTATGTATAAAGATTGTTTTCGACGCATTAAGATGAGGATCATTAATTTTGTTTCTGATTATATAGTTAAATACAAAAGAAAGTATTTTACCAAAACTATCAGCAAACTCTTTATAAAATTCAACTGTCAGACCATCAGGACCTGGTGACTTATGTGATTTCATATGTTGAATGGTATATACTATTTCTTCTTCAGATATAGGTTTAGTCAGATCATTTTGGAGACTTTCTTCTAATTTTGGAAAGTTAATTGCTTGCAAAAATCTTTTATTATGTTTATGTACAGACCCATCAATTTGACCCTCATATACCTTGGCATAAATCTTTTCAAAAATATCAATAATATCCCCAGTTTTTGAATACAATGTATTATTAAATTGTATTTCCGATATATGTACAGTTGTTTTCGATTGATTAATGATCCTTGCCAATGCTCTTGACGGTATTTGAACATTATTGGCATATCTCACTAAACTCCTATGCTCCTGGAATGTCAATCTACTATTTTGAAGTAAGAAGAGATCCCTTTGACATTTCAACATTTCCATCTCTGTTTGGGCATTAAAGTTCTGAATCAATTCTTGATCAAGTGACTTTAATTTTGTTTCTAGTTTTTGAATATCACTGTTTTGAATTTTCTTATAGTATGAAGCTTTTTGCAAAAGAAACCCTCTAATTTGGGTTTTAACTGTCACCCATTCGATATCAGGAGTATGCTGTTGAAGCTTTAACCTATCCATTAAGTCTTTCAAGTATTTTACAATTTCATCTATTATATCCTTCTTATTTAAGAGATTTGGATTAAATGACCAATTATAACCTCTGTGCAGCCTTGTATCTTTTAAATCTTTAGCAAAACTTAACGAAATTTTTGAGTGATCTGATAGATAACGAGTATGTGTAACAACTACAGGTTCTAAATTAATTAATGATTTTGATATCAAGAAAAAATCTATTCTAGACCACATTTTATGGCATGGTGAATAAAAGGTATACTTATTTGTGTTATTAATATTATTTGAATAATGAAAGGGGTCATATAATTGAAAATCTTCCTTAAAATCATTTAATGCTAACCCAGCCTGCTTATTAAATGCTCTTTGTGGACAAGATCTATCCAATTTCGGATTCTGGTAAGTATTCCAGTCCCCACCTACAATAAAATAATAACCATCATATTGTGTTAAGATTGAATATAATGATGTTATAAAGCTTTGTTGGTCATTGCAGGGTGCATAGATATTTAGAAGTATAAGAGGTTTATCAAATGCATCGTTCGATAAAATAACATAACACCATCGCCCATTTTTATCTGCTTTAGAATCTAGAATCTTGTCTTTATATTGATTTTTAATAATTATAGCCACCCCAGCACTGTTTGTCTTACCTTCTGATGCCACTACTGCTCTGATCCAGTTCTTTTTTTTTAATATCAGCCCATTGGTCATTCATCAAATGTGTTTCTTGCAGAAATACAAACAGTGCTTTATCCTGTAACAATATGTGTAGCAATAGTTTCCTCTTCTTTAAGTTCTGTAGCCCTTTAACGTTCCATGAGTCTAACTCCCACATACACAGGTCTATCTGCACAGTAATAGTTTAAGAGGGAAAATATAAAATAGATATGTACTAACTGCATAATATACATAATCTGGAAGCATTTTCTACATCCCGTCCCAAACCAGTGCTTACCCACTTTACCCCCGGACCAGGACATATATAGGTCTTGTATGAGACAAAATATGAAAAGGGTTAAAGAAACAAACACATTTAAAAGCATCATATAATAAAATTTAAAACATTTCCTAGACTTACAACCTATATATTCTAGCTTAACTACGGCAAAGTTTAAACTAAACATTCCCTAACAAACACTGCCATTGATCTACAGCTTTTGATCTAACTATTATTTAAGCAAATCTACTTTAGAAGGTATTATTACCATTAAAAGGAACATTTTAATAAGTTGATTAGCTATTTATTCCTAACCCAAATACCTCATTTATTTCAGTCATTATATATATACCACTTTTAGAGAGGAAAAAAAAAAAAAAGAATTGCATACTACATTATAATCCTGTACCAAACACAATGCCTGTAACTACTAATACATATATAATTGAATTATCAGAGTTTTGTATTTACATATTTTAGTTCTTAATTAAAATAACATTAGTTATCAGACTGAAACCACACAATAATGACTATCTTAACATTTAATATTCATATAAACATTACTAAACCCTGCACCCTCTGTAACTTGTGTAAAATCAAGATTTGGTTCAAAGCTATAAGAAAAAACAAAAAAAATATGTTATTATGTGCTTAAAGTACATACTATAATGTTATTCACTTTGAAAAAGAACATTAACACGTTATGTCAGTTCTCCTCAGTTTCTCAAGCCTGGAAACCATTAACAATAATCGTGACGGGGGACCGCTTTAACAGCCGGACCACAGGAAGTGTCGCATCGAAATCCACACTCTCGGCTGCATTCTAGGCATTTCCTGCTTACCACTCGACGAAAATAGTTCGTAGAGGCCATAAAAGTTCGGAAAACAGCCAAAGGAACCTCAGACTATCGAAAACTTTTAGTTATGTACTTACCATAACTTTAGATGTATGGGATCCATCTCGCCTACATTCTCTACAGATGGGTTCAGAGCCGATCCTCGGCTCCGACTCGGCGCTATGCAATAGAACGCAGTCTCTTATTGGCTGAGTCACCTCATATCCCAGGATGCACCACCTCTACCTCCCCAGATCGCGTTTGTTCGCACTCATGTTCACAGAGACATACTATGGTCATAACATACTCAGGTCTTTCAAGAGAGGAAAGAAGATCAATTTCGGATCGTCCGGTCTCTCCTGGTCTACAAGGCAGGGGGATGGAGGGTGGGTTATTAGGAATGTAGGCGAGATGGATCCCATACATCTAAAGTTATGGTAAGTACATAACTAAAAGATGTAATGTGATCCTATCTCGCCTACATTCTCTACAGATGGGACAGCGTCCCTAGCACCTAATTCCCGGGTGGTTCACTGGAAAACACTCCTGAGAATTGTGGAACCGAAGGAAGCTCGACCCCTGGATGCCACATCTAATTTGTAGTGAGAAACAAAGGTGTGTGAAGATGTCCACGTGGCAGCCGCACAAATGTCGCCAATAGAGAGCTTGGAATGAAAAGCTGCCGAAGTGGCCATAGCTCTAGTGGAATGAGCTTTAACGGGAGCTATGAGCTCCTTGTTTGAGATGAGATAAACGTGAGTGATGCAGTCCCTGATCCACTTGGCAATAGTGACTTTAGTGATGGCTTTGCCTAATCTGTTATCTGAAAAGGACACAAACAGTTGACCTGATTTCCGTGCTTTGTGTGTCCTATCCAAATAGAAGCGTAATTGCCTGTGCACATCTAAGCAGTGAAAAGTGTATTCAGCTCTATTGGAATATTTGGGAAAGAAGACCGGTAGCTCCATCGACTGTTGTAGACAGAAATTAGAACAAACCTTTGGTATAAAAGATGGGTTTGTCCTAAGAGATACTCTATCCTTGTGGAATACCAAGTAAGGTGGTTTAACACATAGAGCCTGAAGCTCTGAAACCAGTCTGGCTGAAGTAATAGCAATTAGAAGGGCAGTTTTCCAAGAAAGGAATTTCAGATCACAGGTTGCTGCCGGCTCAAAGGGTGGCGAGGTTAAGGCACCTAATACCACGTTCAGATCCCACGGAGGTGCAGGTTGCGAAAAGGGGGGTCGTAGAAGCCAAGCTCCTTTAATAAAGGCTTTACAGAGCTTGTTGCTCATTAAGGGAGGTTGCACACTTTCATGAAAATTGGAAATAGCCGCCAATTGTACTTTGATGGTAGATACTGAGCAACCTTGCTGGAACAGGGAGGCTAAAAACTTGAGTACTTCTGATACCGAGGCTGTCATTGGGTCTAATTCTCGGAGCTGGGCCCAAATAGCAAACCTCTTCCATTTACTGCTATATATTTTCTTTGTAGAAGTCTTGTGGGCCGAAGACAAGATGTGTATGACTTCAGGAGCCAAAGATTGGCTCCTAATTATGGTTGGAAGAGGAGTAGCCAGGCTGTCAACTTCAACGAATGGAGGGACTGATGGAGTTGTCCTGACTGATGAGTCAAAAGGTCCAGAACTTGGTCCAGGAACCAAGGACCCTCCAATGCATACCTGTGAAGAAAGGGGAACCAGATTTGCCGAGGCCAGTATGGGGCGATTAATATCATTCTGCTTTTCAAGCGAATCGCCTTCTGAATCACCTTGGGGAGAAGGGGAACCGGTGGAAAGGCATATAGCAGACCGGAGGGCCAATCGTGGACTAGAGCGTCCTTGGGAGTCTCCCCCGAAACTGGGGTCAGAGTGAAGAAGTGGTGACACTTCGCATTGAAGGCTTCTTGAAGAGATCGCAACAGGGGACTCCCCATCTTGTGAAAATCTGTGTTGTCACTCTGTTGTTCAAGGACCACTCGTGAGGGGAGAGAATAGTTCTGCTCAGTCTGTCGGCTAACACGTTGGATTTCCCCGGAATGTGCATTGCCATTAGAAAACGCTTGGTAGCAATCGCCCAATCCAATACTCTCATGGACTCTCTGCAAAGGGGATAGGACCTGGTTCCTCCTTGCTTGTTTAGGTACCAGACTACCGACATGCTGTCGGATTGAATGGCAATTGTACCCTGGGGGAGGTGGTCGTGCAGTGCTTGCAACGCTAAAAGCACCGCCCTCATCTCCAGGATATTGATATGAAGAAGACTCTCGTCAGGGTGCCACGTGCCTTGGACCGACCTGTCCAGATAATGACCCCCCCCACCCTGTCTGGGAGGCGTCCATAGTCAGCGTGGCAGAGGGGAGTGGCGGGACGAAGGGTCGCCCTTGATTCAGATTGGGGGTTAGAAGCCACCAACGAAGATCCTGTTTGCACGTGTCCGTGATCAGAATGTGGTGACTGAGGGGACGGTCCTGATAAGACCACTGGACTGAGAGGAGCCACTGAAGTATCCTCATGTGCAACCTTGCCAAGGGGACCAGAAGAATGGTGGCTGCCATGGAGCCCAACAGTTGCTGGACCATTCTTGCTGGAGCACGACGTCTGAGAAGTAGGGTCCGGACCTGAGACTGAAGCGTCGCGATCCTTTCTGCAGGGAGATAGACTTGCATCTGCCTTGAATCTATTTCTGCACCGATAAACAGAATACGCTGAGATGGTTGCAATACAGATTTTGACCAATTGAAGGTGATTCCTAAGGATTTGCCCAGTGCTATCGTGGCTGCTAAATTTTGCAAGAGTAGATGCCTGGAGGCGGCAGTTAGGAGCCAGTCGTCTAGGTATGGAAACACCTGGAATCCTAGACTTCTCAAGTGAGCAGTCGCGACTGTCAAACATTTGGTAAACACCCTGGGGGCTGTGGTGAGAGCAAAGGGCAGTGCTCGGAACTGAAAATGACTGTCTCCTAGGCTGAAGCGTAAGTGTCTCCTCGACGCCTGATCCATCAGAATGTGATAGTAGGCGTCTTTGAGGTCTATGGAGCACATCCAAACTCCTTTCTCCAAAAGCGGGAGAATGGATTATAAAGTGACCATCTGGAATTTGGAATTTTTTACAAATCGGTTCAGTTTGCTGAGATCCAAGATGGGTCTCAAGTCCCCGGTCTTTTTTGGCACCAAAAAGAATCTTGAGTAAGTTCCTAATCCGGCCTGGTCTGCGGGGACAGGTTGGATGACTCCTTTTTGAAGCAGCTTTGATACTTCGTTGGCTGCATGATCCCGTTGACTGGGTGGTGAGTCCGGGATTCTTTGGACTGGTGGGGGTGGTTGAACAAAGGGGATGGAGTAACCTCCGGCAATGATTCGAAGCACCCATTGGTCCTGAATAATATCTTCCCAGGCCTTTAGGTGCTTCGAGAAACGACCCCGACTGGCTCCGGAGCTGCACAGTCGGGTACTCCTTCAGGGATGCTGGAAGGAGGAGGAGCCACGAAAGGACTCGCGGTCTCCAGTGTTGCGGGGGCCTCCGCTGCCTCTGGGACGGCGTCTCCCTGAAAAATTTCCCCCTCCTCTGCCTCTAGAAGGGGGGTCGCTCTGCTGCGACGAGTAAGGCTTCTGAGACTTACGGAACCACATTTTCCCTCCCCTTCGGGCCTTGGGATAAGGCCTGAGGGGAGTGGAAAAGCGGGCTCCTATGGCAGCCAAGGTCTTACCCTCCTGCTCGCAGCGAGTCAAAGTGTCCTTTACCTTGGGTCCAAACAATGAGGACCCATCAAAGGGGGCGTCGGCAAAGGAAGACTTAAAGGCCTCTGCAAAATGACACAGGCAGAGCCAGGCTTGTCTCCGTAGAGCAACACCTGTCCCAGCCGCTCTACTCGCTCCTTCGGCCGCATAGGAAATGAGCCTCATGGACGAGTTAGATAATGAGGATAGGGTAGCCAACTGAGAGTTAACCGTCTGAGTTAACTGTTCAGGTAAGTTACCCGAGAGGGCATCCGACAGCTCCTTGATCAGATCCCTCTGTAGTCTGGTGAAGTGTGCCAAATAATTCAGAGACCTTAACGTAAAGGTCGCTGAAGTAAGGGTACGCTTGCCGTACCAATCCATGCTCCTAGACTCTTTATTAGGGGGATGGATGGACGCCAAGCCTCTGCCACATCTTGTTGGGTGGCAGATGCCACCACCATAGCATCTACAGCCACACCCTTAGATAAAAAATCCTTGTCCGGGGGTGCCGAGAGAAACTTGCTGGGACGAGCTGGCACCGGTTCCACAGAATCCGGGTGTTCCCACGCCCTTCGAGAGATCAAATCCAGAAGCTCATCGAAGGGCGGAGACACCCAGGAGGCGGAGGGCTGAGCCCCGAAGGCCTTGAGGAACACCGACTCCTCAGCGGAAGGGGGTTTGGACTGCCAATCGCCTCGGTGTTTAAGGATTTCTAGAATGTCTGCAAAGGAGACATCTTCCGAAGACGACTTTGGGGACCCCTCCGCATCATCGAGGTCGGTATCCGATGTGAGGGACTCGTCAGGGGAGTCGACGTGTTTCCTCTTACACTGTCTCTTCCTGGGCGGTTCCTCCGAAAGGGTGTCGGAGGAACCTCCAGGAAGAAGGGAACCACCAATGGGGGTAACCTCAGGCCCAGGGGCTCCGCTGTCACGAGACAGGGGGATTCCAGAAGCGCCAGTCACCATGCCCAAGGAAGGTGGTGGTGGTGGAAAGGTGGAAGTGGCCACAGAGGATTTGGCTAAAGCACTTCTCATGGCATCGAAGGCCGGACCCCCAGAATGCTGGGAAGGTCCCGTCCCCGAGGCCACAACAGTAACCGGAGCCCCCGCAGCCGACGCACCTAGAGGGAGGCTCGGAACTGAAAGGATCGTATCCGAAGCATCCCCCCCCGGGGCCGACTGAGGAGGTCCGCGTACCGAACCCCGACCCGAGGGACGGAGTTGAAGTTAGAGTCGGAGCCGACTCGATAACTTCGACCGGATCCACCAACACCGACTCCAACGGCGCCAAGGCTGTCGGAGGAGGAATGAAAGTAGAAGGATGGGGGATGGGCTCCAGAGCCAACTGGGCAGGAGTCGAGATCAATTTAGCGAAGACCGGTGACTGGAAGAGCTTCTGAAGCACCCTGTCTACGTCCGAATCGGACATCCTCGAAGAACGAGAAGAGACCGACCGGGTCCGAGTTGACTTCTCCGCCGGCTCCGAAAGACTGGGGGACCGGCTCCGTAAAGGCTCGAGGCGTATCGGCGCCGAGGGAGATTCCACTACTATTGCAATCTCCCTTGGAGCCGATGTGGACTTCGGCTCCGAAGTGGAAGTGTCTGAGCGGGCGACCCTCATCGGCTCCGAAGGCAGTGGAGCCGATGAAGGTGACACGCCTCTCGATGCCCGAGCTCTCGACTCCAAAGCCAGAGGAGTCGAGGCTGGAGACATCGAGGCAGACCGTTCCGCCCTCGGCTCCGAAGTCCGTGGAGCCGACGGAGAAGCCTGCCTAGACTTTTTGGCTATCGGTTCCGACGGGCTGGTCGGAACCGAAGATTTTTTCTTCTTGCCAGTAGGAGAAGAAGAAGAGGATAAAGCTTCCTCAAAAGAAGGGGCAATGAGCCCTTTTAAAATCAATTTGTTTTTCCTCTCTTGGAGGACTCGAGAGGAAAAAGCGTGGCAAACGCTGCAGGACTCCTGGAGGTGTTTGGGACCTAGACAATACACACACAAGGAATGATCATCCGTTATGGACATTTTGTAACCACACTTAACACATTTTTTAAAACCGGAAGGTCTATGTTCTTTAGACATGGTTTTAAAGAAAAAGGGTTAACAACAATTACAGACAAACAATTAACAACGACAACTAGGCTCTAATTTAAATGCCTAAGACAGGGCTAGGCCCCTCTAACTTAAACGGAACCTTCCTACCAACAAATATACACAATCTTCCACAAAAAAGTATCAAAACACAATCATACAACAACACTAGCCGTTAAAACAGCTTTTGGTTGAGTTTTAGAAAGAAATTTGACAGAAAAAGTTTCTGACTAGAGGTACTTAGCTCAGCCAAGTCCGAGACCACGTCTATGCTGGAAAGCGGCAAATGAGATCTGGGGAGGTAGTGGTGGTGCATCCTGGGATATGAGGTGACTCAGCGTTCTATTGCATAGCGCCGAGTCGGAGCCGAGGATCGGCTCCGAACCCATCTGTAGAGAATGTAGGCGAGACAGGATCACATTACATCAAACAGTTTTATTGCTTTTACAGAGGCCTAAACGATTTAAGAAGAAAACAAAGGATTACCTAGACCTCGAAGTATAGTACACAATGGATCTGACCTCAGGAGCATGCCAGTCCCAACGGAAGTTTATTTCAAACCTCTGATGCAGGTAAACCTTTAAAAACTTTCAGAAACAAGTTTTTTGCCTCGTTTTTAGTAGAAACAGAGTATTTAATCCCATCCAACATAAATGTAAGCACATTAGGGTATTTCATTTGGAATTTAATTTGTTTATCAATCAGAAATTTACAGGATGCAGATAAAGACTGTCTAGCTTGCCTGACTTGCAGAGGTAAATCCTGAGCCAGAGATATTTTATTATTTTTCCACATAACATAGCCACCATTTTTTTTTTTGCAGTAAAAAGTATTTTGCTAACATCTTGAAAGTTCAATATTTTAACATACACAGGTCTAGGAGTGTTAGAAGCTTGTAAGTCTCTAAGAGCTCTGTGTGCTCTTTCGATAATTTGTTTCACCCCATCAGAATAATTTAACAGCATTTCAAATATTTGTGTTATAGTTGGAATTAGCTCAGTATACTGAATGTTTTCAGGGATCCCTCTAATAATGATGTTATTTCTTCTAGACCTCGCTTCTAAGTCAGTAATTTTGCTTTGCATGGCTTGTATATCCACATCGTGTACATTTGTTTTTTTTCCAGCAAATCTACTTTGTCCTCAGTTTCAGAAATTCGAGCCTCTGTCTTATCCATTCTCTCAAGCAACTGATTACATAAAACTCCAAAAGTTTGTATTTGAGAAGTCAATTCTTTTAGGGCTTCTTGTATAGGTAACAAAGCATGTTTGATATCTTCCATGTTCAGTGGTTGATCAGTTTTAGATCTAGTCTCTGGCTTCTGCTGTTCCTGTTGTCTAGTAATTCTTTGTTTTTTAGCACTCACATCTTTTCCTGGTGACTGTAATTCTGAGAGCTTTGTTTTAGTAGTAGTTGTTTGCATGTTTTTTCCTTCTTGTGACATTTTTCTTTCCCAAAACAGAGAGGTAAAGTAAAGAAAGCACACAGTCCTTGGTTTGCTTCTCTGTTCAGAGCTAGCTAATCACTTGTAATCCTGATAAATACTTTTTTTCCATGTTTTTTTCCTGATTACAGATTAATTAAATGTAGTTGCATCTTTTTTGTCGTTAATTTGATGTTAAAACCTCTTGGTATTTACTCAGGGTGTAGATTTTTCTCAGGTTAAGTGAAGAGCTGCAGTTCAGCAGTGTTTACAGAATGGCAGCCATCTTTGAATCCATGACTTGAGTTTTCTAAAACTCGATATTCGGAAATGAACTAAAAAAAAAAAAAAAAGTCAAACACATCGTTTCTGCAGGAGGCAAGCCCCCCTGCACCCCCACACCCCCCTACTTAAATATACCAACTCAGAGATCGCTCTACATTGGGGAAAAGGGAAATCTCCCGTTCCGCAAAGTATGCAGAAGCACAGAACGGGAGATTTCCCGTTTCCTCGCTACAGTGTGATCACAGAGATGGTATATTTAAGTAGGGAGGTTGCAAAAACGTTATATTTAATTAGACTTTCGAGTTTTGATCATATGGTTGCGACCATATGAAATTCGAGTTTTCAGGAACTCAAGATTCTATAATTTGCAAAATATATATATATATATATATATATATATATATATATATATATATATATATATATACATGTTTTTCTACACTTGTATTTTTACATGCATTTTTTATATATTTTTATATGCATATATATTCTTAAAATAATTTCTTTATTCTGAGTATGTTGAGGACCATTTGAGTCTTTTGAAATGGTGATATACCTTTTAGGATAGTTGTCCTGAAGCTGTGTCATGTGATATTAATCACCTAATTGTAATATGTGGTAGTGTTTGTTATACACTGAAGAAGGACATATCTTTTTGAGTTATTAAACTCTGTTTTATTGCATTTCTCTATTGGTAGAGTGTTTCCTTCACTTTTTTTTGTGGACATTACTGTTGTTTGTTATACAGTGAAGGTTAACCATCAACTTGGTCCCTTGCCCTTTACTGCAAAATGACATACACTTATCTTCAGATATCCCAGGTAAAACATTCCCCCGGATTCATTAATCTCCCGTGCAGGACTAGCGTAGTACTGTACGGAAGCGCCCGTGTAGAAGGAGGACAGCAGCACACCATGCATATTAATGAAGGTGTGCTGCCCGGACTCCAAGGCTTACACAGAGCGTGTATGAGTGCAGGGGGTGTGTCTGAGAGCAGAGCTCTCAGAATAAACACCCCCCTGCAATGTAGAAAAGCAGAAAGTGGAAACAAATGAGCGAGACCGCTCACAGGTGTCTGCATATCCCCACCAACATGTGTACAACAGCAACAGGACATAAAAATCAAAAGAAGAAATCCCTTTATTTTTTTTTTTAAATCCAAGTACAGCTAACCGTAGGTGCGTGGGTGAGCCCATTGCTTAGCTACGGCTAAAGCAGCTTAAAAGGCTGTAGAGAACAAGGAAGATATATGCAAATGAAGCAGCACAGCAATAGTGTAGTGGGCAGAGCATTCACCTAATGAGCAGGCATTCCCGGTTCGAGTCCCACTGCAGCACAGTCTATTTTACATGGCAAAGCATGGTATAACCAATATTTTTATTGCAAAACCCACTAAATAACATATATTTATGAACTGGAGTACTGCTGGAAATGCACACGTGAAGAGTCAGTGTCATAATGAATAAGGCAGTAGTAAGGAGGTGTAAGCAGAGCTAAGCCGTACTAAGCATATGTAAGCACAACTAAGCATGTTTAAGTGCGTTTGTGTGGGGGTAAGCCTTGCCTAGTCGAAGCTGAGTGTAAGAAACTATAACCTGAAATAAGCAGTGCTTACCACCGCGCAAACCCACTTACATCTGCTTTAAAGTGCCCTAATCACTCTGTATCCAATGGCCCGTGTTCTGCCCAGCAAAACAATAAACAGCCTCTGCAAGGCTCGAACCCAGGACCCTGGACAACATACACAAAGTGATCTACCACTAAGCCATGGCAGATATACATAACCCTGATGTTTTCACAAACACAGCATTCAGCAATACCAGTCAACATTACAGGACATGTAGCTAAACATGTAGATGTATGTGTGTGTGTATAAATACCTATAACTAAATAGATATATACCTCTTCCTCTCTGTATTACATGTGTGTGTGTGTGTGTGTGTGTGTGTGTGTGTGTGTGTATATATATATATATATATATATATATATATATACATACATATATAGAAATATCCACATATAGATATACACATATGCAGACATCCATACATCTATATGTCGTTAGATATACAGACAGCAATATATATGTATGTATGCATACACACACACACACACACACACACACACATATATATATATATATATATATATATACACACACACACACACACACGTGTGTGTGTGTGTGTGTGTGTGTGTGTGTGTGTGTGTGCACGCGCGTGTGAGTGTATATATACACAGATATACATCTATAGATATGATACAACACATAAAAATGACATATATGACTACAGGCACCGCCAATGGGGGTGAGGGATCTCAATCAACATACATGTTACACGTACCGATATCCCCCTCCCACAGCCAAACCAACCACTGTTTCCCAAACTACAGGCAGGATACTATCAGTGGGAGAGACTCGCCGAGTCTAATCTTGAAACAAAGACAAAAATGTCCCTTGCTGGACAACCCAAAAATTTAAGGCATATTTGGGTTCCTGGCATTACACAGATGCGCAATTGCAGGGCACGTATGTTCTCGGACTACAAGGTTGGGGAAGCCTGATGATTCATGGGTCGAGACAACGTATGTGATGGGTCCCGAGAAGTGGAGAGTGGGCAGTGTGTAGTGGTGTGGTTAGACCCAACCTGCACCCAGAAAACGGATGATCGCTGTGGAGGAGGAGCGGGGGGGTGATGGGTATTAAATTATGGGTCAAGGCGTGCCGGTGTTGGATGGAATGATTCTAATCAGACCGCCTCGAGGATGTAAGCAATAGTGTGACTTGGGCAGAGCAGTCGCCTAAAAAGCAGGCATTCCCAGTTCGATTCCCACTGCAGCATAGTCTAGTTTACATGGCAAAGCACGTTATAACCAATAGTTTTGTTGCAAAACCCACTAAATAACACATAATTATGAACTGGAGTACTGCAGGAAATGCACATGTGAAGTGTCAGTGTAATAATGAGTACGGCACTAGTAAGCAGGTTTAAGTAGAGATAAGCTGTAGTAAGCATATATAAAGCACATGTAAGTGTGTTTAAATGCGTCTGCACGGGGGTAAGCACTGTTTACACAGATTAAGCAATATGGAAGCTAACTGAGGAGAAGAAAGTGTAACCGGATGTTAGCAGTGCTTAGCATCACGTACACCCGCTTACAACTGCCTTAAAGTGCCTTATTCACTCTGTATCCAATGGGCCATGTTCTGTCCAGCAACAAAATAAACAGCTCCTGCAAGGCTCGAACCCAGGACCCTGCATACCATAGACAAAGTGATTTACCACTAAGCCATGCCAGATACAAATAAATCCGATATTTTCAGAAACATATCATCCAGTCCAGTCATGCAACATTACAGAGAATGTATACCAACATCTAGATGTATGTGTGTGCAAATATATTAATATCTAAACAGATACTACATATCTACATATGTTATATATATATTTCTAAAACTATATACATATATATTAATATATATGAACATATAAACATGCAAATGCATACATCGGCACATATATGTGTCTACACCTATGTCTATATATACACAGCAACTTACATATGTGTACGCAGGTATATATCTATGTAGGTATATACAGACATAGGTATATGTAAGCAGATATATATACATATATAGGTATATATGCCCATACATCTGTAGATAGCAATGGCTGATTAACAAAAATGCATATGTCCACATGCACCATTAATGGGGTTGAGAGGCCCCACACACTATACATCTTGTACGAATAGGCATTCCACCCCCACAGCCAAACACGTCCACCCTGCAATACACTACCAAGTGTTGCAGATCCCATAACAAGGACCTGACACAATGTGGGCACAAGATGTTAACAGTATTACATCCTATCTGTATGATGTCAGGCTGGTATTGGTAACATATCATGCAGTACAGTCTGCCTCCCATAGGAAATGTAAAATGTGGAAGTCATCAACATCCCCAGGATACAGATACACAGACACAGATATGCAGATAACTATATATATATATATATATATATATATATATATATATATATATATAAATGTGACTACACATACACACGCAGATATATGTACAGTAAGATACATATGTAGAAGGTGCACGCAATATGGAACACCCACTATGCCTACAGTTAACAGCTGAACTAGACACCGTATGGGTCGCCCATACAAATGACAATTGTTGCTTGCAACATATACCCACAGACAGGTCATATGGAAAAAGTACAGTTTTGTACCTACCATAAATGTAGATGTTCGAGTGCTAATACAGCTGCAGTCATAACAGATGGGTTCTCCTGCCGACAGGCGGGTCGTCGGTCGGCCGAATTCCAAAGTCTAGGTCCGGCGTCGGTTGTCGTCGCTTTCTTTCCTGACATCAGTGCGACAGGGGTATATAAGACACAGCCGACGCTATTTTCTTCAGTCTTTCTTGCCCCAGATGTCAGGTGCCCCCAGAAGGAAGACAATATATATGAAAAAAAAATATATATATCTATATCTATATATATATATATATATATATATATATATATATATATATATAAAATATATAATCATGCATTACAATATAATCAAAAACCAGTAGTTGCAAGCAAATACACCATAGAAGGATAACCCAATCAAGTTGTAAGATGAGGAGTTAGCCACTAGGTCAGTACCCAGAGGGGAAGGAGGGAGGGAAACCTGGACTGCAGCTGTATTAGTACTCGAACATCTACATTTATGGTAGGTACAAAACTGTACTATGTTCATCGTGCATACAGCTGCAGTCATAACAGATGGGTAGAATCCCAAAGCTACGCACAAGGTGGTAGGCACTAGGTGGAACTGGGAGGAGCCAGAATGCCCTGCAACACAGCAGTAGTAAAGCCTGCTCTAGTTTTGGAGTATAAAGGTAGGTGGTAGTGTTTAGTGAAGGTATGCACAGAACTCCAAGTGGCTGCCTCCAAAATATCTTTGGTAGGGACTCCTCTGAGGAAGGCTGCAGAGGTAGCTGTGGCCCTTGTGGAGTGGGATCTGATGCCTGCAGGTACAGATTTACCATGAAATGAGTAACAAAACTGTATGCAGTGGCCTATCCATTTCAAAATTGTCTGTTTGGAAATTGACTTCCCTTGAGCTCCTACAGCATAGGACACAAAGAGTTGTTCTGATTTCCTGAAAGGCTTTGTTCTGTCCAAATAGTAACGTAGCTGTCTATGGATGTCTAAGGAATGTAGCAGCCTTTCCCCTTTGTTTTGAGGATTGGGGTAAAAGGTAGGTAAGTGTATGGCCTAATTTAAAGCTACTCTGGATACTACCTTAGGCATAAATGACGGGTTGGTCGTAGGGAAACCCTGTCCTGATGGAAGATGAGAAAGGGCTGCACAGCCATGAGGGCTTGTAGTTCCGAAACCCTACGAGCTGAGGTAATGGCCAGAAGGAAAGCTGTTTTCCAGGACAAATATTGCAAATCTGTTGAGGCAGCTGGTTCAAAGGGAGGCAATGTTAATTTTTCTAGAATTAAATTAAGATCCCAGGCTGGTATTGGTTGTTTCCTTGGAGGTCTTATATTCTTAGCCCCTCTGAGGAACTGTCTTAAGAGTGGGTGAGAGAATAAGGGTGGATCAGTGTTGTATTCTGCAGAAATGGCTGAGGCATGAATTTTGATGGAGGAAAATGAAAGTCCACTGTTCAACAGCTCAGCTAGATACTGTAATATCTGAGGCAAATTCAGTTTTCTAGGATCCTGCCCTTTTTTCTCATTCCAAGCGCAAAACCGTTTCCATTTTGCGGAGTAAGCCTTTCTAGTAGATGGCCTTCTGGCCTCCAAATTGACATCCTGAACCTCTATGGAGAGTAGGGTCTGTTGTGGTGTTAAGGAATTTTCCATGCAGCCAGATTGAGTGTTTTCAGCTGACTGTGAAGAGTTTTGTAGCTGTGCTGAGTCAGTAGAAGAGGCATTAGAGGTAGAGTCCAGGGAGGAGTATGTGTTAGGCTCCTCAGGAGTGGGTACCAGTGTTGTCTTGGCCAGTCTGGAGCAATCAGTATCATCTTCGGTCTGTCTGCTCTTGCTTTCAAGAGCACCTTGGGCAGAAAAGGCAAAGGTGGGAAGGCGTAAACTGTCCGTGCTGCCCAACTGAAAGAAAGGGCGTCCACTCTCCAGGCCTTTGGATGGAAGGTCCTTGAGCAGAACTTTGTCAATTGATGATTCCTGTGGGAGGCAAAGAGATCTATGTCTGGCCTTCCCCACGCTTGGATTATCTTTGTAAACACTTGAGGATGCAACTTCCATTCGTGCGGGTCTGTCATATTTCTGCTTAGATTGTCTGCCAGCGTGTTTTCCAATCCTGGCAGGTACTGTGCTTGAAGTTCGATTTGCCATTCCAGAGCCAAGTTCCAAAGTGACATGGCTAGCCTGCACAGGGGGTATGAATGTGTTCCTCCTTGTTTGTTTATGTACCACATTACTGTGGTGTTGTCTGTTCTTATCAATTGCCCTGGATGCAGGAGGTCCTTGAAAGCTGTAATTGCATTTATCACTGCTAGCATTTCCTTTTGATTGATGTGAAGGTGCTTTTCCTTTTGGGACCATTTGCCCTGAATGCACCTGTCTGTCATGTGTGCCCCAGGCGTAGTCTGAGGCGTCTGTTGTGATGACTTGATTTGCTTGAGGCTTGCAGAATGGTAGACCTGTGTTTGTTTGGCATGCTTGGGCCCACCATAGAAATTCCTTTTGCAAACATGGGATTAGTGGTATTATTGTTTCCAAACTGTGGCTGTGTTGACACCATAGGTTTTAGGTACCATTGAAGTTTCCTCATATGCAACTTTGCACATGGGATTAGAAGAATGCAAGATGCCATGAAGCCCAGAGCCTGCAGGATTTTCCTTGCAGTTAGCCTGGTACAATTTGCTAGTATTTTGAAGTACTGAGTTAGTTGCCCCTGTTTTTCTGGCGTAAGATAGGCCATCTGGGTGTTTGTGTCCAAGTTGGCACCCAGGAAAGTTATTTTCTGAGATGGTGTTAGCCTGGATTTCTCTTTGTTGACTGTGTATCCCAGAGAATTCAATAACCGTGTTACATAAGCCAGATGTTCCAGAAGTATGTGTTTGCTGTCCGCTTGGATCAGGCAATCATCCAAATAAGGGTAAATTTGTATCCCTTGAAGTCTGCAGTAGGCAATTACTGATGCCAGGCATTTCGTGAATACTCTGGGTGCAGTAGATAAGCCAAAGGGCAATGCAGAGAATTGATAGTGGATTGAACCTGCAAGAAATCTGAGGTATCTTCTGCAGCTTTGTCTGATTGGGACATGCAGGTATGCCTCCTTGAGGTCCAATGTTACCAGCCAAGACTCCTTGCCCAGCATGGGAAGAAGCTGCTGTAAGGTGAGCATCTTGAATTTTGGTACGAGTAGAAATGTGTTTAGGATGGATAAGTCCAAAATGGGTCTCCAGTCGGTTCCCTTCCTTGGTACCAGGAATAGTCTGGAATAAAAACCTTGACCTTGTTCGTGAGTAGGTACCTCTTGAATAGCTTTCATGTCCATGAGTTTTGAAATTTGTACCTGAGCCTCTGCCCTTTGATTGTGTGGCAGGTTCGGCATGCCTCTCATTTTTGGAAGAGTGTGAAAATGAAATCTGTAGCCTCTGTTTATAATGTCCAGGATCCATTTGTCTGTTGTGATAATATGCCAATTTTTTGTAAATAATGCCAGCTTTCCTCCCAAGGGTGCTGCCAGCTGAGACTTGCTTGGCATGAAAAGGGGAAAGTCATTGGGTTTGTTTCCTGTATTGTTGTGCACTGTCTTCGACACCTCTTGGTGCTGGAGTTTGCCATTGTCTGCCTCTATATGATCCTTGAGATTGGCCTCTGCCGCTTGTGCGCCTCTACCTCTTTGGGGTTTGTCCGTGGCTGGAAAGGACCAGTTTTTTGAAGGCCAATTTCTGCTAAAACGTGGTGGTTGTACCTGTAGAAAAGCTTTGACAGTTTGCATAGATTTAGCTTTTTCTTCCATTTTCCGTAGTATCTCCTCAGCATTAGTACCAAATAATACATCCTTTTGTAAAGGAGCATCTAGTAGTTTAGCTTTAACATGATCAGGCAAGGTTTGTTCCCTAAGCCAGGCATGTCTACGAATGACCGATCCTGTAACAGCAGCTCTACTTGAGGCCTCTAGAGCATCATAGCCACATTGTAAGGTGTGTTTACCCACTTGTTCTGCACTATGCATCATATCCTGCAACTCCTTCAAATCTGGTTGTTCAGGTTGTGACATTTTATTCCTTAATTGTGATAACAGAAACTGCTGATATTTAAGCATATGGAACTGACAATTTAAGGCCCTCATGGCTAGGGTGGCCGAGGTATATACCTTTTTTCCCCACCTTTCTAAGGATCTAGACTCTCTTTCGGAAGGTAGTGGATTCTTAGCAGTAGAGGCCTTCATTCCCTTGAGGCCTTGAGAAATGGTTTCAGAGTCAGCATTATGGCTTTTGTAAAGAAATTGGTGAGAGTTAGGAACTCTGTAGTACCTATCAGGCTTGACTGGGGCAGGAGGCAGGGAATCCGGATTAAGGCAAGCCTCCGAGTAAACATCATCAAGTATGTCCAAGACAGGAGGTATCGCCAGAGGTCTGTGCTGAGGTAGCAAAAGAAATTCCCTAAGCCTTTTCTTGGAATCTGAAAAGTCTTGGCCTTCCCAATGGAAGTGTTCCCTCAAGGTATGCAAGGTTTCCCCGAAAGAAAAATCCTCTGGGGGAGATACAGAAGGAATGGACTGCTCTGCATCAGAATCTTCAAAAGGGGAGTACGAGTGTTCCTCTTCATCAGAATGTTCTGAAATAATGGAGCCCTGGTCAGAAGAGGGAGAATCTTCCTCCACTCTGGGTCTCTTGTCCGGAGGGGGTTGGGAACCCCAGAGTAATTAAATCCTCAGCCATTTTTAGCAT
Source organism: Protopterus annectens (assembly GCF_019279795.1). Classification (NCBI taxonomy): domain Eukaryota; kingdom Metazoa; phylum Chordata; order Ceratodontiformes; family Protopteridae; genus Protopterus; species Protopterus annectens. The sequence continues at coordinate 438,797,242 of NC_056747.1, read as the reverse complement.
CTGCTTTTTAGGCATGGGGCCTGGAGATGGGCCCTGTGCAACAGGCCTCTTGGGATGCATGGCTGATTTGGACTTAGTAAAGGCCTTTATGGAAAAGGAAGATGAGGGTCTAAAGACACCATGGGTGGAAGTGGACCTGTCCACATTAAGAGGCTCAACACTCACAGTGGCTTCGGTAGCTGTAGTCAGGGTATGGGCCGAGGCACCTGTGGTCTCGGTTACAGAAGACACCGCCAGAGAAGTGTCATCGGTAGTCAGGGGCTGCGTAGGCGCCTCGCTGAGAACCGGACCATGTGTAGCCGGTTTTGGCGTGGTGTCGATGGAGACCGCGGGCCTCGCGTGTCGGTCTTTGTCCTTGCATTTTTTGGACAAAACGGTAGTCTGAGTCTCCGACGACATTTTATAATCAAAAGCTTTACCAAAAAAGTGCTGGGCGAACTCCGCCCGATGCTTAATAGTGCGTTTATTGAAAGTAGCGCAAAAGCGACAGCCCAAGACGTCGTGGTCTCGGCCTAAACAAGGTATACAGAGGGAATGGAAATCCTTATGCAGTATTTGCTTCCCACAAGAAATACAATTGTTAACTTTGTCTGACATCGGTCTGAGGCAAGAAAAGTTTCCCCAACGGGGTACTTAGCTTTAAAGAAGACTTCGGTTTCCAAATTTTCGTAATTTCAGGAGCTGGCCGACCGGCACTTGCGAACTGCTTCTGCTTCAGGCACCGCGCGGCAAAAAAGACTGAAGAAAATGTTGTCGGCTGTGTCTTATATACCCCTGTCGCACTGACGTCAGGAAAGAAAGCGACGACAACCGACGCCGGACCTAGACTTTGGAATTCGGCCGACCGAGGACCCGCCTGACGGCAGGAGAACCCATCTGTTATGACTGCAGCTGTATGCACGATGAACATCACCACACACAGGTTTGCAGAAATGGAATACCATTAATTGTGTACTATTACAGTTCTATATGCCATGTCATACAGCTGTTCAGACACGGACATCCATATAAACAGAGTAATGCAACTGTGAAACAGTTATACTAATACAGTAGTCTGGAAAGGTCCACAACTGTTGCTGTCCAGGCCAAGCCCTCCAAATCGTACAATAGTGAGGAGAGACAAACAATCAACAGTATGTAATGCAGGTGTATAGTTCAGCAGCCTCTATCTACACTCTGTACAAAATCACTAGGTGGTAATGACATCATGTGACCAAATGGGTTGTAACTGTCACATAAGGCATAACTGACACCATCACATGCACACTGACAAACAGAACAGTCTGTATGGCAGGAGGCAGTAGGCTTGCATTAACCCAATTTATGTAAGTAATGTAAATATAGGTGAAGTATACGGTACTGTACATCCAGATACCTTAAAGCATCTCATCCCTGATACCCCCACATTTTTTAACAGCCTAGGTCATTTATGGTGCCCCCCCCAAGACTCAATAATACAGGGCCATATACCACTGTTACATACAGTGGCCTTTGGAGTGCATAAGAGCACACATGTATTGTGTAAGTGACGCCCACACATATATGGCCCCAGCCCCACCGTATGTATGGGGGATACAAAAGCAGTGGACTGATGGCAGCAATGGCAGTGTGATATACTCACAGCCCACTACTGAACAACCCCTGGCAGCATGTCATATGTGCAAAGCTTGGTATGTAGGTGGAGGACAGAGGCTGGAACACAGGCACAAATGTGGAGAACTGTTGCCATACACTAAGCAAGTTGCTGGTGTCACAGGACAGTCTGCAACATACCCTTAGTCAGGGAATTGAGGTTAGAAACAGAAATGGATGTAGCCTTGTACTGATAGCACTCAGCACACACACTGCCAATGAAATATTTGACAGGACCTGTGTGGTGGACAGACAACACATGATAGGCACACCTCTTGCCACCAAGAGGATAGGCCAACAGTTGAGAGCTATGCAGACAGATTGCATTCCAAGGTAAAGTAGTATGTACACACACACCCTGTAACACCAGTACTATACAAAGCATAACACAACTCTACTCACACTGTCTGTATTTCCTGAACCTCCTACAAATATGTAGCTGCCGAGTGTGCCGGTTCTCCTGTAAGAGGTATTGCTACCTGCTGTCTGTAACACTGATGCCCACACACAGGAAGGATGTCCATCACACAGGCAATGTAAAGGGACCATGCCCACATGATGTAGGGGGTTAGAGTAGGTGGTTGCCATGACGGTGGCGATTGGAAGTACTACACATGTGTAATCATATATATATGGCTATCAGGATAATAATATGTACATACATTTCCACCATATGTCCTGGACATGGAGTATAGCCCTACCCCGGCCTCTATAGTCCCACAGTCATAGTGCAAGGGGATGTCAGGTATGTACAGCAGGTATATTAGTAGACTATTCCTACTGTCATTGGGATTGTTCTCACACACATGGTGTGTATTGGAGGTCACATCTGCTTAAAACATGTGTGCCATTGGTTACTGACAGACACCCTAAGGACATCATAATAAAGTACCACTGCTAGCAAGCAATGCCCCTGTGGACTGCAGCAGAGATATTGGCCAATGTATGTGGACATTCTGACACACTCTGTACAGTCCAGAGATGTACACATAACCCCTTAGTGCTAAACATGTGCACCATGCCTGACAATATGGATGTACGCAGCCATGTAGATGGGTATAACACATAACGACTGGAATACATTTGCCACCATAGGTTATGCATTCACACACCCCTGTCTGGCCTGACACACAACCACTGCTACAGGGGTGCCAAGGCCACATATCACCCACTAGATATTGACATACATCTGTACAGCATCCCACTGCTCTGTCTGACATATATAACTGTTAAGGGAGGCCTGCAGCAGTAAATCTGGCAAGTATCTGCACATGACATTGCACTGGGTAAGTACACCAAGCTGCTAGGCATGTAACAATGTACTGTGCAGGCTACAGGCAGAATGGCTCAACAGTGGCCTACATCTCCTATAGGGGAATGCATATGTACCTGCATATATAGCAGGCTCTACAGGAATGTCACAGCACAGGTTAAGATACACCTGTGTGAAAGTGCATAACCACAACCAATGTGAACACAGCCACATATGTTAAGCTAGCATAATATAACAGTATATGGACTGTCTGTTCGACACCATTCTCATATGTGCCACTCACAGACTGACCCTACATATACTGGGCTGCTACACAGTTTGGTCTGATGGCTGTCTGTGGTATGGAACATGTGTGTATGGACCTACAAACATGTACGCCACTACGGTACCATACAGTGGAGCAGCATGCAACATCAGACAGGACGGTACCTAGAAAGTACAGTTGTGTACACTTACCATAAATGTAGATGTTCCAGTGTATTCACTGTTGTAGTCATCACATTTGGGTTATCTGCCTGCAGGTAGCCCTCAGTCGGCCTGAATACCAGAGTCTTGGGATTTCTGTGTCAGATGCTGTCGCTTCTTCCATGACGTCAGGTCATCAGGGGGTATAAAACATACAGCTGATGCCATTACATCAGTTTTTCTTGCCCCAGATGTCAGATGCCCCCAAAAATAGGAAGCAATTACATGGTATGGAACACCCCCAGCAAAAAGCAAATAAACATGATATAAGAAATGTCAAACAACAAAGATAGGTAGAAGTAAAGATAAGTCAAGGGGGCTGGAGGGAGGGTAACCAGGACTGCAACAGTGAATACACTCCAACATCAACATTTATGGTAAGTGTACTATGTTCTTAGTGTTTCACTGTTGCAGCACCATAAAAATCTACTGCCAATCATTAGCGGACCGGAGTTCTGCTGTGGCGACCCCTAACCGGGAAAAGCCAAAAAAACAAACAACAACCAAAGCAAAGGAAGGGTGGAGGTAGTTAAGAAGCATTAGTTCATAGGTTCATAGGTTAGTACTAAGCTAACTGCCCTTGCGAGCCATTTTAAGCCTATCCAGTTATCCCTTGTGAGACTCAAACCCTGCACCTTGTGTTTGTAAGGCAAACACCTTAACCATTAGGCCACCCTCCCATTAGGGCTGGCAATCAGGCCCTGTAAGACTGCTGTGGCAAATCCAGCTCTGGATTTACAAAAGAGCGGTAAGTGGTGATGCTTGGTGAAAGTGTGTACAGAGCTCCAGGTTGCAGCTTCCAGGATGTCCCTGGTAGGGGCTCCCCTGAGGAATGCTGTAGAGGTTGATGTAGCCCTAGTGGAATGTGTTCTGATCCCCTGTGGGGTAGGTTTTCCATGGTGCTTGTAGCAGAAATGGATACACTGTGCTATCCATTTAGAAATAGTTTGCTCTGAAATGGCCTTTCCCTCTGCCCCTACAGCAAAGCTGACTAGCAGTTGGTCAGATTTTCTGAAAGGCTTAATCCTTGTCCAGATAGAACCTGAGCTGCCTGTGCAAGTCCAGGAAGTGCAGGATCCTTTCCCCTTTATTCTGAGGATTAGGGAAAAAAGTAGCCACATGAATGGATTGGTTTAAAGCCACACTAGATACCACCATGGGCATAAATGATGGGTTAGTCCTGTGGGACACCCTGTACGCATGGAAGATCATGAAGGATTCCACAGCCATAAAGGCCTGCAATTCAGACACTCTTCTTGCTGAAGTGATAGCTAGAAGTAAAGCTGTTTTCCATGAGAGGAATTTTAGCTCAGCTGTGGCAGCAGGTTCAAAGGGCGGAAGCGTGAGCTTTTCCAATACAAAGTTAAGGTCCCAGGCAAGAGTGGGAGCTCTCCTGGGGGGGGTCTTAAATTCTTGGCTCCTCTCAGGAATTGTTTTGAGCAGAGGATGAGAAAAAAGGGGTGGCTCAGTATTATAACGAGCTGAGATGGCAGAACCATGGATCTTAACTGAAGAGAAGGATAGGCCTTTGTGGAGCATTTCTGCTAAGTAAACTAGTATATGAGGTAAGTTGGGCACAGTTGTGTCCATTCCCTGAGAATGACTCAAGGAGCAGTATCTTTTCCACATTTCTGAATAGGATTTTCTCGTACTAGGCCTCCTTGCCTCAAGAATGACATCCAGCACCTGCTTACTGAGAGTTGCTGATGAAGAATTCAGTGGATGAGCCGGGCTGCTAGGTTCAGCAGGGAAGGAGTATGAGGCAGATGCCAAGGTGGCAGCACTGTCAGGCTGCACAAAAGAGGGTAGCAGTGCTGGCGTGGCCAGTCTGGTGCAATCAGGATAGTTCTTGGCTTGTCCTGTACCTTTGAGAGGAGGGGTAGAGGGGGAAAGGCATAGATCGAGAGGTTTTCCCAGGTGAAGGACAGGGGCATCCACTTTCCAAGCTTGGCTGTGGGGAGTTCTGGTGCAATATTTGCTCAACTGATAATTCTGAGGGGAAGCAAAAAGGTCCACCTCTGGTGTCCCCCACCTGTGCCTCAAAAGCTTGAATATTTTGGGTTCCAGTTTCCACTCGTGTGGGTCCAAGAGATTTCTGCTTAAGTCGTCTGCCAGTGAATTTAGTTTGCCTGGCAGGAATTGAGCTTGCAGGTGCACTTGGCTGCTCAAGACTGTGTTCCACAGAGCCATGGCTAATCTGCAGAGTGGGTAGGAATGGGTTCCCCCCCTGCTTGTTTATGTACCACATAACTGCGGTATTGTCTGTCTTTACCAATAGTTCTGGAAGAATAAGGCCTTTGAAGGCTGTCAGAGCATTCTGTACAGCTAACATTTCTTTTTGATTGATATGCAGGTGCATTTGCTTTGGGTTCCACTTGTCCTGAATGCACTGTCCTGCCATGTGAGCCCCCCATGCACAGTTTGATGCGTCTGTTAGGGTTTGTGAGGCAGGGGGTAGAGTAAAAGGGAGTCCCTTGTTGTGGCTGCAGGCCTCTACCCACCAAAGAAACTCTGTCCTTAAGCAAGGAATGATAGGAATCATTGTTTCCAGGTCCTGAGAATGTTGACACCAAAGACTTTTTAGGTACCATTGAAGTTTCCTCATATGGAGCCTTGCATATGGAATTAACAGAATACAAGAGGCCATGAGCCCCAGGGCTTGCAGTATCTTTCTTGCAGATAGCTGGGTTTTGGTAACCAGTAGATTGAAGTAGTTTGTCAAATAAATTTGTTTCTCTGGAGTGAGGAATGCCATCTGGGAAGTTGTGTTCAAGCTTGCTCCCAGGAATACAATCTAGTGGCAGGGTATCGGCTGTAATTTCTTATTGTTGATGGTGTACCCCAGTGAAGTTAGAAGTCTCTTTACAAATGCCAGGTGCTGTAGTAGCAAGTCCTGACTGTCTGCCTGAATCAGGCAATCATCCAAGTATGGGTAAATCTGAACGCCTTTCTGCCTGCAATATGTAATAGCTAGAGCTAGGCATTTTGTGAATACCCTGGGCACAGTAGATAAGCCAAAGGGAAGTGCAGGGAACTGATAGTGCATAGAGCCTGCTCTGAAGCGTAGGTATTTTCTGCAAGATTCCCTTATGGGGATGTGCAGATAGGCTTCTTTTAAGTCTAGGGTTGCTAGCCAGGAGTCCGTGGCTAGCATAGGAAGCAGCTGTTGGAGAGTTAGCATTTTGAATTTTGGAACCACCAGAAAGGTGTTGAGAATAGACAGATCCAGGATAGGATGTCAAGAGTTTTCTTTTCTGGGAACCAGAAACAGTCTGGAATAAAAACCTTGTCCCCTTTGTTCTGCTGGGACAGGTTGAATAGCCTTGATGCTGAGAAGATAAAGTACTTGCTTTTGGGCCTCTGCCTACTGGTTTGGGGGGAGGTCTGGCCATCCACCTAGGGTTGGGAGTGAATGGAAGTGGAATCTGTATCCCTTGGAAACAATGTTTAAGATCCACCTGTCTTGGGTAATGTATTCCCAGTTTTTGGCATGCAGGGCAAGTTTCCCTCCTAAAGGTGCAAGTGCTTGAGCAAGTCTTGGAAGAGGTAAGGATAAGTCATAGTGCCATTTTATCATAAAATGGTGGATTACTACTCCCTGTTTTGGGCGTGGGAGCACTCCATTGCTTAGATCTGTGCATACCCTGGGACTGAAGTCTTGGTGGTCTGCTACCCCTGGGCTTGGACTGAGAAGGCCTGGAAGGGACTGGAAATGACCAGTTTTTTGAAGGTCAATGCCTACTGAATCTAGGTGGCTGTACTTGTAAGAAATCTTTAACAGTTTGCATAGATTTAGCTTTCTCCTCCATTCTTTTGAGGACTTCTGCTTTATTATCAAATAAACACTCTTGGTTTAATGGTGCATCCAGTAATTTTGCATAGACATGATCTGGCAAGTTTTGTTCCTTAAGCCAAGCATGCCTTCTAAGAAGAGAGCCACTAACAGCAGCCCTGCAAGATGCTTCTAAGGCATCAAACCCACATTGCAAAGTATGTCTACCATAGCAGAACGCATTAACTCTTGTAAATCTTTGTGTTCTGCACAGTCAGGAATCAACATCATTTTCTGTTTAATTAGTTCCATAACATGCTGCTGATACTTTAACATATGAAACTGGCAATTTAAGGCCCTAATGGCAAGAGTAGCAGAGGTATATACCTTCTTACCCAATCTGTCTAAAGTCCTAGAATCCCTGTCTGAAGGGGTAGGATTTTTGGTAGTTGTAGTCTTAATGCCTTTAGGTCCCTGGGAAATGGTCTCTGGATCCGCAGTAGGATTCTTAAAAACGAATATGTGAGAGTCAGGTACTCTATAGTACCTGTCAGGTTTCCTGGCAACTGGAGGCAAAGTATCAGGGGTAAGGCTGGATTCCAAGAAGACATTATCTACAATTTCCAGAACATGAGGGATAGCTACAGGCCTGCGCTGAGGCAAGTTTAAAAATTCCCTGAGTCTCTTTTTGGACTGACAGTAGTCCTGGCTCTCCCAGCGCAAATGCTCTCTAAGGGTATGCAGGGTTTCATGAAAAGAAAAATCTTCTGGAGGGGAAGCAGAGGGAATGGAATCCTCTGCATCAGAATCCTCATAGGTAGATAAGGGTATGTCCTGGTAGTCAGAAGGATTAGCGTTACCAGATTCCTGATCAGAAGGAAAATCAGTTATTGGTCTCTGGAGGGGGAAGGCTGACTTCCCCTAATTAAGGTAATGACGACTTCAGCCATTCTAAGCATTTGTTTTTGTGGCATGTGGGGCTGAGAATTTGCTTTGGTCGTCGTTTCCTAAGCGTAGTGCAAACTCTAGGCCTGAGAAATTTGGTATTTTTGGTTTGAAATGAAGTCGGTTTAATATGTAAATCGGAAGGTCTGAATACACCCTCAGAAACCGGTGCCTGCACAGTGGCTCCGGACCTATCCATGGTAGAGACATCCACAGGTTCCATAGTCGAAGTAGTATCTCATGGCATACCGGACTCCGAATGGGTCTCAGCAGAGGCCTGCGAATCTGTAGAAGCGGGTAGCAGGGGCTGCGAAAGCACCTCACTGAGTACCAGCAGACTGGCAACTAGCTTAACAGTAGCGTCGTTGGCAGTTTTGGACCTATGTGGTCCGTCTCTGTCTTTATCCTTGCGTTTTTTTCAGAAGATCTGTAGTCGGATGGCTTATCAAAGCCATTTCGGACTACGGAAATAGAAAGCGAAAGAATGGCATAAAACCGACAGTAAGGGATATAGTGGTCTGGGCCTAAACAGGTGAAGCAGTAAGAATGAAAATCTCTGTGAGGTATTTGCTTTCCACAGGCAAGACAATTATTAATTTTTTCTGACATCGGTTAGAGCAAGAAAAAAAGATCCCCGACAGGGTACTTATTCTTTTAGAAGACTTCAGGTCTGAAACTTGAAAAATGAAAAATTTCAGGAGGCAGCTGACCAGCACTTGCGAACTGCTTCTGCTTCGAGCACCGCACGGCAAGAAAGTCTGACGTATTGGTTTATACCCCTGACAACCTGACGTCATGGAAGAAGCAACAGCATCCGAAGTAGAAATCCAACTCTGGTACTCAGGCCGACTGAAGGCTACCTGCAGGCAGATAACCCATATCTGATGACTGCAACAATGAAACATGAAGAACATCAATGACATCTACCACAGTCTATACACAGGCTAAAGTACATATTAGCAATACACACACTGTCGACATTCACCATAAGTACACAGACTTCAGTACTGTACAAACATCCACAGAATGTCCAGGTTATGTTATCAAATATAACCCCTACTGTACATAACATGTGTAGCAGTCTGATATCTCACTGGCTTGTTATCAGATATGACGACACTAATTATGGTATACAGCACATATGCACCACTTCATGCACAACATATGTACACAGAGTTGTGGCTGGAAGCACATACACGGGGCCAATAATGACATGTTTCTGTGATAACCTCATACATTTACAGTTGTAACAGGGTTTGTTGCAACATATGTCCTATGAGGGATAAGAAGCCAGTAACTGTCACGGCTTTCACCAACTACAGACTGCAATATTCACACTACCTTCTGCAGTCCACAGATAGATGCTCGGTTGGTAACACATGAAACCCAAGGCACAACACACTGCCCTGTCTGCAGATGACCCTGCAGATGGGGACTCCTCATAAACATGGAACTGACATGGCAGGTATTGAGACATGTAGGACAGTCATATCCACATACACACTGTTAAACCAACAGTACTCTAAATGCAGTATAGCAGCACTTACAGCCTGTAGTCATGTCAGGCACATCCCCCTCCTGTGTGTTGCCCTGTTTCAACAGTGTATGTTGTTAGAGGTAAATCCCCAATCCATCTGAGATACTGTTTCTGCTCACAGTGAAGGAAAAGGGCCAACACCAACATGATGTTCCTAGATATTGGAGTGTGTTTCCATGCAGTTGGCTATGGGAATGTTACCACAGCTTTTCCACATGCAATCAGCTAGGGGTGGGCTGCAATTCGTGCAGAGGCCATCAGCTGATCATGAGCATCACTTAAAATACACATGCTGCTGCCAGGCAAAGCAGGTGTAGGTCTCCAAATCCACCAGAGAGGGAGCGAGAGAGGCAGACAGAGGCAAAGACAAGTCAGGGAGTGGTGGGAGAGTAAAACCTAAGCATGTTTGTGTCACACACCTACACGCACAGGGTATCAAACCCCTGACGACTATGTAGTGCTATCACAGTTCTATGCAGTTATAGGATGCGCCACATGGGTTACCTGTTGTGGAGCCCTCAAAACATATATGTGATGGTGACTGACATCTGCAACAGGGATACGGTAGCTATTTGGTAGGTGGCGTACACGTGCGTGTCTGCATGAACAGGTGCCAGCATCAACACAGCCACACTATCACAGGGACGCACACACACGGACGCACTTGACAGGGCCAGGATTACAACTCATCAGTAGTGAGATTGCCACAACACATCACTGTGCAGGTTTCACATGCAAAACACGGGTCATACGGGGGATGTATGGGCAAAGGGTATGGGGAGGTGTCTGACATCAGACAGCATGCTTCAGTATGCCCATGGGGGTTGTAAGGAGTGTGGATGTGAACATTCGCACCATACAACACACACAGGGTGCCAGTACTGACATGCATGGGTGCATGTCTGCACAGGTGTGTGGTGGTCAACTGTGCCAGATGGCTGTACAAGGCTAGGTAATGGGTATACCTTGGCATCAGGCCACATGATGTTGATCTGCATTGTGTCTCAGGGATGTAATGTCTGCATATGCCCACACAGGTGGTTATTGTATCCCTCATCCACTCACAAGGGTGACTAGTTTGTGTGGCCAATGCTCTGCATCGCTTGCCATGTATGTGTTCCTTAGTCCATGACAGGTACAGTGTCTGGGATGTGCACACCTCCCACATGCATGTACAGTGACATGTGGAACTGTACCTGGGATGTCTGGCCCATGTGAACACAGATTATCAGATGTGCCAGTTTTTCCCACGTGGTGGGAACTGGTAATGGGCAGCAGGTTTACCCTGCACTTAAATTGATAACATGCTAACGGCATTCCCTGGTGTCAGTGGCATCTGTCAATACAGGGCATGTCAGGCATTGTATGGTATGCCCTTTGTGGGTCACATGTGATGGCACCACAGGTATTTTAGGTGTCCATTGGGGAACATGGGGAAGATGCACTGTCTGCATGTACGTAAATACTGGACAGATGGACAGGGTGCCATGCCCTCTGTAGCCCACAGCTATCACCCCATAGTTACTATCACTGGCCAATATGCAGTGTACTACCCAAATATTGGCTGTTGCCTATGCATGTGTGTTTGTATGAGACATGGGTTGAGAGTGTGGTCTGGGTAAAACTGGGGTTGCTAACTGTGATTGCCTGTCCCTGATGTCACATGTATGGGTATGGCTTTGCACCCCAGTCTGTCAGCTATTTCACATCTGTTATCCCTGTATGGTGGACATTGTGATATATAGTAGGGCCACCATATAAGAAATATGCAAAACCCACTCCACATTGGCCACTGGTGTCACACACTCACAACCACCTCCACACAAGATACGTGTTACAAATACACACACATGCACATGCACTTGTCATGTCTGGGAGTAGAACCCCTACCTAACTAGTTTATTACACAACAGCACTATGCAGTTATAGTACTCGCCACAGAGATTACTGGAGTACTCCTTCCCCAAAGGTGTAGCTCACATTGGATGACATTAGCAGGATTGCCAAAGTAGGACATTTGAATTGTAGTGAGTGTGACTAGCCTAAAATGCATTGCTCCCTACACAGACAGTGATACATACACAAAACATCCACAACCGACATGTGTGGGTATGGAACCCCTAACAGAGTTCTATATCACACTACAGCATGGAGCTGTTACAGGACGCACCACGGGGATTACTATGGAACTCCTTCCCCACAGGTGTATTTCACAATGAATGACATCAGCAGGATGGCAAAAGTAGGACATTTTAAATGTGCTGTGCGTGACTAGCCTAAAATGCATTGCTCCCTACACAGACACTGAGACACACACAAAACATCCACAACTGACATGTGTGGGTATAGAACCCGTGACAGAGGTCTATATCACAATACAGCATGGAGCTCTTCTAGGACGCACCATGGGGATTACTAGAGAACTCCTTCCCCAAAGGTGTATTTCACAAGGAATGACATCAGCAGGATTGCCAAAGTAGACCATTTGAAATGTAGTGAGTGGGACTAGCCTATAATGCATTGCTCCGTGCGCAGACACTGAAACTCACACAAAACATCCAAAAGTACAGTTGTGTACACTTACCATAAATGTAGATGTTCGAGTGTATTCACTGTTGCAGTCATTACATTTGGGTAATCTGCTGGCAGATTGCCCTCAGTCGGCCTGAATTCCAAAGTCTTGGGTCCTACGTCGGTTGCTGTCTTCTCTTCCATGACGTCAGGTCGTCAGGGGTATAAAACATGCAGCCGATGCCATTTTCTTTAGTTTTTCTTGCCCCCGATGTCAGGTGCCCCAAAAAGGTAGTAATATTATAAATATTTATAAATATATACATGCATCAATAGAAACTTTACCTTCATCTACAAGCAAATACACCACATAGGTTGTAGAAGATATAGAAGGAAAGATAAATTGTAGAATGACAGGGGGATGGCAGGAGGGTATCCTGGACTGCAACAGTGAATACACTCGAACATCTACATTTATGGTAAGTGTACACAACTGTACTATGTTCTTCGTGTTTCACTGTTGCAGTCATTACATTTAGGTACAATCCCAAAGCTATGGTAGGGAGGCTGGTGCTAAACAGCATTAGGTGAGGCTATAAGGCCCTGCAGCACTGCAGTGGCAAAGCCTGCCCTGGACTTAGAGTAGAGAGGCAAATGGTAATGCTTTGTAAAGGTGCGAACAGAACTCCAAGTAGCAGCCTCTAGAATGTCCTTGGTTGGTACTCCTCTGAGAAAGGCTGCTGAAGTAGCTGCAGCCCTGGTGGAGTGGGACCTTATGCCCTTGGGCACAGGTTTGCCATGGTGTAAGTAGCAGAAACGGATGCAATGGCTTATCCACTTTGAAATCGTCTGCTTTGAAATGGCCTTTCCTTCTGATCCTGTAGCATATGACACTAGTGAAGTACAGTTTTGTACCTACCATAAATGTAGATGTTCGAGTGTTCACCCTGCTGCAGTCATCACACTTGGGTTATCCTGTCGTCAGGCAGTCCCCGCAGTCGGCCGGAATTCCAAAGTCTTGGTCCGACGTCGGCTGCTGTCGCCTCATCCCTGACGTCAGTGCGCCAGGGGTATATATATTGCAACCGATGCCATTTTCTTCAGTTTTTCTTGCCCCAGATGCCAGGTGCCCCCAAAAGGGTGATCAGAATAAGTACCAAATGGTGTGAAAGTACAGTTTTGTACCTACCATAAATGTAGATGTCCGAACTGGATAGCATCTGCAGTCATAACAAGTGGGTTGTCCTGTCGTCAGGCAGCCCTGCAGTCGGCCGGATTCCAAAGTCCGGGTCCGGCTTCGGCTGATGTCGCACTCCACCCGACGTCATCTCTGTTGGTCTTCGGGTATAAAAGCATCAGCCGACGCCATTTTCCTCAGTGTTTCTTGCCCCAGATGCCAGTAGCCCTCTTGCAGGCTAAAAATTTTGATAGATGCCAATGTTTCCCAATAGATAGAGGTAAACACAACAATAAGCATATATGTACATATATACAAACAAATACACCATAAAAAACTCCCCCCCAACAGCTAGCTATAAGGAGGGTAAATACCCTAGGAGTACCACAGAGGGGAAGGAGGGAGGGTAATCCTGACTGCAGATGCTATCCAGTTCGGACATCTACATTTATGGTAGGTACAAAACTGTACTATGTCCTTCATGGATGCATCTGCAGTCATAACAAGTGGGTAGAATACCATAGCCAACTAGGGGAGGAGGATAGAAGTAGATTATGGTGTGTTTAGGATCCCTTGCAGTACAGCAGTGGCAAACCCTGCTCGGGATCTGGAATATAGAGGCAAATTATAATGCTTGGCAAATGTATGCACGGAGGTCCAAGTAGCCGCCTCAATAATGTCTTTGGTTGCCACTCCTCGTAAGAAGGCTGTGGTAGTGGCTGTTGCCCTTGTAGAATGAGGTCTTATGTGTTGTGGAATTGGTTTTCCATGGAAGGAGTAACAGTATCGTATGCAATTTCCTATCCATTTGGAGATTGTCTGTTTGGAAATAGCTTTTCCTTCCCTTCCTGTTGCATAGGCTACAAAAAGTTGGTCAGTCTTTCTGCTATTTTTTGTTCTGTCCAAGTAGTAGCGTAGCTGTCTATGTACATCCAAGGTATGCAGTATTCTTTGCCCTCTGTTTTGTGGGTTGGGAAAGAAGGTAGGTAGGTGGATTGCCTGGTTTAAAGACACTCTGGATACCACCTTGGGCATAAATGTAGGATTAGTCCTCATGGACACTCTATCTTGGTGGAAGATTAGGAAGGGTTGCACTGCCATTAAGGCCTGTAGTTCTGAAACCCTCCTTGCTGAAGTAATTGCCAGTAGGAAAGCAGTTTTCCATGACAGGTGTTGTAGGTCTGCTGTTGCTGCTGGTTCAAAGGGTGATAGTGTCAACTTTTCTAGCACAAAGTTTAAATCCCAAGCTGGTAATGGTGGTTTCCTTGGAGGTTTTACATTCTTGATTCCTCTGAGGAACTGCCTGAGCAAAGGGTGCGAAAAACAGGTGGATCAAAGCTGTATTCTGCTGAAATAGCTGATGCATGTATCTTGATGGAGGAGTAGGACAGGCCTGAATGAAAAAGTTCGGCCAGATACTCCAGAATGTTAGGCATATCTATGTTTGACACATCTTTTCCTCTTTCCGTACTCCAAATGACAAACCTTTTCCATTTTCCAGCATAGTTCCTTCTTGTTGAAGGTCTGCGTGCTTCAAGAATAATGTCTTTAACTCTTTGGGAAAGTTCTGGATTTGCTGCTGCTATGTGATGTTCCATGCAGTCAGTTGCAGCGTTTTTAGGTTTGGATGTATGATGCTGTAGTTGTTCTGCGTTAACATCAAAGGCATCAGGGGTATTGGCCACATATTGTTCCGAGACATGCTCTTCAGTAGTGGGTACCAGTGTTGTCTTGGCCAGTTTGGAGCTATCAGGATTATCCTTGGACGTTCTTCCCTGATTTTGAGTAGTACCTTGTGTATCAAAGGAAGAGGTGGGAATGCATATGCTGTTAGGCCTTTCCAGTTGAAGGAGAGTGAGTCCACTTTCCATGCTAGTGGGTGGAATGTCCTTGTGCAGAATTTTTTAAGCTGGTGATTGAGAGGTGATGCGAATAGGTCTATCTGTGGCATTCCCCATTTGTTCGAGATGGTCTTGAAGATGTCCGGGTGCAGCTTCCATTCGTGGGCATCCGAAGTGGTTCTGCTTAAAATGTCTGCTAGAGTATTGTCTTTCCCCGGTACAAATATTGCCTGTAACTGAATGTTGTAGCTGAGTGCCAGGGTCCACAGCTCCAAGGTCATTCTGCATAGGGGGTATGAATGAGTGCCTCCCTGTTTGTTGATGTACCACATGACTGTGGTGTTGTCTGTCCTTATCATCAACTGGCCCTCTTTGAGAAATGGTTTGAACTTTTGGATTGCCAGTTTTACTGCCAGCATTTCTTTTAGATTGATGTGCAGGCGAAGTTGATCCTGTGTCCACAATCCTTGCACGCATTTGTCCAGCATGTGGGCCCCCCATCCTAGGTCTGAAGCGTCTGTTGTGATGGTCTGGCTTGGTTGACATCTGCGAAAGGGTAGGCCTGGGTTTGACTGGCATGCCTGAGCCCACCATAGGAACTCCTGTTTTAAGCATGGAATTAGTGGGATTTCTGTTTCTAGACTGTGTCTGTGTTGGGACCATAAATTCTTTAGGTACCACTGTAGTTTCCTCATATGTAGTCTGGCAAATGGGACCAAGATTATGCATGATGCCATGAAGCCCAAGGCCTGCAGAACTTTTCTTGCTGTTAACTTGTTCAGTTTTGTTAGTTTCAAGAAGTAAAGAGGAAGTTCTTTTTGTTTTTCTGTAGTCAGGAATGCCATTTGTTGTACTGTGTCCAATTCCGCGCCCAAGAATGTCCTTGTTTGTGATGGTATCAGCCTTGACTTTTGTAAATTGACTGTGTATCCCAGTCCTTGTAGCAAGTAAATGACCCTTTGTAAATCTGTTGTCAGCTTGCTTTTGTTGTCCCCTTGTAGCAGGCAGTCGTCCAGGTATGGGTAAATTTGAATTCCTGTAGTCTGCAATGGCGATTACTGATGCCAGGCATTTTGTGAATACTCTGGGCAGTAGATAAGCCAAAGGGCAATGCTGAGAATTGATAGTGCTCTGATCCTGCAAGAAATCTGAGGTATCTTCTGCAGATTGGTCGAATGGGGACGTGCAGGTATGCCTCCTTGAGATCTAGAGTTACCAGCCAAGACTCCTTGCCCAGCATGGGAAGAAGTTGCTGTAGGGTCAGCATTTTGAATTTTGGGACAATGATGTATGTATTTAAGGTGGACAGGTCGAGAATTGGTCTCCAACTTTTTTCCTTTCTTGGAACTAGGAATAGTCTGGAGTAGAACCCATTTCCTTGTTCTGCTGTTGGCACTCTTTCCACAGCTCTCATGTTTGCTAACTCCATTATCTGGCGTAGAGCCTCTGTTTTTTGATTTGGAGGTAGATTTGGCATTCCTCTTTTGACTGGTAAAGTGTGGAAGTGAAACCGGTAACCTTGATCTATGGTTTGTAAAATCCACTTGTCTTTTGTTATGTAGTGCCAGTTCTTTGAAAATAAGGTTAATTTTCCGCCTAGAGGAGCTGCTATTTGTTCCCTGGTAGGCGGATTTAGGATTAAGTCACTGTGGTTGTGCTGATGTAGTGGCAGTGGCTGTGTCTGTGCCTCTGTTGTTACCTTGCCACTGTCGTCCTCTGTAGGCACCTCCTCTGGATTGGTTTCTGCCTCTGGAGCGTCTATTCCTGCCCCTTTGAAATTTTGTGGAGTCAGGAAAGGACCAATTTTTGGCAGGCCAGTTCCTGCTAAACCTTGGGGTTGAACCTGCAAGAAATCTTTAACAGTTTGAACAGATTTTGCCTTTTCTTCCATTTTCTTCATAACCTGCTGGGCAGGTGTACCAAACAAACTTGTCTTGTCCATAGGAGCATCTAGCAACTTAGCTTTAACATGATCCGGTAAGGCTTGTTCCTTTAGCCATGCATGCCTTCTTATCACTGTGCCTGTCATGGCTGATCTAAATGAAGCCTCCAGTGCATCATAGCCACATTTTAAGGAATGGTTGCTAACCTGTTGTATGTTATTTACCATCTCTAATACATATTTCTTATCAAGAGATTCATCAGTGGTTAGTTTTTTAGTTAACTGATCAAGCATAAACTCTTGGTATTGTATCATGTGAAACTGACAGTTTAAAGCTCTAGCTGAGAGAGTAGCTGAAGTATAGACCTTTTTACCCCATCTGTCTAGTGACCTTGCTTCCCTTTCAGAAGGAATAGGTTTTTTAGCTGTGGTCGCGGCTACTGCCTTGGGACCCTGGGATATAGTTTCTGGGTCTGCAAGTGGGGCCTTGTAAAGGTGGTGATGAGTATCTGGCACCCTGTAAAATCTGTCTGGTTTGGCAGGGGCTGGGGTAAAGAATCTGGAGCGGAGCAAACATCATTGAAAGCATCATCCACCACAGGGAGAACAGGAGGTATAGCTAAGGGCCTGTGCTGTGGGAGGTGCAGAAAGGTCCTAAGTCTTCTTCTGGAGTCTGAAAAATCCTGTTGCTGCCATTGGAACTGTTCTCGCATGGCATGCAAGGTTTCCCCAAAGGAGAATTCTTCTGGTGGGGAAGCAGCTGGGATGGATTCTTCAGCATCAGAATCTTCAAAATTGGAGAAGGGAGCCTCAGGCTGGTCAGTTATGTCTGATTCATCAGCAGAATCATCAGACGACACTGGCTCAGGGGGCTCTGCCCTAGGTCTCTTCTCTGGGGGCTGAGAGGCCCTGTCTGGGTGAGATTGAGATCCTCTAATTAAAGAAATTAAATCTTCTGCCAAAGAAAGCATTTGAGAACTAGAAGAGGGCCTGGATGTGGGGGGTTTCACAGGCACTGTCTTAGTAGTCTTGGCTGCTTTAGCCCTGGCGAAGGCCTTAATGGACATGGCAGCTGGAGGCCTAGCAGCACCACGTGCTGGGGTAGAGACATCCAAGGGGACGGTGTCTGATAAGTCAACCACCGTAGTGGGTAAAATTTCTGAGGTCGATTCAAGAGTTGTAGCAGGGGCCTCAGTTGTAAGAATAGGTTCAGCTGTACTTTGAGCAGTTTTCTCGGTTTCGGCCGAAACCGAGACACTCGCGGTTTGCTTTACCGTGGTTTCGGCCGAAACCGCGGACCGCGAGTGTTGGTCTTTATCTTTGCGTTTTTTGGGTAGTCGGAGGATCCGGCGGCATAATGTACGCAAAATCAGAACCGAAAAACTGTTCTGCAAACTCCGACCGACGCCTAAGCGTCGCCGGTTGAAAGAGCACAGGCGAACAGGCTGCTACGTCGTGGGCTGGACCTAAACAAGGCAGACAGTAAGAGTGGAAATCTTTATGAGGTATTTGTTTCCCACAGGTTAAACAATTGTTAACTTTTTCTGACATCGGCTGAGGCAAGAAAGAGTCCCCAACGGGGTACTTAGCTTTAGAAGTCTTCGAAGTAGTATTCGGTAGAAGTAATCTCTGGATCCGACCGACCGGCACTTGCGAACAGCTTCTGCTTCGGGCGCCACGCGGCAAGAAAGACTGAGGAAAATGGCGTCGGCTGATGCTTTTATACCCGAAGACCAACAGAGATGACGTCGGGTGGAGTGCGACATCAGCCGAAGCCGGACCCGGACTTTGGAATCCGGCCGACTGCAGGGCTGCCTTACGACAGGACAACCCACTTGTTATGACTGCAGATGCATCCATGAAGGACATCACTGCACAAACACAAAATCCCTTCAGCTATAAGCAAATACATCAGTAAGGCATAGCAGAGATTTAGCCAGTAGATCAGAGGGGATGGAGGGAGGGTAACCTGGACTGCAGCAGGGTGAACACTTGAACATCTACATTTATGCTAGGTACAAAACTGTACTATGTTCATCGTGTTACCCTGCTGCAGTCATCACACTTGGGTTGAATCCCAAAGCTAAGGTAGGGGGGAGGTATCATAGAGGGTTAGTGGAGGCAATAAGGCCCTGCAGAACTGCAGTGGCGAAGCCCGCCCTGGACTTAGAGTAAAGAGGTATGTGATCGTGTTTGGTGAAGGTGTGTACAGAACTCCAAGTTGCAGCTTCTAAAATTTCCTTGGTAGGAACCCCCCTGAGAAAGGCTGTAGAGGTAGCTGTTGCCCTGGTAGAGTGGGATCTAATGGTAGCAGGAACTGGTTTCCCATGATGGGTATAACAGAACCGTATGCAATGACCTATCCATTTAGAAATGGTTTGCTTGGATATAGCCCTCCCTTGAGAAGCTATAGCGTAGGATACAAAGAGCTGGTCAGTTTTTCTGAAAGCCTTAGTTTTATCCAAGTAGTAACGAAGCTGCCAGTGAATGTCCAGGGAATGCAGGAGTCTCTCACCTTTGTTCTGCGGATTGGGGAAGAAGGTGGGTAGGTGGATGGTTTGATTTAAAGCTACACTGGAAACCACCTTAGGCATAACGGAAGGATTAGTTCATAGAGAAACTGTCTTGATGAAAAATGAGAAAAGGTTCCACTGCCATTTGTGCCTGTAGTTCTGAGACTCTCCTAGCTGAAGTTATTGCTAGGAGCAGGGCAGTCTTCCAAGATAGGAACTGAAGGTCTGCAGAGAAAGCTGGTTCAAAGGGAGGTAGTGTTAGTTTTTCCACAACAAAGTTGAGGTCCCATGTTGGTGTAGGAGCTCTCCTAGGTGGTCTAATGTTTTTTGCCCCTCTGAGGAACTGCCTTAGAAGAGGATTTGAAAATAAAGGTGGACTCGTGTCGTAGTGAGCTGAAATAGCTGAAGCATGGATTTTAATTGAGGAAAAGGAAAGTCCTTTGTGCAACATCTCAGCTAAATACTGCAGAATGTGAGGCATGTGAGGCTGAGTTGTGTCTTGGCCTTGATCTTGGTTCCAGGCACAAAACCTTTTCCATTTGTCCGAGTAAGCCTTCCTGGTGCTTGGCCTCCTGGCTTCCAGAATAACATCCAGAACTGCTTGTGAAAGAGGAGCTGGTTGGATGTTTAGTAGATTTGCCATGCAGCCAGATTTAAAGTTTTGAGCTGGCTGTGAAGAATCTGTTTGTTTTGTTGCGTGAGCAAATGGGGTATTTGAGGCAATATCCATGGTGGGCCGTGAGCCATATTCTTCAATAGCGGGTACCAGTGCTGGGGTGGCCAGTCTGGGGCTATGAGAATCAGTCATGGTTTCTCCTTTTTGACCTTCAAAAGAACCTTTGTGAGGAGAGGTAATGGAGGAAAGGCATATGCTGTCAGGTTTTTCCAACTGAAGGAGAGAGCATCCACTTTCCAAGCTTGATGGTGGAATGTCCTTGTACAAAATTTTGTCAGTTGGTAGTTTTGAGGACTGGCAAACGGGTCTATGTTTGGAAGGCCCCATTTCTGAGTTATCATTGTAAATATTTGTGGGTCTAGTTTCCACTTGTGGGGATCTTTGATGTTTCTGCTTAGGTCGTCTGCATATGTGTTCTTCTTCTGTCCTGGCAGGAATTGAGCTTGTAACTGGACTTGGTAGGCCAGAGCTGTGTTCCATAAGATCATTGCTTGCCTGCAAAGAGGGTAGGAATGTGAGCCCCCTTGTTTGTTTATGTACCACATTACTGTGGTGTTGTCCGTCTTTATTGCAAGTTGTCCTGGATGTAGTAGATCCTTGAAGGCTGTCAGAGCTTTCTGTACAGCTAGCATCTCTTTTTGATTTATGTGCAGATTTCTTTGTTCTGCAGTCCATAGGCCTTGAATGCATTGTCCTGCCATGTGTGCCCCCCAGGCGTAGTCTGAAGCATCTGTTGTGATAGTTTGCCTGGTTGGGGGCAAGGTGAAAGGCTGACCCTTGCTGAGGTGACATGCCTGTGACCACCATAGAAATTCCTGTTGAAGGCAGGGAATGAGAGATATCATTGTGTTCAAGCTGTGGCTGTGTTGAGACCATACGCTTTTTAGGTACCACTGTAATTTCCTCATATGCAGTTTTGCAAATGGTATTATTAGTATGCAAGATGACATGAAGCCCAAAGCCTGCAGAATTTTTCTTGCAGTTAATTGGGTCTTTGTTGCCACTGTCGTGAAATATTGAGTCAGTTGTAGTTGCTTGTCTGGTGTAAGATAAGCTTTCTGGGCCGTTGTATCCAAGCTGGCACCCAGGAATGTCATTTTTTGAGAGGGTACTAGTTTTGACTTCTTTTTGTTTACTGTGTACCCCAGACAATTTAGTAGATGCTTCACAAAGGCCAAATGATGTAAGAGAATGTCTTTGCTTTCTGCTTGGATGAGGCAGTCGTCCAGGTATGGATATATTTGAATTCCTCTTTGTCTGCAGTATGCAATTACTGGTGCCAGGCATTTTGTGAAAACTCTGGGCGCAGTAATAAGCCAAAGGGCAGTGCAGACAATTGGTAATGGGTTGAACCTGCAATGAAACGGAGGTATCTTCTGCAACTTTGTCTGATAGGGACATGCAGGTATGCCTCCTTGAGGTCCAACGTTACTAGCCATGGTTCCTTGCCCAACATGGCAAGGAAGCATGCCATGCTTCCTTGCCCAACATGGCAAGTAGCTGCTGTAGTGTTAGCATCTTGAATTTGGGAACTTGTAAGTAAGTGTTTAGAATTGAAAGGTCCAGAATTGGTCTCCAAACATTGTCCTTTCTGGGTACTAGAAAGAGTCTTGATTAAAATCCTTGGCCTTGCTCTCGAGTAGGTACCAGTTGAATGGCTCTCATGTCCATGAGAGCTGTAATTTGTTTTTGTGCCTCTGCCCATTGATTTTGTGGCAGGTTTGGCATTCCTCTTTTCATTGGCAAGGTGTGAAAGTGGAATCTGTATCCTCGTAAAATTATGTCTAGGACCCATTTGTCCTTTGTGACCATGTGCCAGTTGTCTGCAAAAAGTGCGAGTTTCCCCCCCCAAGGGGACTGTCAAGAGAGTATTGCTTGGTCAGATGAGGTGCAAGTCATTGAGTTTGCCTTCTGGTGGGTTGAGACCTGTCTTCTCCTCCTTTCTGTGTTGTAGTGCCCCATTTGCGAGGTTTATACTGGGCTTGCGGTTGTCCTCGGCCCCTTGGGCGCCTGTATTTAACCCTCTGTGGTCTGTCAGTGGCTGGAAAGGACCAATTTTTTGTTGGCCAGTTTCTGCTGAAGCGAGGGGGTTGTACTTGTAGGAAATCTTTGACTGTCTGCATTGATTTTGCCTTATCTTCCATTTTCTTTAAAACTTCTTCTGCTTTAACTCCAAAAAGAACATCCTGCTGTAAGGGAGCATCTAGAAGTTTTGCTTTAACATGATCAGGCAGAGTTTGTTCCTTTAACCAAGCATGCCTACGTATAACCGATCCAGTGACAGCTGCTCTGCAGGAGGCCTCCAAAGAATCAAACCCACATTGTAAGGTATGTTTGCCCACCTGCTCAGTGGCAACAAATCCTGTACTTCTTTCAATTCAGATTGTTGGGGGAGGGAGGTTATCCTTTGCTTTAACTGAGAGATTAGAAATTGCTGATACTTAAGCATATGAAATTGACAATTTAGTGCCCTCATAGCTAATGTGGCTGAGGTGTAAACCTTTTCCCCCCACCTGTCTAGTGCTCTGGAATCCCTCTCAGAAGGTATTGGGTTTTTAGCCATAGAAGCCTTAGCCCCCTTGGGACCCTGGGAGATAGTCTCTGGGTCAGCTACTGGGCTTTTGTAAAGAAATTTGTGGGAATCAGGTACTCTGTAGTATCTGTCAGGCTTAGCCGGAGCAGGAGGAAGAGAGTCTGGCTTGAAACTGGATTCTAAATAGACATCATCCACAATGTCCAAAACAGGTGGGATGGTTAGAGGTCTGTGTTGGGGGAGTAAAAGAAACTCTCTGAGCCTTTTCTTGGAATCAGAGTAGTCCTGACCTTCCCAGTGAAAATGTTCCCTCATAGTGTGTAAAGTTTCCCCAAAAGAGTAGTCCTCAGGAGGAGAAGCTGAGGGAATAGAGTCCTCAGCATCAGAATCTTCATAAGGAGAGAAGGAATAGTCTTGGTCCTCAGAGTAATCCGAAGAAATGGACAGTTGCTCAGAGGAAGCAGAATCTTCCTCTTGTCTAGGCCTTTTGTCAGGAGGGGGCTGTGAACCCCTGATAAGAGAAATCAAATCTTCAGCCATTTTGAGCATCTGTTTCTTAGGCATAGGGCCTTGAACAGGAGACTGAAGTGCAGTCTTTTTAGATTTAGGAGGAGTCTTCGACTTAGAAAACGTTTTAATGGTGAGAGTCGTCGGTCTGAAAACGCCTTCAGAAACCGATGGCGTTTCTGTAGCACCGACGTCTTTAGAAGCTAAGTCGTCAGAAGGGCCTGAAGTAAAAGGCTGCGTCGGCCTAGTACATTCCGTCAAAATATCCGTAGCAGTCTCGGGTTCCAGATCTGCGGTAGTCAGGGGCTGCGTCGGAGCCTCACTGAGAACCGGAGACCGGATCAGCCGAGGCCTCGGAATCTGGCTTAGGCCTGGGTTGTCGGTCCTTATCCCTGCACTTTTTGTGCATGCCAGTAGTCGGTAGCTCCGACGGCATGTTGTAGTTAAATTTTCTACCAAAATAGTGTCGTGCGAAATCAAATCGACTTTTAATAGTACACTTATTAAACTTAGCACAAAACCGACAAGAAGTGACGTCGTGATCAGGGCCTAGGCAAGGTATGCAGTAAGAATGAAAATCCTTATGAGGTATTTGCTTCCCACAAGAAATGCAATTGTTAACTTTTTCTGACATCGGTCTGAGGCAAGAAAAGTTTCCCCAACGGGGTACTTAGCTTTATAGAAGACTTTGGTCTGAAATTCGAATTCGACAATCTCAGGAGTCGGCCGACAGGCACTTGCGAACTACTTCTGCTTCGGGCACCACGCGGCAAGAAAGACTGAAGAAAATGGGTCGGTTGCAATATATATACCCCTGGCGCACTGATGTCAGGGATGAGGCGACAGCAACAGACGTCGGACCAAGACTTTGGAATTCCGGCCGACTGCGGGACCGCCTGACGACAGGATAACCCAAGTGTGATGACTGCAGCAGAGTAACACGATGAACATTTGCTCAGTTTTTCTTAGAGCTTTAGTCCTGCTCAAGTAGAATCTTAGCTGTCTGTGTACATCCAAGGAATGCAGAATTCTCTCCCCTTTGTTCTGTCGATTTGGATAAAAAGTTGGCAGACGAATTGTTTCGTTAAGAGCCACAATGGAAACGACCTTAGGCATAAAAGTAGGATTTGTCCTCGGAGACACCCTGTATGGGTAAAATATGATAAAAGGCTCTACAGCCATGAGGGCCTGTAGCTCTGAAACTCTTCTTGCTGAAGTAATTGCTAGTGGCAGAGCTGTCTTCCATGATAGGAACTTTATATCAGCGGTATCAGCTGATTCAAATGGAGGCAGGGTGAGCTTTTCCAACACATAATTGAGGTCCCATGCAGGTAGTGGTGATCTTCTAGGAGGCCTTACATTTTTGGCTCCTCTAAGACACTGCTTTAGTAAAGGATGAGAAAAGATTGGTGGCTCTGTATTGTAATGAGCCAAAATGGCAGAGGCATGGATTTTGATTGATGAGAAAGATAGGCCTTTGTCAAGCATCTCAGTTAAGTAATGTAATATCTGAGGAATATGCGGTTTTGCTGTATCAGTTCCTTGTGCTTGATTCCAAACACAGAATCTCTGCCATTTGTCAGCATAAGATTTTCTAGTACTAGGCCTTCTGGCTACCAAAATGACATCCATCACAGCTTTACTGAGAGGTGTCATTTGTATGATTACAGGATTAGCCATGCTGCCAGGTTCAGAGTCTGTAGTTGATTGTGCAGGATCTGATTGTTTTGCTGGGACAATAGTTGTGGTTTTTGAGGCTAGGTCCAAGCTGGGTATTGAGACAAGTTCCTTAGGATTGGATACCAGTATTGGTGGGGCCAGTCCGGTGCAATTAATATCATCTTTGGCTTCTCCTGTCTGACTTTTAGGAGGACCTTGGGTACAAGAGGCAGAGGAGGAAAGGCGTAAACTGATAGGTTTTTCCAATTGAAGGATAGGGCGTCCACTTTCCATGCTTGTCTGTGATAAGTCCTTGTGCAGAATCTTTTCAGATGATAATTTTGAGGAGAGGCAAATAGATCTATGTCTGGGCACCCCCATTTCTCTGCTATCATGCTGAAGACTTGTCGTGAGGATCCATAAGGTTTCTGCTTAAATAGTCTGCCAGAGTGTTTTGTTTTCCTGGCAGGAATTGAGCTTGAAGATTTATTTGGTAAATCAAAGCTGTGTCCCACAGTGCCATGGCTAATCTGCAAAGGGGGTATGAGTGTGTGCCCCCTTGCTTGTTTATATACCACATGACTGTGGTGTTGTCCGTCTTTATCAGTAGTTGTCCTGGATGAAGTAAGTCCTTTAAGGCTGTCAGGGCATTTTGAACAACTAGCATCTCTTTCTGGTTGATATGTAGATGCTTTTGATTTGGTGCCCAAATGCCCTGAATGCATCTTCCTGCCATGTGGGCCCCCCAGGCATAATCTGATGCATCTGTTGTTAAGGTTTGGCTGGGTGGGGGTAGAGTGAAGGGCCGTCCCATGTTTTGGTGACAGGCCTTTGCCCACCATAGAAACTACTGTTGCAGGCAGGGAATGAGAGGAATCATTGTTTCCAGACTGTGTGAATGTTGACTCCATAAACTTTTTAGGTACCATTGAAGTTTCCTCATATGCAGTCTTGCATATGGAATTAGTAGGATGCAGGATGCCATGAAGCCCTGAGCGTGCAGAATTTGTCTTGCAGAAGACTGGGTTTTTGTTACCATCAGTTTGAAGTAAGTAGTCAGTTGCCTTTGTTTGTCTGGCGTGAGGTAAGCCATCTGGGCAGTTGTATTCAAGCTTGCATCCAGGAATGTTATCTTTTGAGAGGGTACCAGTTGTGATTTCTTGCCGTTTGTGTACCCTAGGCATGTTAGAAGCCTTTTCACAAACGCCAGGTGTCGTAGAAGAGTATCCTTGTTCTCTGCTTGAATGAGATAGTCGCCCAAGTAAGAATATATTTGAATACTTCTTTGTCTGCAAAATGCAATTACTGGTGCCAGGCACTTTAAGACCCTGGGCGCAGTAGATAAGCCAAAGGGCAGTGCACAGAATTGGTAATGCATTAAGCCAGCTTTGAATCTGAGGTATCTTCTGCACGACTGTCTTATTGGGACATGCAGGTATGCCTCTTTTAGATCTAAAGTCAGCAGCCAAGCATTCTTGCCCAGCATGGGCAGAAGCTGTTGCAAAGTGAGCATTTTGAATTTTGGAATGTCCAGGTATGTGTTCAAAATCGATAAATCCAGTAATGGCCACCAGGCCTTGTCCTTTCTGGGTACCAAGAACAGTCTTGAATAAAAACCTTGTCTTTTTTCCTGTTCTGGTACTGTATGAATGGCCCCCACATCCATGAGGGACGTAACCTGTTTCTGTGCCTCTGCCCATTGTTTTTTTGGCAAATCTGGCCAACCATTTGCCATTGGCAGAGTGTGGAAATTGAATCTGTATCCCTGTGATACGATGTTTAGTACCCACTTGTCCTGGGTTATTAACTGCCAATTTTGAGCAAAAAGTGCTAATTTTCCCCCTATGGGTGCTGCCAGAAGACAAGTGCTTGGCGTAGGCAGAGGGAAGTCATTGGGATTGTTTTCTGTAGGTTTGAGCTTCATCTCCTCCAGATTTGGAGGTGTATGTGCCCCATTTCTTTGACCTGTATGAGTCTTGAGCCTGGTACCTGGAATCCTTAGGCCGTCTGGATTTGCCCCTTTGAGCTCTGTCTGACACAGGAAAGGACCAATTTTTTGTAGGCCAGTGTCTGCTGAATCTAGCTGGCTGAAACTGTAAGAAATCTTTAAGAGTTTGCATAGACTTAGCTTTGTCTTCCATTTTCTTTAAAACCTCTTCTGCCTTAATACCAAACAGAGAATCATGCTGTAAAGGTGCATCTAGTAATTTAGCTTTAACATGATCAGGCAAATTTTGTTCCTTTAACCAGACATGCCTCCTAACCACAGATCCAGTAACTGCGGCCCTGCAGGAGGCCTCCAAAGAATCAAAACCACATTGCAAAGTATGCTTTCCAACTTGTTCAGCTGCATGCAATAATTCCTGCAATTCCTTATTTTCTGCACATTCTGAAATCAACATAATTTCCTGTTTCAGCAATCCCATAACATGTTGTTGGTACTTAAGCATATTAAATTGACAGTTTAAGGCCCTGATTGCCAAGGTTGCAGATGTGTAAACCTTTTTTCCCCATCTGTCCAGTGCCCTTGAATTTCTGTCGGAGGGGGTAGGGTTTTTTGCTGTTAAGGCCTTAATGAAATTGACAGTTTAAGGCCCTGATTGCCAAGGTTGCAGATGTGTAAACCTTTTTTCCCCATCTGTCCAGTGCCCTTGAATCTCTGTCGGAGGGGGTAGGGTTTTTTGCTGTTGAGGCCTTAACTCCCTTTGGACCCGGTGAAACAGTTTCAGGATCAGCAGCAGGGTTTCTAAATAAAAATTTATGAGAGTCAGGGACACTGTAATACCTGTCAGGCTTACTGGGAGCCGGAGGTAAGGAGTCAGGGGTCAGGCGTGACTCCGAAAACACACCATCCACAATGTCTAAAACAGGGGGAATGGCTAAAAGCTTGTGCTGAGGGAGAAGAAGGAAATCCCTGAGCCTCTTTTTTGATTCTGAGAAGTCTTGACTCTCCCAGTGAAAATGCTCCCTCAAAGTACGCAAGGTTTCTCCAAATGAATAATCCTCAGGAGGAGATGCAGATGGAATAGACTCCTCAGCATCAGAATCCTCATAGGGAGGTAAAGATAATTCCTGATCAGAAGAGGAATCAGAAGAAATAGAAATCTGATCTGAAGATTCATAGTCAGTGTCTTGCCTAGGCCTCTTATCTGGAGGGGGATGGATACCCCTGATCAAGGTAATAAAGTCTTCAGCCATTTTGATCATCTGTTTTTTAGGCATAGAGGCCTGTGCACGTGGCTCAGGCGTCGTTTTTTTTAGTTTTAGATGTCGTCTTTGCCTTTGGTTTTGCAGCTTTCGTCGGTTTGATATATAAATGTTGAGGTTTGAATACATCCTCAGAAGCCGGTGCCTGCTCAGCGGCTCTGGACCCATCTGAGGGAGATACATCCGTCGGTCTAATACCTTGAGTATCTTGCGGCATGCCGGACTCCACATGGGTGTCGGTAGAGGCCTGCGACTCAAAGGTAGCGGGTATCAGGGGCTGAGAAAGCG
Organism: Protopterus annectens; assembly: GCF_019279795.1. NCBI lineage: Eukaryota > Metazoa > Chordata > Ceratodontiformes > Protopteridae > Protopterus > Protopterus annectens. Next base: position 438,768,824 of record NC_056747.1, on the reverse strand, counting down.
CCTCACTGAGTACCGGCGAACAGACGAGTGGCTTAGGAGAAGCTTCGTCGTCGGTTTTGGATCTCGACTGCCTTTATCTTTTTCTTTGCGTTTTTTTATGTACTCCGGTAGTCGGATTGCTATCCAACGACATTTCTGGGTAGTGAAATCTGTTTCCAAAATACGTAGATGCAAAAATATACCGATGCTTAATAGTGCATTGGTTAAATCTAGCACAAAACCGACAGCCAAGCACTTTGTGATCAGGACCTAGGCAAGTAATACAGTATAAATGGAAATCCTTATGAGGTATTTGCTTCCCCCACAAGTAATACAATTATTAACTTTTTCTGACCGGTAAAAAGCAAGAAAAAAGTTTCCCCAAAGGGTTACTTAGCTTTAGTGAAGACTTCGGTTCTGAAACTCAAACTTGAATATTTCAGTAGTCAGCCGACCGGCACTTGCGAAATGCTTCTGCTTCGGGCACCGCGCGGCAAGAAAGACTAAAGAAAATGGCGTCAGCTGCATGTTTTATACCCCTGATGACCTGACGTCATGGAAGAGAAGACAGCAACTGACGCAGGACCCAAGACTTTGGAATTCAGGCCGACTGAGCGCAACCTGCCAGCAGATTACCCAAATGTAATGACTGCAACAGTGAAACACGAAGAACATCTGCCATGTGTAGGGAAGGGACCCTACCACAGTTCTACATCACACTACAGCAGTAGGCAGTTACAGGATGCGCTACAGAGATTACTGGGCTACAACCTTCCCAGAGGTGTATGTCTAGGTGGGTGACATCAGCAGCCTTGCCAAAGTTGAGTACATGAATTATAAGGAGTGTGAGTACCCTAAAAAGCGTTGCTCTCTACACAGACCGGGTCAGACAGACACGCTCACAAATGCACACACACACTTGCCAAGTCTGGGGTTAGAACTCCTACCTAACTACTTTATCACACTACAGCAGTACACAGTTACAGGATGCGCTATGGAGATTACTGGGCTACAACCATCCCAGAAGTGTATTTCAAGGTGGGTGACATCAGCAGCCTTGCCAAAGTTGAGTACATGAATTGTAAGGAGTGCGAGTACCCTAAAAAGCATTGATCTCTACACAGTCAGAGACAGACAGACAAGCACACACACACACACACACACACACACACACACACACTTGTCAAGTCTGGGGTTAGAACACCTACCTAACTAGTTTATCACACTACAACAGTATGCAGTTATGGGACGCGCCATGGAGATTACTGGGCTACAACTTTCCCAAAGGTATACTTCACATTGGATGACCTCAATAGGCTCATCACAGTAGGGCTATGGGGAGGGCGGTGCGTGCATGGGCCATAACCCATAGAATTTTGGAATGTCCAGGTATGTGTTCAAAATCGATAAATCCAGTAATGGCCACCAGGCCTTGTCCTTTCTGGGTACCAAGAACAGTCTTGAATAAAAACCTTGTCCTTTTTCCTGTTCTGGTACTGTATGAATGGCCCCCACATCCATGAGGGACGTAACCTGTTTCTGTGCCTCTGCCCATTGTTTTTTTGGCAAATCTGGCCAACCATTTGCCATTGGCAGAGTGTGGAAATGGAATCTGTATCCCTGTGATACGATGTTTAGTACCCACTTGTCCTGGGTTATTAACTGCCAATTTTGAGCAAAAAGTGCTAATTTTCCCCCTATGGGTGCTGCCAGAAGACAAGTGCTTGCCGTAGGCAGAGGGAAGTCATTGGGATTGTTTTCTGTAGGTTTGAGCTTCATCTCCTCCAGATTTGGAGGTGTATGTGCCCCATTTCTTTGACCTGTATGAGTCTTGAGCCTGGTACCTGGAATCCTTAGGCCGTCTGGATTTGCCCCTTTGAGCTCTGTCTGACACAGAAAAGGACCAATTTTTTGTAGGCCAGTGTCTGCTGAATCTAGCTGGCTGAAACTGTAAGAAATCTTTAAGAGTTTGCATAGACTTAGCTTTGTCTTCCATTTTCTTTAAAACCTCTTCTGCCTTAATACCAAACAGAGAATCATGCTGTAAAGGTGCATCTAGTAATTTAGCTTTAACATGATCAGGCAAATTTTGTTCCTTTAACCAGACATGCCTCCTAACCACAGATCCAGTAACTGCGGCCCTGCAGGAGGCCTCCAAAGAATCAAAACCACATTGCAAAGTATGCTTTCCAACTTGTTCAGCTGCATGCAATAATTCCTGCAATTCCTTATTTTCTGCACATTCTGAAATCAACATAATTTCCTGTTTCAGCAATCCCATAACATGTTGTTGGTACTTAAGCATATTAAATTGACAGTTTAAGGCCCTGATTGCCAAGGTTGCAGATGTGTAAACCTTTTTTCCCCATCTGTCCAGTGCCCTTGAATTTCTGTCGGAGGGGGTAGGGTTTTTTGCTGTTAAGGTCTTAATGAAATTGACAGTTTAAGGCCCCGATTGCCAAGGTTGCAGATGTGTAAACCTTTTTTCCCCATCTGTCCAGTGCCCTTGAATCTCTGTCGGAGGGGGTAGGGTTTTTTGCTGTTGAGGCCTTAACTCCCTTTGGACCCGGTGAAACAGTTTCAGGATCAGCAGCAGGGTTTCTAAATAAAAATTTATGAGAGTCAGGGACACTGTAATACCTGTCAGGCTTACTGGGAGCCGGAGGTAAGGAGTCAGGGGTCAGGCGTGACTCCGAAAACACACCATCCACAATGTCTAAAACAGGGGGAATGGCTAAAAGCTTGTGCTGAGGGAGAAGAAGGAAATCCCTGAGCCTCTTTTTTGATTCTGAGAAGTCTTGACTCTCCCAGTGAAAATGCTCCCTCAAAGTATGCAAGGTTTCTCCAAATGAATAATCCTCAGGAGGAGATGCAGATGGAATAGACTCCTCAGCATCAGAATCCTCATAGGGAGGTAAAGATAATTCCTGATCAGAAGAGGAATCAGAAGAAATAGAAATCTGATCTGAAGATTCATAGTCAGTGTCTTGCCTAGGCCTCTTATCTGGAGGGGGATGGATACCCCTGATCAAGGTAATAAAGTCTTCAGCCATTTTGATCATCTGTTTTTTAGGCATAGAGGCCTGTGCACGTGGCTCAGGCGTCGTTTTTTTTAGTTTTAGATGTCGTCTTTGCCTTTGGTTTTGCAGCTTTCGTCGGTTTGATATATAAATGTTGAGGTTTGAATACATCCTCAGAAGCCGGTGCCTGCTCAGCGGCTCTGGACCCATCTGAGGGAGATACATCCGTCGGTCTAATACCTTGAGTATCTTGCGGCATGCCGGACTCCACATGGGTGTCGGTAGAGGCCTGCGACTCAAAGGTAGCGGGTATCAGGGGCTGAGAAAGCGCCTCACTGAGTACCGGCGAACAGACGAGTGGCTTAGGAGAAGCTTCGTCGTCGGTTTTGGATCTCGACTGCCTTTATCTTTTTCTTTGCGTTTTTTTATGTACTCCGGTAGTCGGATTGCTATCCAACGACATTTCTGGGTAGTGAAATCTGTTTCCAAAATACTTAGATGCAAAAATATACCGATGCTTAATAGTGCATTGGTTAAATCTAGCACAAAACCGACAGCCAAGCACTTTGTGATCAGGACCTAGGCAAGTAATACAGTATAAATGGAAATCCTTATGAGGTATTTGCTTCCCACAAGTAATACAATTATTAACTTTTTCTGACCGGTAAAAAGCAAGAAAAAAGTTTCCCCAAAGGGTTACTTAGCTTTAGTGAAGACTTCGGTTCTGAAACTCAAACTTGAATATTTCAGTAGTCAGCCGACCGGCACTTGCGAAATGCTTCTGCTTCGGGCACCGCGCGGCAAGAAAGACTAAAGAAAATGGCGTCAGCTGCATGTTTTATACCCCTGATGACCTGACGTCATGGAAGAGAAGACAGCAACTGACGCAGGACCCAAGACTTTGGAATTCAGGCCGACTGAGCGCAACCTGCCAGCAGATTACCCAAATGTAATGACTGCAACAGTGAAACACGAAGAACATCTGCCACCCCTGTAGGGATGGGACCCTACCACAGTTCTATATCACACTACAGCAGTAGGCAGTTACAGGATGCGCTACAGAGATTACTGGGCTACAACCTTCCCAGAGGTGTATGTCTAGGTGGGTGACATCAGCAGCCTTGCCAAAGTTGAGTACATGAATTATAAGGAGTGTGAGTACCCTAAAAAGCATTGCTCTCTACACAGACCGGGTCAGACAGACACGCTCACAAATGCACACACACACTTGCCAAGTCTGGGGTTAGAACTCCTACCTAACTACTTTATCACACTACAGCAGTACACAGTTACAGGATGCGCTATGGAGATTACTGGGCTACAACCATCCCAGAAGTGTATTTCAAGGTGGGTGACATCAGCAGCCTTGCCAAAGTTGAGTACATGAATTGTAAAGAGTGCGAGTACCCTAAAAAGCATTGATCTCTACACAGTCAGAGACAGACAGACAAGCACACACACACACACACACACACACACACACACACACACACACACACACACACACACACACTTGTCAAGTCTGGGGTTAGAACTCCTACCTAACTAGTTTATCACACTACAGCAGTATGCAGTTATGGGACGCGCCATGGAGATTACTGGGCTACAACTTTCCCAAAGGTATACTTCACATTGGATGACCTCAATAGGCTCGTCACAGTAGGGCTATGGGGAGGGCGGTGCGTGCATGGGCCATAACCCATTCATCTAGGGGATGACACGCCACATGCGGGCACACATGGGGTCATACGTCACAAGTACGTGTATACAGCTGCTAGATGGCTACTTCCTTGTACAGTCATGTTGCACAGCGGGCACGTGCACCACATAGTCTGTAATGCTGACAGATACTGGTGGCTAGTATCTGCAGTGAGTGACATCTGCACCTCATATGTCTTGGGCCCTTTGGCTGTGTGCTGGGTGGGACAGGCCTGGATGGCTCCTTGTCACAGTCACCCTCTTTCACACATCTACGTACATCTACCTTTGGCTTATTATAGTGTGTTGTCCTGACATATATGTCTGCATTCCTATCCACTGTGTGTGCAAGCCATGAGTGGTGCATACAGACGAGTGTCTGAACTAACAACTGCAACTGCCAGATATGGCTGGTCCACTGGTGTTTGCAGTCATGGCCTTCATGTGTTTAAGTGTGTGAGCATGCCCATTATGACCTTTCAGTATGTTGTTGACTGACATTGCCTTCATTTCTCTAAGTGTGTGAGCATGCCCAGTATGGCCGTCTGTATTGAATGTGTGGATTGTGTCCAGGTAGTTTGTGCTGCAGTGCTGACCTTTGTGTCATACACCGACAGGTAGCATACTGTCTCTGCAGGGTATACATCGATCATTTGGCTTTGACTGCTACTACATTCCTGCATAGCAGGGGGAGGCACACCTGACTGTTTCTACATTTATACACAGGAAAGGGGGGGCACACCTGACTGTTATTACATTACTATGTAGGATGTGGGGGGCACATGAGAACCTTGTACACATTTGCTGTGACTGTACTAGTATGTCAGGTACTCCATTTCATTCTGTATTGCTAATTATCATGCTGACTAGAGGCATACCAGTGTACTACAGATCGTGGCTTTGGTTGCCCTACATATTATTATCTGACTTCCTACCCTTCAGAACTTGCATCCCACTGCCTGCCCTGCTGTGGTCTGTCTGTGTAGGCTTGAAAGGGGGGGGGGTTAACCATAGCCATCATTTTGGAGCCATGGCACAGGCTCTGTTTGGGTTTGCCTACACCTGTCTTGCTGGCTGTGACTGTTGTTGGGCATGTGAACCGTCCTGACTGGCATGTGTGGGTCATATGGGCACATGTCACTCAGCACATTTCGTGCAGTGGGTTTTGTCACCCTGTGTAGTGCTGGCTACTATGGTGGCTCCAGTATGTGTTACAGATATCATGGTGCCACTGTGGGTGTCTACTGTCTGCTGCCATAACATTCAGCCACCCAATTCCCTTGCATGCTCACATCCATACCATAGCTACACGTAAACAACACATTCTACTCCATTTGGCAATTGATAGGTTGACTGACTTATCTTGAGGGAGTGCCAGACTTGCGGATGGTGCTGGATGTCTGCCTATGTCGGATGCACATAGTACACTCCCTATACATGATTGAGCATAGGTAGTGTCATATTTGGCATCCCTTTTACTATATGAGCAAGTCAGAGAGAGGAGTCATTCCCTGGGTCCCTACTGTGTCAAAGCATGTGCTATGTGTTGCCTCTCTGCCAAGACCAGGGCACACTGGGCACACCTCCTTCTGTCTACTGGGGCAGGCTCAGGTTGTTCCTCCTCTGGATCACTCTGTGCCTTTGCAGGGCTTGGCATTGGTGGGGAGCTGTGTGGCCCTGTCCCATGCTGTTCCTGCTGCAGTTGTTTATGCAGGATCATATTGTGTAGCATAACACATACTATAACAATTTGGGTACATGTAGCTGGTGAATACTGCAAGCCTCCACCAGATGTGTCCAGACACTGGAACTGTGACCTGAGCATCTATCTGGCCTGTGCGTGTACCTCATTATGGAGTTCTTGTTCAGGTGTGTGTGCATTTCGGATGGGTGTCATCAGCTACAGCTCCAGTGTGTACCCAGCATCCCCCACTAAGTGACCACAGGGGATGTCCCCATTGGCAAATCTCTGGTACAGTTGCGTCAGATGCCATATGTGGGAATCGTCATAGCTTCCAGGGCAGCCAGCACACACATTCATTATAATGCCCTGAGAATCGCATACGACCTGGCAGTTGATGGAGGATATGCCTCTGCAGTTGATGTAGGTCCTACCCTGCTCACTGGGTGGTACCCACTACTGCAGGGTATTCTGCTATTTGGTGGAAGAGATGCATATTGCTGGTCACAGGTGTTGAGGAAATATACGTGCTCACTGGCATGTGCTGACATGGCATCCAGGAAAGTACAGTTTTGTACCTACCATAAATGTAGATGTTCGAGTGCTAATACAGCTGCAGTCATAACAGATGTGTTCTCCTGCAGTCAGGCGGGTCCTCGGTCGGCCGAATTCCAAAGTCTAGGTCCGGCGTCGGTTGTCGTCACTTCTTCCCTGACGTCAGTGCGACAGGGGGTACAAAAGAACCAGCCAACGCCATTTTCTTCAGTTTTTCTTGCCCCAGATGTCAGGTGCCCCCAGAAGGAAGGCAATACATAAATTTATGTAATAATGCAGTGCAATATAATCAAAAAACAGTAGTTGCAAGCAAATACACCATAAATTAATACCCCAATCTAGTTGTATGAGGAGGTGTTAGCCAATAGGCCTGTCCCAAGAGGGGAAGGAGGGAGGGAAACCTGGACTGCAGCTGTATTAGCACTCGAACATCTACATTTATGGTAGGTACAAAACTGTACTATGTTCATCGTGCATACAGCTGCAGTCATAACAGATGGGTAGAATCCCAAAGATAAAAAAGGGGTGGTAGGCACTAGGTGGAACTAGGAGGAGCCAGGATGCCCTGCAAGACTGCAGTGGCAAAGCCTGCTCTAGTTTTGGAGTATAATGGTAGGTGGTAGTGCTTGGAGAAGGTATGCACAGAACTCCAAGTGGCTGCTTCCAAAATATCTTTGGTAGGAACTCCTCTGAGGAAAGCTGCAGAGGTAGCTGTGGCCCTTGTGGAGTGAGATTTGATGTCTGCAGGCACAGTTTTACCATGAAAAGAGTAACAAAAGCGTATGCAGTGGGCTATCCATTTTGAGATTGTCTGTTTGGAAATTGGCTTCCCTTGAGCTCCTATAGCATAGGACAAATATTGCAAATCTGTTGAGGCAGCTGGCTCAAAAGGAGGTAAGGTCAGCTTTTCTAAAATGAAATTGAGATCCCAAGCAGGTATTGGTTGTTTCCTTGGGGGTTTTATATTCTTAGCCCCTCTGAGGAACTGCCTTAAGAGGGGATGAGAGAATAAAGGAGGATCAGTGTTGTATTCTACAGAAATGGCTGAGGCATGGATTTTGATGGAGGAGAATGAAAGTCCACTGCTTAGCAGCTCAGCTAGGTACTGTAATATTTGAGGTAAATTCAGTATTCAGGATTCTGGCCCTTTTTCTCATTCCAGGCACAAAATCGCTTCCATTTTGCGGAGTAAGCTTTTCTAGTAGAAGGCCTTCTGGCCTCCAAAATGACATCCTGCACCTCCTTGGAGAGTAGGGTCTGTTGTGAAGTTAAGGAATCTTCCATGCGGCCAGATTGAGTGTTTTCAGCTGACTGTGAAGAGTTTTGAAGCTGTGCTGAGTCAGAAGAAGAGGCATTAGAGGTAGGGTCCATGGTGGGGAATGCGTCAGGCTCCTCAGGAGTGGGTACCAGTGCTGTCTTGGCCAGTCTGGAGCAATGAGAATCATCTTTGGTCTGTCTGCTTTGGTCTTTAATAGAACTTTGGGCAGCAGAGGAAGAGGTGGAAAGGCATAAACTGTCATTGTTGTCCAACTGAAAGAGAGAGCGTCCACTCTCCATGCCTGTGGATGAAAAGTCCTTGAGCAGAATTTTGCCAATTGGTGATTTTTGTGGGAGGCAAAGAGATCTATGTCTGGCCTTCCCCATGCTTGAATTATTTCTGTAAAAACTTGAGGGTGCAACTTCCATTCGTGTGGGTCTGTCATATTTCTGCTTAGGTTGTCTGCCAGCGTGTTTTCCTTGCCTGGCAAGTACTGTGCTTGAAGCTCGATTTGTAATTCCAGAGCCATGTTCCAAAGTGACATGGCCAGCCTGCATAGGAGGTATGAATGGGTTCCACCCTGTTTATGTACCAGATTACTGTGGTGTTGTCTGTCCTTATCAGTAGTTGGCCTGGATGCAGAAGGTCTTTGAAAGCCATAATAGCATTTATTACTGCTAGCATTTCCTTTTGATTGATGTGTAGGTGCTTTTCTTTTTGGGACCATTTGCCCTGAATGCAGTGATCTGTCATGTGTGCCCCCCCCAGGCGTAGTCCGAGGCGTCTGTTGTGATGACTTGATTTGCTTGAGGCTTGCAGAATGGGAGACCTGTGTGTCTTTGGCATGCTTGAGCCCACCACAGAAATTCCTTTTGAAGACATGGAATCAGTGGTATTATTGTTTCCAAACTGTGGCTGTGTTGAGACCATAGGTTTTTCAGGTACCATTGAAGTTTCCTCATATGCAGCTTTGCACATGGGATTAGAAGGATGCAAGATGCCATGAATCCCAGAGCCTGCAGGATTTTCCTTGCAGTCAGCCTGGTGAAATTTGCTAGTTTTCTGAAGTATTGAGTCAGTTGCCCCTGTTTCTCTGGCGTGAGGTAAGCCATCTGGGTGTTTGTGTCCAAGTTGGCACCCAGGAAAATTATTTTTTGTGAGGGTATTAGCCTTGATTTCTTTTTGTTAACTGTGTACCCCAGAGCATTCAACAACATTATTACAAAAGCCAGATGTTTCAGAAGTATGTGCTTGCTGTCCGCTTGGATCAGGCAGTCGTCCAAATATGGGTATATTTGTATCCCTTGAAGTCTGCAGTAGGCAATTACTGATGCCAGGCATTTCGTGAATACTCTGGGCGCAGTAGATAAGCCAAAGGGGCAATGCAGAGAATTGATAATGGGTTGAACCTGCAAGAAATCTGAGGTATCTTCTGCAATTTTGTCTGATTGGGACATGCAGGTATGCCTCCTTGAGGTCCAATGTTACCAGCCAAGACTCCTTGCCCAGCATGGGAAGAAGCTGCTGTAATGTGAGCATCTTGAATTTTGGCATGAGTAAAAATGTGTTTAGGATGGATAGGTCCAAAATAGGTTTCCAATCTTTTCCCTTCCTTGGTACCAGGAATAGTCTGGAATAAAAACCTTGACCTTGTTCTTGAGTAGGTACCTCTTGAATAGCTTTCATGTCCATGAGATCTGAAATTTGTCTTTGTGCCTCTGCCCTTTGATTGTGTGGCAGGTTTGGCATGCCTCTCTTTTGTGGAAGGGTGTGAAAATGGAATCTGTAGCCTCTGTTTATAATGTCCAGGATCTATTTGTCTTTTGTGACAATATGCCAATTTTTCGAAAATAATGCCAGTTTTCCACCTAAGGGTGCTGCCATTTGAGCCTTGCTTGGCATGCAAAGGGGAAAGTCATTGGGTTTGCTTTCTGAATGGCTGTGAACTATCCTCACCACCTCTTTGTGTAGGAGCTTGCCAATGTCTGCCTCTAAACTATCCTTGAGCTTGGCCCCTACCCCTCGGGCGCCTGTATCTACCTCTTTGGGGTCTGTCCGTGGCTGGAAAGGACCAATTTTTGGAAGGCCAATTTCTACTGAAACGCGGAGGTTGTACCTGTAGAAAATCTTTCACTGTTTGCATTGATTTAGCCTTTTCCACCATTTTCTTTAATACTTCCTCAGCTTTAACACCAAATAATACATCTTTTTGTAGAGGGGCATCTAGTAATTTAGCTTTGACATGATCTGGTAAGGTTTGCTCCTTGAGCCAGGCATGTCTACGTATGACTGATCCTGTAACAGCAGCTCTACATGAGGCCTCTAGAGCATCAAAACCACATTGCAAGGTATGTTTACCCACTTGTTCTGCACTATGCATCAAATCCTGCAACTCCTTCAAGTCTGGTTGTTCAGGTTGTGACATTTTGCTTCTCAACTGTGATAACAGAAACTGTTGGTACTTTAACATATGGAACTGGCAGTTTAATGCCCTCATGGTTAAGGTGGCCGAGGTGTATACCTTTTTTCCCCACCTTTCTAAAGCTCTGGAATCTCTCTCCGAAGGTAATGGATTTTTAGCAGTGGAGGCTTTAATTCCCTTGGGGCCCTGTGAGATAGTTTCTGGGTCAGCCGCATGGCTTTTGTATAAGAATTGGTGTGAGTCAGGAACCCGGTAGTACCTGTCAGGCTTGACTGGGGCTGGAGGTAAAGAGTCTGGGTTAAGGCAGGCCTCCGAATACACATCCTCTAGTATGTCTATGACAGGAGGTATAGCCAGAGGCCTGTGCTGAGGGAGCAAGAGAAAATCCCTAAGCCTTTGGAGTCTGAGTATTCTTGGCCTTCCCAGTGGAAGTGTTCCCTCAAGGTATGCAAGGTTTCCCCAAAAGAGTAATCCTCAGGGGGGGGGGGGAGACAGAGGGAATTGACTCCTCTGTATCAGAATCTTCAAAAGGGGAGTAAGAATGTTCCTGTTCATCAGAGTGCTCTGAAATAATGGAGGCCTGGTCCGAGGAGGGGGATTCTTCCTCCACTCTGGGCCTTTTGTCCGGGGGGGGGGGGTTGTGAACCCCTGATAAGAGTAATTAAATCCTCAGCCATTTTAAGCATCTGTTTTTTAGGCATGGGGCCTGGAGAAGGGCCCTGAGTAGCTTGTCTCTTAGAATGCAAGGCTGCTTTAAACTTAGTGAAAGCCTTGATGGAAAAAGAACAGGAAGGCCTGAAGACACCTTGAGAGGAGGCAGACCTGTCTACAGTCTTGAGTTTCACCGCCTAGAGTGGCTTCGGTATCTGTAGTCGGGGTGTGGGCCGAGGAGCCTGCGACCTCGGGCACAGGAGACACCGCCAATGAAGTGTCGTCGGTAGGCAGGGGCTGCGTAGGCACCTCGCTGAGAACCGGACCACCTGTAGTCGGCTTTGGTGTGGTGTCGGTAGAGGCCGCGGACCTCGTGTGTCGGTCCTTATCTTTGTGTCTTTTAGTCAAAACTGGAGTCGGAGTATCCGACGACATAATGTAGTTACATTTTTTGCCAAAATAGTGCTGGGCGAACTCCGCCCGACGCTTAATGTTGCATTTGTTGAATGCAGCACAAAAACGACAGACCGAGACGTCGTGGTCTGGGCCTAAGCAAGGAATGCAGAGGGAATGAAAATCCTTATGCGGTATTTGCTTCCCACATGAAATACAATTATTAACTTTGTCTGACATCGGTCTGAGGCAAGAAAAGTTTCCCAAACGGGGTACTTAGCTTTCAAGAAGACTTCGGTTGCAAAATTTTTGTAATTTCAGGAGCTGGCCGACCGGCACTTGCGAACTGCTTCTGCTTCGGGCACCGCGCGGCAAGAAAGACTGAAGAAAATGGTGTCGGCTGGTTCTTTTGTACCCCTGTCGCACTGACATCAGGGAAGAAGCGACGACAACCGACGCCGGACCTAGACTTTGGAATTCGGTCGACCGAGGACCCGCCTGACGGCAGGAGAACCCATCTGTTATGACTGCAGCTGTATGCACGATGAACATCTGATGGAATACTCTGGATACTGATGTCTGTGAGATCCCCTTGTTTTACATCGTTATTTTTTTTTTTTTATGAATTAGCAAATGTTTTTATTCTTGTAACTTGCATATATTTTGTAACTCTGCAGCTTTTCTCCCTGGGTCTCCACTGAAAAAGGGCCTTGGCCCAGATGGATCAACCCGGTCAACAAATGTCAAATAAAATAAATATCCCCAGTTGTGCTTTGGGAGGTACCTGTGGCTAGTATACCTAGGCCTACACACACCTTGGTATCCACTGGGATGGGTTTCCCTTGGTTTGGTGTCAGGTGTGGCCGTTGCAGCTCAACAATTTGCTCTAGGAGGTCTCTGTCCACCCTATAGCACTCCACTATCTTCAGCTCATGCAGCCCCTGGTAGGTTAACCCTGGGTCTGTACACTCTTTTCAGTCTCCTCACTGTGGGTTGTTCGGCAGCATTCACATCCTCACCACCTTCAGCATCTTGCACATGTTGTTCTATGGTACCTGCTGCAGCCTTTCTCATTATGTAGGTTTGTTTGTTAAAATTTCCCCGCTTGTATACACCGGTGGTGTAGAGTGTGGGAAAAAACAGAGGGGAAGGTGTTTGCTTAGTTTATAGCAGTGTTCTGGGCTGGGCTGGGCTGCTGCCTGTGTAATTGGCTGATTCTGATACATTTCACCTGCCAGCTACGCTAGTTCTCCTTGAATACCTTCCTACTGCTGTTTTCCCTTCCCATTGCCTCCCTGTTTAAGCCCGTGTGCGTGCCGCGCAAACAGAGTGCTCAAATATGCATACTGCTATTATTTCCTGTTTTAACTTCTTTTTTCTTCCTGTAAAATGTGGTGCGCACACCTGCTTACACTTTGTAAAGAGTGCTAGGCAGGAAAACACCCTTGCTTAGCTGTACTAAGCTAGGAGCAAACCCGAGCCACAAACATCCAATCCACTTACAGTATGCCTGATACCACCCCATGATGTCACCTACCTCCTAGTCTTCACCCAGCTATTCATACTCTTATAGTGTTGGGACCTGCCTCACATGCTGGGGAAAACTGGGATTCACTATCCTTCCCCTCATTTGCATAGGATTGCCTGCTAATGCATAGTTACATCTCTCACACGGAGCCTCCACCCTTAGCAACCACTACTCACTGGCCAGGTTGTCTTCTGCCTGCCGTTGACTTGCATGGCAGAATACTGATTTTAGTTAGAATGCTTATTTTAGGTTTATTTTTCCCCCCGATCAAGTTTGCGCGCCGCTGCCCTATACTTAACCAGCCGAGATCGGAGAAAAAAAAAAGTTGATTTTTTTATTTTTTTAATTGTATGCAATGCCAATGGCCTTATACTTGGCCATTGGCATGCTTCCTCAATGATATGCAGCCTTTCGTTGGAGCTGTCATAGCTCCGTTTTGGATTTTGCAGGAATGTACTCGGTTACTAACCGAGTACATTTCTGCGGATAGCACTAGTCTTGCACAGACTGTTTCAAGCTTCCTGGATTGTAAAATCACCTCATTTGCATGGATTTCACCTGCAAATGGGGTGATTTGCATACCAGGGCTTAGTCTGTGCAAGATTAGTGCAGAAGCGCTCTGTGCACGACCCTGCAGACTGTTCCTGGATCGCACGGCAGACATATTGCTCCTGCACAAATCTTGCACTCCGTGCAGGCTTTTGTGAATCCAGGGGATTGTCTAATATTACATTAACACACACAAATTTATTCAAACCTGCAAACACGTGTCTCAGTAACAGAACAAGCACAATGATTTACATATATGCATGGATCGAGTAAGCATCCCTCAAGCATTCAAATTAAATTCAAAGCACTAGACTCACTAGTGTATTTCTGGCAAACGTAGCAAATAAAACACGGACTGCTTATTTAAAGCTAGGCAGCATTCACAATGAAACAAAATGAATGTTGTCTGGGTAGCACTAGAAAGCCTTAAACTGATACAAGCCTTCTAGCTTAGGAGAGAAACTTTGGAGTGATTAAGTATCAGTTTTCTGTACCTTCTTGCTGTACTTAACGGTTTTCCGCCTAAACGCAGATTTTTCCAGTGTTTATTGTGATTTTAAAAGCTTGTTTTTCACATATTATACTTATTTGACTGCCTGCACTTTTAAAAAGTTGTTTTTTAAATAATTTGTTTAACTGTTGTAGGCTATACACTAAAGTGCGATAGCCTTTTCTAATCGATTGTAGTCGTTTAAAGCTGTTTTAATCGATTGTAGTCGTTTAAAGCTGTTTTAAGTGTATTTTTTTACTCTTTTTGCCGTATCTTTAAAAAAAAAAAATTCCTTGTTTCCCGCCTTTCTAAGCTAGTATAGTCCAGTTTTCAGGCTAGTGCTGAATTCAGGGCTGTGATACTAGTTTCTGAGTTTCCCATATCTTACCTGGATAGAAGGAAGTTTCTCTGTTCACCTGTGAGAGAGGGGAGCTTTGAGCACCCTATCTTTCCCTGCAGGAGTGATTCCAGCCCAAAAGTTAGTAGTTTTTTGGCCATTTTGGGCTAATTTCTATCTCCTTCATTTCCCTACTATAAAAACCACGTTTGCATGGTTTTGCGCACCGGTCAGTGCCGGTTAGCTATGGTTAAATTATTCCCGGCTCCACTAAGCCTCCTCTTCAGTTTTTCCCTTGAAACTAGTCTAACTCTCAACCTAAGCACTCAAAAAGCATCTTACAGCCCAGCACTTGCTCAGACCTAATAGCAAGCAGTAATATAGCTTGACACTGACTGCCCAGCAGGGCAAGGCTCTTTATTCACCCCTCACCAACCAAGCGACTAAGCAGCTCACCCTACTATTCAGGCATGACCAAAGGGCAACTTCAGGTGCACTCTACAGTCCAGCTGGTGAATCTGGGTATCCTGAGGCAATGTTACAACTGCCTCATGTACACAGACAACCTTCTCTCCTCCTACCACAAAACACTAACATATGCGAGAGATGCAATTATACAGCCAAACTGGAAGCTAAGCTGTCTCCACCCAAGACTGGAACAGACAGTCAAAAGGAGGAGGTTAACACTTGCACCACAACTCCAGCAGCACACAGACCTACTAAAACAGTACTGGCAAAAAATACACACAAATACACAAAATCATACTCGGAGACTCTAAATAAAAACCTGCAAAAGCATCAGAGACCTCCAAAGCAGACACCCAAACAACTTGCACTTCCCGTCACAAACCAGACAACACATAAAACACAAAATCAGTGTGCCGCACAATCACAGCCCTTAAGGCGAAATAACATACCTAACACACTAGTAAATAGGTGACTCTATAGTCAGGCACACTGACGTCCCACTCACTATGCTGGACAAGCAGAAGGTTACTGTTAGCTGACTGTTGGGAGCCAGAATCCACCACATAACACCTCCAGGTTAGTGGCGCAGCATGATACCTCTGAGATCATCCATGTGCAACTAACATCGGGCAAATCTGCAATGCAAATTGTGGCCTACTACAGATCACCCTCCATGACCAAGGACAACCACTCCACCTTTCTGGAGACACTGGAAAACATGAAGGTCCTAACAAACACCTGGATATTGGGCGATTTCAATTACCCTACCATTCACTGGGAAAACTACTCGAGTACAAATTCCCAGTTCCAGCGCTTCCTGGAATTCATCAACTCAAACGCCCTGGATCAGCTAGTAAACTCCCCTACCAAAGGTGAAAACATGTTGGACCTGGTCATCACCAACATGGGCGACAGGTGTTCCACACCAGAGGTCAACCCGTCACTGGTTAGATCAGACCATAAACTAATCACTCTGGATGTCCACACCCCACCACTACCCCCCCAACTATTGAAACCACAGTAAAAAACTTTTCTAAAGCAAACTTCACCTTACTTAAGACAGAAGTGGTAAGTTTCACAGCCCCCACGCTAAAGGATAATGCTGCCCAAGATGCAGAAACCTTTACAAATGCACTCTATGAGCACCTACAAGGATGCATGGATCTTGCCATCCCTAGCAAAACCCTAAGGCTCACTCCTCTAAGAGAAGGAAACCAGGTTGGTGGACCCCTGCAATAAACAGGCTATACAACAGAATGAGGAACTAGTTCAGAAAAAAAGCAAATCCCAAGAAGGAAAGACATCCCTGATCAGTATCAGTAAGAAACAGAGGTCCCTCATGAAATCAATCAAGGCTCACTTCGAAAGAAAAATAGCCATGGATTCAAAAGATAACCACAAAGCCTTCTTTAGCTATGTTAAGAATCTAAGTGGCAACTCGCAGATATGCACTGAACTAGTGCAAAATAGCACAAAATATACTGAACCTATTGATATTGCCAACATCCTGGCAGATAGATTCAGTGCAAACTTCACCCCCCTCTCACCTCCAAAAGGGCCCACAACAATATCGGAAAAGTGTAGTGTCCTAAAAATCAGACGCACAGGTGAAAAACAGCCCTTTCAAAAGCCAAAAACACAGCGTCAATGGGACCAGATGGTGTCCCAGGCTGCGTCCTGCATGAACTACAGAACAAACTAACCCCCCACCTAAACACGCTGTCCAACCTCAGCCTCTCCACAGGCTACAGGCCCATAGAATGGTGCACAGCAATGGTTATACCTTTCCACAAAGCAGGAGCCACAAATGACCCTGGTAACTATCGCCCCATAAGCCTGACTAGCCTGGTCTGCAAGGCTATGGAGTGCATCATCATGGAACTCATTAACTAAGACACTGGGAACCTCCAAACACTTGACCTGACCCAGTTCGGCTTTAAGGGCAGATCATGCCTACTAAACCTGGTTGACTTCTTCGAGACAATCACCGAGGCCATAGATGAGGGAAAGGTGGTTCACACAGCCTACCTTGACCTCGCCAAGGCTTTCGACACCATTCCCCACTCGGGTATTACAGAAAAACTCACCAGCCTGAACATAAACCCCTATGTCACGAGATGGGTTGCCAACTGGATTACAGACAGAACTCACACAGTAAGAATAGCGGGCTCCAGGTCTGACTCTAAACCAGTCACAAGTGGTGTCCTGCAAGGCTCAGTCCTGGGACCCCTACTGTTCGGCATATAGTTCTCAGAAGTACAGGCAAACACAGGAGGACTATGGCTAACCAAGTTTGCCGATGACTGCAAACTGGGAACCATCACTGACTCTCCGGCTGACACAGACATCCTCCAAAAGGGCCTTACTGAGACGGACACCTGGTGTCAAAGTCATGGCCTCAAGCTAAATGCCAACAAATGCATAGTCATCCCATTTGGGAAAACCAAAACACCCACAAATTACCACATAGGTGGCAGTCCCCTTAATACAGAAGAGATAAGAGATCTGGGGACCCAGGTAGACAGTAATCTCTCCTTTGACAATCATATTGCCAAAGTAGTTAGGAAATCCTTCTATGTGGCCCATCTAATTACTAAAGGATTCGCATCTAGAAATAAAGAGGTTATAGTGCCCCTCTACTCGTCACTCATTAGACCCATCATAGAGTACAATGCCCCATTTGGGATGTACCTCACAAGACACTTACAACAGCTGGAAAGACCACAAAAGTACCTCACCAAGAGGATTACTGGTCTCAAACATATGTCCTATGCAGCCCGACTGAAAAAACTCCGGCTGTACTCAGTGGCATATCGCTTACTCAGAGGTGATCTCTGCCTGACTTACAAAGCCATGTCAAACTCTGAATTGATGGACATGCTACACCTAAAGAAATCCAAGTCACTGCGAGCCACGCGCTCTAGTGAGCTAAACCTCACCACAACAATAAATAGAACATGCTGGAGGGATAGATTCCTGTCACAGAGACTCCCCATGCTTTGGAACAAAATTCTAAATTACATCAGGCAGAGTCCCTCACTAACACTCTTCAAGAGAAACCTTGACAAGTGGATGGGTAACAGAAAATACTCCCCTGGGATCACTTCATTGACTCTGCTTGACAGAGGATCAGTTAATTAATCAATGGGGTGGCGAAAGCCGACACACTCTGGCTAGGCTTGTAAATGTCCTTGGGCAGACAGGTTCATAGGTAGGTATTAGGCTATTTCAAGGCAAGTAGAAACTCCTCATGAGGCAGATGGTAAAGCAGTACCCTCAGCAGCAGCAGAACACACAGGCACTACAAAAATGTAGATTAGAGTTCTCTCAGTGCAACTTCTACTAACACTTTGTATATTTTACCCAAATTAGTCAGCAGACTAGAGTGAAGTTTTTGAGACACAGCATGTCCCACCATCATTGGTCAGACTCAAAATAATCCTTTTCTCACACCCCTCACATTTCAGCCATGCACACACAGTTTTCCTCATAGCTGTAGTGATACAATGTCACATTGCTGTCATTAACGCATGCTGTCGTGTCAAAGGCTGATGGTGAAATGTCTGCAAAGTATAAACTACAACAAGAAAATCACAATTTATAGGGGCCAGTTGGAATTTCATGGCACCCTGTTGTTTTAAGTTTTAAAAAATTGTATTTTCAGGCAAATACTGGACAGCTGAGAGTTATAGTAGCAATCACCATAACACAGGCAGAGTAATGTGAATCTTTGTAGTGATTAGAAGTTACCGACCAGTAGCTTATTTAGTGGTTTTGATCTTAAATGCCTTGAAGGATAACATTTTAGAGCAGAGAGATTATTGTTTGATATCTATTGTGCATCATCTTAAACTAGGAGTAATCTAGATGGTTTGGGGATACTAACCATTTTAACTTTTGTCACGCACTGCAGTGATGTGTTCCATTTAAAAGGTTGGCTATGGATTTAGCTATTTTGTTATAACTCTGTTCTGGTTTATGTAGCAGAGTTTTTAAGTGATGGCAAGAATTAAAGAAGCATATGGCAAAATGGGAAGTATAACTGTATTTTCAGTTATTTGTAAGGTTTGCTGTGTCATGATTTTGATTTGTACAGCACCCCTACATTTTTAGCAGTTTTTTTTTGTCCCACTAGACACCACTGATTCCCACTCTCCAGTGTGTCCAATGTCCCCCCTGGGTCTACGAGTATTCTTCTTACCTTCCCCCTCAACATGCTCCAGTGTTGCTGGCGTCAGTCACAGATCTTAAAGGTGACTTGGGGGCTCTGCTATCTGTGATTCTGTCCGGTGGGGGATTTTTTTTATATGCCCTAGCCCTACCCATTTCTCCATTTCCATGCCTCCCACACTTGATGGTTGTATCCAAGGATTCCCTCTTTAGACTACACCACCCCTTTTAGCAAGTATCCTACAGGATATGCATGGAGATTTTTTTTTTTAACTTAATGCTAAATTATTGTGCACTGAGGACATTACTTTTTGCCAAACCTTTACTAGAGATACATTTTTTTGCAAAGAAATATTAGCACAAATATTACCTGCACACCTATGAAACTAGAAAAAAAAGTATCCCAAGACGAGGCATATGTTGGAGATGTGATGGTCCAGCAAGAGGTTTTCAGAGCACAAATTTTGGGAATGTACAGAGCTGCTTCAGGACTAACATGAATAGAACAATTTGCCAAATCTTATACTTAGAATTTAACCTCAGTGCAAAGATGTTCTGGTTGAGTTGGTGTACATAAACATAAACTTAAACAGGTGAAAGCAATGCTTTTTAAGTGTTGTTAATGGATAAAAAAACCCCTGAAAATGGAAAACAAATAAATAAATAAATCAATAACAGAGGTGAAAAATCAACAACAGAGGTGAAAAGAGACCGTTACAGAGATTAAAAATATGAAACTGAAAACTATTAGAGATCAGAAACAGAACTCCATAGTAAAAAGATAGACTGTATGGGATTCTGTAATGGAAACTGAGCTTTAACAGGGCATTGAGAAAAATACAACCAAGATGTATGTTTATTTAATAAAGTTGATTGTAATACAGGATATGAAGGCACGGGTCCATTTGCTAAAGATTTGCAATATAGTGCTAATACAAAAATAAGGTCACTAGTCAACTCCTGATATCAAATTACATTGTAAATACTGTGTGTGTGTGTGTGTGTGTGTGTGTGTGTGTGTGCACGCGTGTGTGTGTGTGTGCGTGTGTGTGTGTGTGTGTGTGTGTGTGTGTGTGTGTGTGTGTGTGTGTGTGTGTGTTTAAGAAGCAATGTTGGAGAAATCTTGAGATCAAAACTAGAGTGTTTGTGATGTACAGATTTACATGCTTAAGAAAGGCAAGTTATTGAAATTTAATGTAAGCACTCATTGTCTGACATTAAGCTAGTTTATTACTATTATATAAACGGAGAACGTTGTTGCCTCACAGCAAGAGGTTCTCTCGTTCGATTCTCGGCTGGAGCGCCTTCTGTGTGGAGTCTGCATGTCCTCCCTGCAGTCGAGTGGCGTTCGAAAGACATGCGTAGAATGGGCGTGCCTTCGTTGAAGATTGGGCGTCGAGCTGGCACCTCGGCACCCGTAAAATAATCTACTGCCAATCATTAGCAGACCGGAGTTCAGCTGTGGCGACCACTAACCGGGAAAAGCCGAAAGAATAACAACAAACGGATAACTATAAAATAGCTTTATTAACAACCAGTGTCAAAATAACAAGTGCAACATGCATAGGGCTTGCACAGTATGTAAAAATGAAAATGTTGTATACAATAAATATTGCTTTTTACAAAAAAGAAAAAACAAATAGTATAGCAGATGGGCCACTACTGAATGCATTTCATTAGCAGTACAACAAAATCAAGCAGATAATACTTAGAATGGGTGGAAAATGTGGATTCAAAAGTTTTGTACAGGATACTATTTCAATCTGCATCCAAAAGCCACATTCCAGGCTGGACAACAAGAAAAAGAATCTGTCATGTTGACAGAGTTTGTTGCTACTGACAAATATAAAGATTAAAGATCATGTTTAAAATGATGAAACATTTTCATACAAAACGCTAAAGATTGTTTCACACCCATTTATAAACAAAGTGTTTTTAAAAATTGCTTAATGTGGAAGACTACATGTACAGACTCTTGTTTACAGCATTAATATTACAGGTGTGCAGAAGGCATGTACATCACGTTGGCTTCCAGCTCTAATTCTGCTGGATTAGCATAGGACAAGCAATTATACATTAACAGTTGAAGGCAATTACATAACTAATTTAACAGTTTGGCAATTACATAACTAATTTACAATTACTTACCCTACTACACTAATCCAGCGTATTAAGAGCTGGAACACAAAGTGAAGAAAGCACCTCTTTTGCCTGCCCATGAATATTAATGACATAAACATGGTTCAGTATGTTTTGCTTTCCATATTTACAAGCAATCTTTAAAACTTTATATTTTTGTAAAGGCTGAAAAATGCACTTTTCGTTCCACGCACAAAAGTGTTCAAATGCATAAAGATGCATGCAAACACTTTTTTGTTTGAAAAGTAAAGCTCATTTCACGTCTTCAAATGAGAACTTTAACAAGAACACCAACTTGTGAACAAAATTAGAGCAATAGAGTAAGAAAGCAGGCTGATGCAGTACTCTAGACCCAAAATTTACTAATTTAGCGCATTTGCCTAGTATAAGACAAGACATCTTCAGAATAAGAAGTTATGTTCTTACCATAACGTTCCATGTTAGTTGTCTTCTTCTCGCCTTCTTTCTTGCTGGATGGGTTCGGAGCCGATCCTCGGCTCCGACTCGGCCTATACTATAGCTCGAGAGCTATTTTTACCGGCTAGAGGCAGACCTATAGCCCACAATACCATGCGCTAACTCCCCAGATCTCGTTTGGAAGCTAAGACATAGTATAAATATATTATTATAATCCTCATTTGCAAGTACGGACTCCCTGCTAGTAACACTAAAGATACGGGGAAAACGTAACATGTTGTATCTCAAGAAATGGAAGGAGTCAGAGACCTCAAGTCTGTCCAGGCTAGGGGGCAGGAGGGAGGGACACAAGAAAGAAGGCGAGACGAAGACAACTAACATGGAACATTATGGTAAGAACATAACTTCTTAATGTTAAGTTGTCATTCTCGCCTTCATTCTTGCTGGATGGGACAGTGTCCCAAGCACCTTAGTCCTGGGTGGCTCAATGGAACAGACTCCTGAGTACAGTGGAACCAAAGTCAGCTCTATTTCTGGAGGCTATATCAAATTTGTAATGGGCAATAAAGGTATGTTGGGAAGCCCATGTAGCTGCTGCACATATGGCATCTAATGGTAACCTTGCTTGAAAGGCCGTTGATGTTGATAGTGCCCTGGTTGAATGAGCCTTAGGCCTAGACGGAAGTTGCCTGTGTCTCAACTCAGACAAAGGTAATAATAGATGTCAACCATCTGGAGAGAGTAACCTTTGATACTGGAAGCCCTTTCTTTCCTGCAGCATAAGAGAGAAAGAGCTGGTCTGACTTTCTGAGTTGTTTTGTCCTGTCTAGATAATACCGTAGTTGGCGATGAACATCCAATGAATGTAATTTCTGTTCAGCCCTGTTGGAATAGTCTGGGAAGAAGACAGGCAAGTCAATGGAGTGGTTTAGATTTGCTTCAGAGGACACTTTCGGTAGGATGGAAGGATTTGTTCTGAGAGTTACCCTGCCTTTGTGAAAGACCAAATAAGGGGGACGGACAGACAAGGCTTGAAGTTCCGATACCCTTCTGGCAGATGTTATGGCTACTAAAAACAGAGTTTTCCAAGAAAGAAGCTTGAGGGAGCAGGAGGCTGCAGGTTCAAAGGGAGGCAGAATCAATGAGGTTAGAACCAAATTCAAATCCCATTGTGGGGGCGGATCCTTAATTGGAGGTCTAAGCAAAAAGATGCCCTTGAGAAAGGCTTTACAGAGTTTGTGGGACATAATATTTGCTTCTGAGAGCCCCACATGAAAATTAGCAATAGCCGCTAATTGTACCCTGATAGTGGCTGACGATGACCCTGAATGAAAGAGTTCCGCCAGAAAGTCTAGAACCTTATGAATGGGTGCATGGAAAGGATCTAAGGACATAGCTTGTGCCCAGAGCGAAAAACACTTCCATTTACTCGCATACGTCTTCCTAGTATTGGACTTCTGGGAAGCCAGAATGATATCACGGACAGGAAGAGAAATAAGGGGAAGCCTGGCTATGGCTGGAAGTGGAGCAATCAAGCTGTGAGGTTGAGGGAATGAAGAGACTGATGCAGCTTGCCCGTGAAATGGGTCAACAGATCCGGAAGGGGTTCCAGATGCCAAGGCTGTTCCAGTAGGTAACTGTGCAGGAATGGAAACCATACTTGTCGAGGCCAAAACGGAGCAATGAGGATCATTTTGGATCTCAATGCGGTTGCTTTCTGAATTAATTGCGGGATCAATGGTAAGGGAGGAAAGGCATATAGAAGACCCCGGGGCCAATCGTGAACAAGAGCGTCTCTGGGGGCATGGCCTGGTAGAGGAAAGAGTGTGAAGAAGTTGAGGCACTTGCTGTTTTGAGGAGTTGCAAAAAGATTGCAGCAAGGCTGGCCCCACTTCTGAAAAATTCTGTCTGCTACCGCTTGATTTAGAGACCACTCGTGAGGCATGAGGATAGTTCTGCTCAATCTGTCCGCTATGACGTTGGACTTCCCAGGGATGTGCGTTGCTATCAGAAACCGTTGAGAGGAAATCGCCCATTGCCAAAGTCTGAGTGCTTCTCGACATAGGGGGTAGGACTTTGTTCCGCCCTGCTTGTTTATGTACCACACCACAGACATATTGTCGGTTTGAATTGCTATAGTCCCTGTGGGAAGAGAGCTCTGAAGGGCTTGCAACGTTAAAAGCACCGCCTTCATCTCCAGGACATTTATGTGCAGGTGGCGTTCTAATTGTTGCCATGTGCCCTGGACCGTCCTGCCCTGATAGTGCCCCCCCCACTCGAACAGGGAGGCATCCGTTGTCACCGTGGCAACTGGGGGGGGGGCAAAGGGTCTGCCCTGAAAAAGCTGAGGGGAAACCATCCGCCAGGAGAGATGATTCTTGCATGATGGGGTTATCAAGATGTTGTGAGTCATTGGGAGCTGTTGAAAGGACCACTGAGAAAACACATCCACTGAAGGAGCCTCATGTGGAAGCGGGCTAATGGGAGTAGAAGAATCGTCGCCGCCATGAGGCCCAACGCTTTCAATACTAGCTTGACAAACTCTGTTGGACTGAAACAGGGACTGAACATTCCGCCTTATGTCTGTCACTCTCTGAGGTGGTAATGTTGCAGACATTTCTGTGGTGTTTAATACGGCGCCTATGAAGTTTATACATTGACAAGGCGACAAGGAGGATTTTGCAAAATTTATAGAAATACCTAGATTGTTGCAAAGTTGAATAGTGCAATCCCTGGCCATTATAAGATGCTGCTTGGTGGTAGTGGAAATGAACCAGCCGTCTAGATATGGAAACACCTGGAATCCTTTTTGTCTCAGGTGAGCCATGACCACTGCCAAGCATTTGGTGAACACCCGGGGGGCTGTGGTGAGACCAAAGGGCAGGGTTCTGAATTGATAATGACTGGCTCCCAGCCGGAAGCGGAGAAACCTCCTGATAGTACGCGTCCTGGAGGTCTAACGAGCACATCCAGTTGTCTCTGCCCAAAAAGGGTAGAATGGACTGCAGTGTTACCATCCGAAATTTTGTCTTTTGAACAGAGTTGTTCAATCTGCTGAGGTCCAAAATGGGTCTCCAGTCTCCAGTCTTTTTTGGTACCAAAAAGAATCTGGAGTAGATTCTGGATCCTAGCTGATCTGCTGGGACTGCCTGGATGACTCTTTTTTTGTAACAGCTTTTTTATTTCTAGCTGTGCCTGACCCTTTGTGCGGGTGGTACGTCTGGGTAGGGGTCTTGGCAGTTGTACCGGAGGGGAAGTGAAGGGAATTTTGTAACCCTCGGATATGAGCTTCTGTACCCATGTGTCTTGGGAGAGGGATTGCCAGGCTTCTGGGTACAGAGATAATCTTCCCCCGACTGCCTCCAAAGGCAGACAGTCGGGCAGCTTCTCAGGGATGCTGAAAGGGTTGGTCAGGGAAAGATTCCCTGGAACCCTGGTTCTGTGGACCCCCTCTGCCCCTGGGGCAGCGTGTTATTATTCCCCCCTCTGCCTCTGGGGGGAAATTCACCACGTGCGGCAGGCACGACTCCCTGTGGTTTGCGGAACCACATCTTTCCACCCCTCTGTCCCTTAGCATAAGGTCTAGAAGGTGTGGAAAAATGGACTCCCACGGCAGAAAGAGTCTTATCATCTTGCTCGCATCTGGTGAGGGTATTCTTCACCTGAGGTCCAAACAATTCTGAACCATCAAAGGGGGTGTTGGTGGAGGACGCCTTGAAGGGATCGGCAAAGTTACAGAGTTGCATCCCAGCGTGACGTCTCAACGCAACACCTGTGCCTGCGGCCCTACTCCTCCATCGGCTGCGTAGGAGATAAGCCGCATGGAGGAGTTAACAATGGAGTTCAGGGTGGCCAGCTGGGAGTTCATCTTGTCCTGATACCCCGCAGCAGAAGGATCCTGTACAGTTTCACCCAGTTCTTTGAGCAAGTCTCTCTGAAGGCGGGTGAAATGACATAAATAGTTCAGCGATCGCATAGTAAAGGTCGCTGAAGCAAATGTCTGCTTGCCGTACCTGTCCATAGTCCTGGACTCTTTGTTAGGAGGATGAACAGGTACAGAAGGATCAGCCAATTCCTTCTTAGTGGCTGCTGCTACCACCATAGCATCAACTGAAACACCTTTGGTGAGAAAGGATTTGTTCTCTGGTGCAGAAATAAATTTAGAGGGTTTCCTAGGGGTAGGTTCCATTGAATCAGGAGCTGCCCACGCCTTTCTAGCCACTACCTCCATTAGTGGGTCGAAAGGGGGAGACACCCAGGAGGTGGAGGGACGAGATCCAAAGGCGTCAATGTAAACCGACTCGTCCTCGGAAGGTTTGAGAGTGGACCAATTTCCCCTCTGTTTTAGGATCTCTAGGATGTCTGAAAAAGAGACATCCTCAGAGGGGGATCTCGGGGAACCCTCCGACTCATCCAAGTCGGTGTCCGATGTGACAGACTCGGGGGAGTCTATGTGCTTCCTCTTGCACTTTTCTTTTCCTAGGGGGTTCCCCTGAGGCTTCAGGGGAGGCCTTGGAAGAGGAGGAGACACCCAAAGTGGGTACCCTACGCTTTGGATCT
Organism: Protopterus annectens; assembly: GCF_019279795.1. NCBI lineage: Eukaryota > Metazoa > Chordata > Ceratodontiformes > Protopteridae > Protopterus > Protopterus annectens. The sequence continues at coordinate 438,742,509 of NC_056747.1, read as the reverse complement.
CTGCTGTCAGAAGCAGGAAGATGGCCAGAGACCGTAACAGGCACTGTAGAGGGAGGAGCTGCAGAACTTAACCTTGGAGTGGACACTGGGTCCAGCACGCTCCTAATCACCTCGAAGGCTCCCCTATCAGGTACCAAGGGTAGTCCCCGCTCCGAAGAGACCCGAACCACTCCCAGCACCGACAGAGAAGGCTCCGAGAATGATGTCGGGGCCGAACTAACCAGAGCCGAAGCTCCGAGAGGGAGAGTGGGGTCGGACAAGGGTCCGATGCCACGCGCCCCCTCGGAGCCGACAGTGGAGTCCCGGCGCCCGGACCTCTCCACGGACGGAACCAATGAAGAGGTCGGAGCCAACGACACTGGAGCTGAAGGTGGAAGTATCGGCTCCAACTTGGGCAAGGTTACGGTTCTGACAGACTCCGGCTCCGAACTCGAGAGGTGAATCGGAGGAGGAATCGACAGCGGTACCGACGGAGCCACAGTCTGGTGAGACGGGCTTTGGAGCATTTGGGCTAGTGCCTGAGATTTTATGACCCTACTGACCACCCTCTCAATGTCGTGGTCGGAAAGCCTGGATGACCTAGATGAGTGAGTCCTATGACTCCGCTCCGATAGCCGATCGGACGGATTCTAGTGAGGATCGGATGGATTCTAGTGAGGGGGATCTAGAGCGCTTGTGCGCTGGGGTCGGCTCCGATGCAGGTTTCGGAGCGGATACCACTTTGCCCACCTCGGATCCGATTGGAACCGATGTCGGAGCCATCTCAATAACGCCAGCCCTCGACTCAGAAGCTGGAGCCAAGGGTTTGGCGGTTTTTGAAGACTTCCCCGAGCCAGACTTGGACAGGGAGTCATCGGGCTTTAATAAGCCCCTTAAGATGAGCTTATTACGACGCTCCTGCAGGACTCTTGAACTAAACCCGTGACAGACGGAACAAGAGTCCTGCAGGTGTAAAGGCCCTAAGCAGTAGACACAAGAAGTGTGACCGTCTGTCAGAGACATTTTCTGACAGCATGAGTCACACTTCTTGAATCCCGAGACCATAGCGTCTTTGGACATAGTCCTAAGAACAACAAACACAGTAATCACAGTCAGTCCACACACACACTCAACTTAAACTAGAAAAAAATTAAGGGAACTGACTAAAAACCCACACACAAACACTGTAAGGGGTGGGGAAAACTAAGGTAAAGCCCGTAGGCCCAAAGATAAAAATTAACTAAAGAAGGGAAGAAGGGCTACAAAAGGGCTGTAAAGAATAAAACAATCGATAGGGACCTAACAAAGGGTATCTATCTGGAAAACTACCTGAAAATTAGTTCTATAGAAAAAAATTCTCTTTACTGACCTGAGCCGGTAAAAAAGGCAACCTCGCAGCGAAGCGGCAAACGAGATCTGGGGAGTTAGCACATGGTATTGTGGGCTATAGGGCTGCCTCGAGCCGGTAAAAATAGCTCTCGAGCTATAGTATAGGCCGAGTCGGAGCCGAGGATCGGCTCCGAACCCATCCAGCAAGAATGAAGGCGAGAATGACAACTTAACATCAAATGTTAAAACCATGTACTTTCCTTAAATAATATAGGTAATTAATAAGTAATTGACATATAATTCGCTTTTAAAGTTGTAAACCATAAAAACATTAAACAAACTAATACTTCTAAAAAGCATCAAGTAAAACAACCATATTTTTTCATCTTAAGAATACTAACACATTCATTTAACCCTGGAAGTTCTGTGGCATCATATATAATTTGTTGTACTACAAAAAACTTGAATATGTGGTCACTAAATCTATTTGTCTACTTAGAGCATTTGTCCTTAGTGATTTTGAAAAGTCTGAAATGTGTTCATAAATGCGTTTTTTTAATTTTCTACTCGTCCTTCCTACATAAAATACAGGACACTTTAAACATTTTGCAATATAAGCCACATTTTTAGACATACAATCAAAATGAGCACATATATTGACCTATGTTTATTCACCAAAACTAGTCAATTTCCAATATGTGTACACATTGATTACATCGGTCACATTTAAAATTACCTGGTCTAAGGCATAACCTTCCAGGGTAACTGTCATTTTCCATTCCTTTCTAGTAAGTCTTTAATATTCAAATCCCTCTTAAAAAGTAAATTTGGGACTACTTCCCAAACATTCAAGTATTTCATTTTCAGAAGCTAACAAAACCCAGTTTTTCCTAACAATGTTACACACCTCTATGGTGTTTTTGTTGTATGTGCAAATAAATGCTACTTGACTTTCATTTAAATTTCTCTTCATTGCGTTTGTTGTCTGAAAGGAATTTAATTCACATCTTCTACTTCCCAAAATCGGGGCATAAAATCCTTTTGATCTTTTGTCCATCATCTCTTTTTTCAGAAGTCAACATCTTGTCAGGGTACCCTCTAACCCTAAACATCTGAGTAATAAATTCAATTTCTTCTATAAAATCACTTGATAGCATAAATGAATAATAACAATGTCAAGTATGAAATATACAGGTCATACTCTATTAAGACTAAAACCTGATAAAAAAAGTCAGAGCTATTGTGCACATGCCAAAGCCAGAAAACAGACAGGCATTGTAGAGGTCTATAGGAATGTTGCGGTACCTTATAACATTTGCACCTAGTATGTATAAGACTGAGATCTCAAACTCAAATGACATGGGGAACAAATATAACCTATCCCCTTGGAACTGGCTCACAGCCTAGACATATATAAGGGGTACAGACAGTATATTAATATTAACAATATTAGTATAAGGGTGATGTGCAGAGCTGTAGTAACTACAGAGGGATTAAACTGATCAGTCACAGCATGAAGTTATGGGAAAGAGTAGTGGAAGCTAGGTTAAGAAGGGACGTGATGATTAGTGATCAGCAGTATGGCTTCATGCCATGAAAGAGCACTACAGATGCGACGTTTGCTCTGAGAGTGTTGATGGAGAAGTACAGAGAAGGTCAGTAGGAGTTACATTGTGTTTTTGTAGACTTAGAGAAAGGGTGTTGTGGTATTGTATGAGGAAATCAGGAGTGTCAGAGAAGTATGTAAGAGTGGTACAGGATATGTACGAGGGTAGTGTGACAGCAGTGAGGTCTGCGGTGGGAGTGACGGATGTGTTTAAGGTGGAGGTGGGGTTACATCAAGGATCAGCTCTGAGCCCTTTCTTATTTGCAATGGTGATGGACAGGTTGTCAGACGAGATCAGACAGGTGTCCCCATGGACTCCTGATGTTTGCAGATGACACTGTGATCTGTAGTGAGAGTAAGCAACAGGTGGAGGAGACCCTGGAGAGATGGAGATATGCAATAGAGAGAAGAGGAATAAAGGTCAGCAGGACTAAGACAGAATATGTGTGTGTGAATGAGAGGGAGGACAGAGGAATGGTGAGGATGCAAGGAGTAGAGGTGGCGAAGGTGGATGAGTTTAAATACCTGGAATCAATAGTTCAGAGTAACGGTGAGTGTGGAAGAGAGGTGAAGAAGAGAGTACAGGCAGGATGGAGTGGGTGGAGAAGAGTGTCAGGAGTGATTTGTGACAGGCGAGTACAAGTAAGAGTGAAAGGGAAGGTCTACAAGAAGGTAGAGGCATTGACAAAAAGAAAGGAGTTTGAGCTGGATGTGGCAGAGTTAAAGATGTTAAGATTTGCACTGGGTGTGACGAGGGTGGGGAGGATTAGGAATAAGTATATTAGAGGGTCAGCCCAGGTTGGAAGGTTTGGAGACAAAGCCAGAGAGGCAAGATTACGTTGGTTTGGACATGTGCTTAGGAGAGATACTGAGTATATTGGGGAAAAAGATGCTAAGGATGAAGCTACCATGTAACAGGAAAAGAGGAAGGCCTAAGATAAGGTTTATGGATGTGTTGAGAGAGGACACGCAGGTGGTTGGTGTAACAAGAGCATGATGCAGAGGACAGGAAGAAATGGAAATAGATGATCCACTGTGGCAACCCCTAATGGGAACAGCCGAAAGAAGAAGTATTTCTCCTCCAGATTACTGGACATGCATTATGCATTTACACTTTACATTTATCAAGAACAATATTAAGTTTACCTTTAATACATTTGTTATACTTCAATGCAACCAGTGTTTGGAACTCAGTCTACATACTACACTTCTGATCTTATTGTGTTTAGTTCATAAATTATTAACGACATATGAAAAACCATAATACAGTTGTTATTCTGCATATGGGAATTCATCTGTAGTTTCCTGCTAGCAAATATATCTCCTTTCTTCACTTCATTTCAGTGTTCCTTGCCACCTTTCAGACTTCTTTCACTTAATGCTATAGAGCAAGTTTGTGCTAATGCAGCTACAGAGTGACCAACAACCCTCTTCCTGTTTTAGCTCTGCATGTTGGACTAAGGGAATGAACTTCAGTGCAAGTGACTAGATTATTCCCCTAATCAAGTACTTCAGGAAGATGGTCTCTCACTGACTCAGTGCACCAATTCATGAGACCCAATGAGAAAGGGGAACCAAGGGTAAGCATTACTCAAAGGGGGGAGCAGCTGTTATACAGGTACTTATGATGACTGAACTACCCACGTGAGGCCGGTATCAAGAACATTATGCAAGGGCCATATATTGCATGCTTAGGGTTTGCACTTGGTCCTGGGATTGAAAGTTTGAGACCACTAGTCTATGACAATTACACTTCTACGAAAGCAAGTCTTAGAATAATGCTAGTAAGTTTTGAAATGTTTAAGAAACTAGTTACAGTTGTTCTAACATTAAAATGACTGCAAATAAACCAAGTGGATCACAAGCATTTGCCACTAAAAATGGTACGGAAACTCAAACTCTACAACAGAACAGACGATCAGGTGTCCATCCATCCGTAACCACTTTTTCACATTTTTGCGCATGGGGTCAGGGTGTTGCTTAAACAGGGAAAATCATTTAGAGCCAAGGTTTTCATCACCAGGTGGCTAGCCCTGCTGCAGTAGTTCTTCCACACCACATACTCGCACTCACCCCACGGCCAGTTTAGAGTGTCCAACCAACCTACTAAACGTCTTTGGAATGTGAGAGAAAATTGGAGCACCCGGAGGAAACCCACACACACACAGGTAGGACACTCAGATTCTGCACAGAAGGCAGCCCAGCAGAGAAAGTACAGTTGTGTACACTTACCATAAATGTAGATGTTCGAGTGTATTCACTGTTGCAGTCATTACATTTGGGCAATCTGCTGGCAGGTTGCCCTCAGTCGGCATGATTAACAAAGTCTTGGGTCCTGCGTCGGTTGCTGTCCCTTCTTCCATGACGTCAGGGGTATAAAACATGCAGCCGACACCATTACATCGGTTTTTCTTCCCCCAGATGTCAGGTGCCCCCAAATGGGGAGCAAAATATATACATATATAAATATATAACTATATAATTTAAAACACAAAAAATATACCTCCAAACAAAAGCAAATACACCCAAAAAGGCTTTTAAGCATAGTAAAAGAAAGGAGAGGTATAGTAAGAGAAAAAACAGGGGGCTGGAGGGTGGGTAACCAGGACTGCAACAGTGAATACACTCGAACATCTACATTTATGGTAAGTGTACACAACTGTACTATGTTCTTCGTGTTTAATTGTTGCAGTCATTACATTTGGGTAGAATCCCAAAGCTATGGTTGGGAGGATGGACTTATACAGAATTAAAAGCAGCTATAAGGCCCTGCAGGACAGCAGTGGCAAAGCCAGCTCTGGATTTAGAGAAGAGAGGTAAATGGTAATGTTTGGTGAACGTATGAACTGAGCTCCAGGTAGCAGCTTCTAGAATGTCTCTGGTAGGAACCCCTCTGAGGAAGGCTGCAGAAGTAGATGCAGCCCTGGTGGAATGGGACCTGATCCCCTTGGGAATAGGTTTACCATGGTGCATACAGCAGAAATGAATGCAATGACTTATCCATTTGGAAATGGTCTGCTTTGAAATAGCTTTTCTCTCTGCCCCTGCAGCAAATGCCACCAATAGTTGCTCAGATTTTCTTAGAGATTTCGTCATGTTTAAGTAGAATCTAAGTTGTCTGTGTACATCCAATGAGTGCAGAATACGCTCACCTTTGTTCTGTGGATTGGGGAAGAAAGTTGGCAGATGAATGGTCTGATTAAGAGCCACACTGGATACCACCTTAGGCATGAAAGATGGATTGGTCCTGAGAGCCACCCTGTCCGGATGAAAAATAATGAAAGGCTCCACTGCCATAAGAGCCTGTAATTCTGAAATCCTTCTAGATGAAGTGACTGCTAAAAGGAAAGCTGTTTTCCATGAGAGAAATTTTTGGTCTGCAGTAGCAGCTGGCTCAAAAGGAGGGAGAGTGAGTTTTTCCAAACCAAAACTGAGGTCCCATGCAGGAGTTGGTGCTCTTCTGGGAGGTCTTACATTTTTGGCCCCTCTGAGATACTGCTTTAGCAGAGGATGAGAGAAGAGGGGAGATTCTTTGTTGTAATGAGCTGAAATGGCAGAGGCATGGATTTTTATGGAAGAAAAAGATAGGCCCTTGTGAAGCATCTCAGTTAAGTATTGCAGAATCTGAGGAATATTGGGCATTGCTGTGCTTATTCCTTGTGACTGGTTCCAGGCACAGAATCTTTTCCATTTGTCAGCATGAGAATTTCTAGTACTAGGCCTTCTAGCCTCCAAAATGACATCCATCACTGGTTTGCCGAGGGATGCCAAGGGTGAAATTAGTGGATTAGCCATGCTGCAAGATTCAATGTTTGGAGTAGAGTGTGCAGAATTTGGTAGTTCTGCTGAGACAGTAGGTAAGGTGTCTGAGGCAGGTGCCACGGAGGAAAGTGTGACACATTGCGCAGGAGTGGGTACCAGTGTTGGCGAGGCCAGTCTGGAGCAATCAGAATCATTTTTGACTTGTCCTGTTTGACTTTTAGTAGAACTTTGGACAGCAGAGGGGGAAAGTCATAGACTGATAGGTTTTTCCAGCTGAATGATACAGCATCTACTTTCCAAGCTTTTTTGTGATGAATTCTTGTGAAGAATTTGTCCAACTGATAGTTCTGGGGTGAGGCAAAAAGATCTATGTCTGGGTTCCACCATTTGCGTGTCAACATGTTGAAAACAAGAAGTTATGTACTCACCATAACGTTCGATGTATGCAGTCCATCTCGCCTCACATTCTTACCCGTGGGTTCGGAGCCGAATGTCAGCTCCGAATCGGCCAAACTTTTCTAACTCGAAGTCTTTCTATTGGCTGGGCTAAGATGGTATCCCATGCTGCTCTGCTCTCTATCCCCAGATCTAGTTTGCTCCGAGCAGCAGCACTCATTCTCCATGTATAACAACACCTAAGGAAAGGAAGAACAAACCAAGAATGAAGGGTGCTCTGAAACCAGACCTAACCTCCAGATCCTCCAGGATTGGGGAAGGAGGGGGGATAAGTAAGAATGTGAGGCGAGATGGACTACATACATCGAACGTTATGGTGAGTACATAACTTTTTGATGTTATGTAGTCCAATCTCGCCTACATTCTTACCCGTGGGACAACGTCCCCAGCACCTAAATCCTGGGAGGCTCAGTGGAAAATACTCCTAAGCACTGTGGAATCAAAGGAAGACCTGCCCCTAGATACCACATCCAACTTGTATTGAGTAACAAAGGTGTGAGGAGATGCCCAAGTAGCCGCAGCACAAATATCATCCATAGACAATCTGGCCTGAAAAGCTATAGATGTAGATACGGACTGAGTAGAGTGAGCCTTCACCCGAAATGGTAAATCTTTACCCCCTGAGGAAGAAATGAAAGAAATACAACTGGAAATCCACCTGGACAATGTGACTTTGGAGACAGGAGACCCAATTCTGTTTTCCAAAAAGGAAACAAACAACTGATCAGATTTTCTGAAGTCTTTCGTTGTGTGCAAATAAAAACGTAATTGTCTGTGCACATCCAATTGATGAAATTTGAATTCTGCCTTGTTTGAGAACTGGGGAAAAAACACTGGCAATTCAATAGATTGGTTAAGGTTACTGACTGACGCCACTTTGGGAAGAAAGGAGGGGTTCGGTCTGAGAGAAACCCTGTCCTTATGAAAAATCAAATAAAGGGGTTTTGATTGATAAAGCTTGAAGCTCTGAAGAGCGTCTGGCTGATGTGATGGCAACTAAAACGACAAGTCTTCCAAGTTAAGAATTTTAAATTGCAAGTAGCTGCAGGCTCAAAGGGGGGTGAAGTAAGACTCTGTAGAACAAAGTTTAAGCCCCAAGGCATATCTTGTTTATTAAAACTCAAAAGTTTAGAAAGAAAGTGAAAACTGTAACAAAGTAACAATTTTTTACATTTTAGGTGATGTTTTTAATTTTAGTAGTAATTTTTACTGCTACACATTTCTATACTTTCAACTGTAAGTGATTGGTTTAACATTTTTGTTGGATTAGTAGTGGAGTCATTTTAACAATAACAAGTTCAAATATAACAATAGTGACATCTTATGTTTGATGTGTTTAAAAGTTTACTTGAACTTGGTTTTAAGTTGTATTACAAGCACTATGTTTTTGAAATATCAATGCACCGGTTAGACATGATCACGTGTCCGGTATTTCAGTATTTAAAGCTTGTTGTTTTAGATGAATGTAATCTGAGGAAGTTACCTTATGAAAGGTGACGAAAAGCGCTTCATCTTATTAAACTAGTATACGTTTGAGTATTGGGTTCCGTTTTGTAGTTCTTGTTCTCTGGAGCACTTTTGTATTAAGTCCCAAGGCATAACAGGTTCCGATACCGGAGGACGAAGTAACAACGTGCCCTTCAGGAAAAGCCTTACAGAGTCTATGTGCCATCAGGCTAGGCTTGTCTGCGACATGAAAGGTAGAAATCGCCACCAATTGGACTTTAATGGTTGCGGCCGCTGAACCCTGGTTAAAGAGCATAGACAAGAACTCCAATACAGACGAAATTGGAGCTGTGTAAGGGTCAATATTTTTGGCATGTGCCCAGATTGAAAACCTCTTCCATTTGCTGTAATAAATCTTCCTGGTTGAAGGCTTATGAGAGGAAGATAAAATATGAACCCTCCAGCGAAAACTGGTGGAGCCTAACTAATGACGGAAGTGGAGTAGCCAGGCTGTCAACCGGAGGGTCCGAAGAGAGGGATGGAGCTGCCCTGACATGTGAGTCAGTAAGTCTGGTTGTGGGTCCAGAATCCAAGGAGCGTCCATGAGATAGGGATGGAGAAAGGGGAACCAGATTTGACGAGGCCAGTGTGGGACAATCAGAATCATTCTGCTTCCCAAGGACTGCGCTTTCTGAATAACCTTTGACAGCAAGGGGACTGGAGGGAAGGCATATAGTAGACCGGAGGGCCAATCGTGGACTAGAGTGTCCCTGGGTGACTCCCCCTGAGGGGGGGATCAACGTGAAGTAGCTGCTGCATTTGGCATTGAGGGGGCTGGGAAAGAGGTCGCAGCAAGGCTGACCCCACCTGCGGAAGATCTGTTCCGCAACTTGACAGTTCAGGGACCACTCATAGGGCATCAGAATAGCTCTGCTTAGCCTGTCCGTGATCACATTGGACTTCCCCGGAATGTGCGTTGCTACCAGAAAATGTTGGGAAGACTGCCACATTCGCATGGCCTCTCTGCAAAGAAGATAAGACCTGGTTCCTCCCTGCCTGTTCAGATACCACACCACTGACATATTGTCTGAGTGGATTGCAATAGTCCCGAGAGGAAGAAAACTCTGGATGTGCTTGCAATGCTAATAGCACAGCTCTCATCTCCAGGACATTGATATGCAAATGCATCTCATGCTCTTGCCACGTGCCTTGGACTGTCCTCCCTAGATAATGGCCCCCCCACCCCATCTGGGAGGCATCCGTGGTCACCGTGGCAACTGGTGGCGCAGGAACGAAGGGCTATCCCGCATTCAGGTTGTCGGTGCAAAGCCACCAACTGAGATCCTGTTTGCACCTGTCTGTGAGGAGAACAGGGTGAGAAAGTGGGAGACGTTGAAGAGACCACTGGGCAAAGAGTAGCCACTGAAGGAGCCTCATATGTAACCTTGCCAGAGGGACTAACATAATCGTAGCGGCCACTGTCCCCAACAGTTGGAGGACCCATCTTGCCTTCAAGGCGTGAACTTGTTGTTGTAGGACTCTGATTCTTTCCTGTGGTAGAAATGCCCGCATGAGGACAGTGTCTAGTTCGGCGCCTATAAAAGTGACAAGCTGTGAGGGAAACAAGGCAGATTTTTCCCAGTTCAATGTGACGCCCAACTGTTGACAAAGGTTGATAGTAGCGTCCCTGGTCTGATGTAGTAGATGCCTACTGGTGGCAGTAAGGAACCAGTCGTCCAGATATGGAAACACTTGGAATCCCTGACGTCTCAGGTGAGCAGTCACCACTGCCATGCATTTGGTAAACACCCTGGGGGCTGTGGTGAGACCAAAGGGCAGGGCTCAAAACTGAAAATGACTGGCTCCCAGCTGGAAGCATAGGTGACTTCTGGATGCCCTGTCCATCTTTATGTGGTAGTAAGCATCCTTGAGGTCGATGGAGCACATCCACACTTTTTTCCCCAAACAATGGGAGAATAGACTGCAATGTGACCATTCGGAACTTGGACTTTTGCAAATGGGTGTTCAATTGACTGAGATCCAAAATGGGTCTCAGGTCCCCTGTCCTTTTCGGCACCAAATAGAATCTGGAGTAAGTCCCTAATCCGATCTGATCTGAGGGGACATGTTGGATGGCTCCTTTTTCTAGCAGCTTTGAAACTTCTGAAGCTGCGTAATCCCTTTGACTGGGTGGAACATCCGGGATTTTCTTGGTTGGAGGGGGATTTGACGAGAAGGGAATGACATATCCTCTGGAAATTATTCGTAGAACCCACTGGTCCTGGGTGATGTCTTGCCAGGCCTCCAGGTATCATGAGATTCGACCCCCGACTGGCTCCGGAAATGCACAGTCGGGCCTCCCATCAGGAGCGGTGGTAGGGAGAACCACGAAAGGAATCGCGGTCTTCCGAGTTGCGGGGGCCTCCTCTGCCCCTAGGGTGGCGTCTCCCTGAATAACCACCCCCTCCCCTGCCTCTGGAAGGGGGCTCACCTTGTGCACTGGGAAAAAACCTCTGTGATTTCCTGAACCACATTTTGCCACCCTTCTGGGCCTTGGGATAAGGCCTAGAGGGAAGGGAAAAACGGACTCCTACGGCAGACAAGAGTTTTTCCCTCCTGCTCGCACCTGGTGAGAGTGTCTTTCACCTTGGTTCCGAATAAAGAGGAACCATCAAAAGGGGTGTCGGTGAATGAAGACTTGAAGGCCTTCGCGAAATGACAAAGGTGCATCCAGGCCTGCCTCATAAGAGCAACTCCTGAACTTGCTGCCCTACTCGCTCCTTCGGCTACATAGGAGAGTAGCCTCATGGAGGAGTTTACAATGGAATTGAGAGTAGACAACTGAGCGTTGACCGTCTGAGCCACCGCCTCAGAAACGTTACCCATGAGAGTATCTCCAAGCTCCTTGAGGAGATCTCTCTGGAGCCGTGTAAAGTGTGAAAGATAATTCAGTGACCGTAAGGTAAAGGTCACTGAAGAAAAAGTATGCTTCCCGCACCGGTCCATGGTCCTAGACTCCTTGTTAGGGGGCTGGACGGTGGAAGAAGTCTCGGCTAATTCCTTCTGAGTGGCAGCTGCCACCACCATGGCATCCACAGGGACTCCCTTGGACAGAAATTCCTTATCAGGATGAGCAGACAAAAATTTATTGGGTCTCCTGGGGACTGGTTCCACAGAGTCCGGGGTTTCCCACACCCTTCGACAAACTAAATCCAGAAGCTCGTCTAAGGGTGGAAATACCCAGGAGGTGGACGGCAGAGCACCAAAGGTCTTCAGGAAGACCGACTCCTCCTCGGAGGGGGCTTTGGATGGCCAGTCACCTCTTTGCTTCAAAATCTCTAGGATGTCAGAGAAAGAAACATCCTCACAGGATGACTTGGGGGACCCCTCCGATTCCTCGAGTTTGGTGTCTGATGTGAGAGACTCATCCTGGGAATCTATGTGCTTCCTCTTGCACGTCTTCTTTCTGGGTGGCTCCTCAGGCAAAAACTCTGAGGGGCCCTCAGAAATGTGGGGACCACTCATGGGGGTACCCTGAGGCCTTGGGGCTCCGCTGTCTAGAGATAGAAGGCGATCAGAGACCTGCACTGGTGTAGTAGGGGACAGAATGACCGACCCGCATGATGCCGCTGACGACCTGGCCAGCGCGCTCCGCATGGATTCGAAGGCTGCCCCCCCCAGTCCGAAGAACGACCAGCCTCCGAAGCCACGACAGGAGTCAAACTTCCCCACGCCGAAGCACCGAGAGGGAGACTAAGACCCGAAGCCTCTCCCTCGGTTCCGACCGAAGAATCCTGAGTCCTGAACCCCGTGGAGGGGCTGTCGGAACCGACCTAGGGACATCACGCGGAGCCGAGCACTCTCGCTCCGAAAGCTGAGATGTGCTCAGAGGAGGAAGTATTGAAGCAGGTTGAGGGACCGGCTCCAGAGCCGACTGGGTCGGAGCCGAGAACAATTTTGCCAGAACCGGTGACTGAAGGAGTCTCTGCACCACTCTATCGACGTCCACATCTGATAAGGTCCTGGAGGATTTAGAGGATAGGGAAAGAGATCGAGACCTCCTTTCCGAAGGGGACCTGCGAGGAGGGGATAATGGCCTAACACTAGGCGATCGGCTCCGAACAGGTTCCAAGAAAATTGGAGCCGAAACAGGTTCCATGACAACTGACACTTCCTGCGGCCCCGAAGACAATGGAGCAGAGGACGTCGAAGCAGACTTTGCTATTTTCTCCGGTGGCTCCGTGGAGACTGATGGAGCCGGAGATCTCTTTTTTGATTTGGAAAATTTAGCCTTAGAGATGGAAGCACTCTCCAGACCCTCCTCGAAGGAGGGTTTCAGAAGTCCTTTCAAAATCAATTTATTCTTCCTTTCCTGAAGAACTCTCGGACTAAAAGCATGAGAGAAGCTGCACGACTTCTGGAGATGAATCGCTCCCAGACAATACACACAGACAGAGTGCCCATCAGTAATGGATGGACATTTTGTAACTGCACCTAGAGCACTTCTTGAAGCCCGAGGGCTTGTGCTCCTTACTATCTTTGGACATAGTTAACCAACAAAACGAAAGCACCAAGACAATCAAACACTGACTAAAGGACCAATGGTCAAACAGTCACAAGGCGGGAAAAACTACAACACAAAAAAACAGAAGATCTCCAAGTTAAACGATCCTTGACAAAAAACACTAGGGAGAAAGGACTAATACCTCTAATTTAAACGGTACTAGTTCCAGATAAACTAAAAGACACAAGGAAAGCAAGGGGACAGACTAGGTCCTCTAACTGAGAACGGGCCTAGTCCGTTGGAAACAGCTAGTGGGATACCACAGAAAAACGATCCAAAACACAAAATTTTCACAAAACCAAACAAGAACACACAATAGCTAATAAAATAGCTTTTTGTTTGCAACAAATTTCTCTGATAAGGAAGAAAAAGGGTGCTTAGCCACAGCCAAGAGCGAGACCACGTCCGAGCTACACAAGCGGCAAATGAGATCTGGGAATAGAGAGCAATGCAGCATGGGATACCATCTTAGCCCAGACAATAGAAAGATTTCGAGCTAGAAAGGTTTGGCCGAACCCACTAGTAAGAATGTAGGTGAGATTGGACTACATAACATCTTGTGGTTCCAATTTTCATTTGTGTGGGTCCATAAGATTTCTGCTTAGTTCGTCTGCCAGAGTATTTAGCTTTCCTGGCAGGAATTGAGCTTGTAGTTGTATCCGATAGGTCAAGGCAGTGTTCCACAATGCCATGGCTAGTCTGCAAAGGGGGTAGGAATGTGTACCCCCCTGCTTGTACCACATAACTGTGGTGTTGTCTGTCTTTATCATTAGTTGCAATGGATGAAGGTAGTCTTTGAAGGCTGTCAGAGCATTCTGTACAGCTAGCATCTCTTTCTGATTGATATGTAGGTGCATTTGATTTGGGCTCCATTTGCCCTGAATGCACTTCCCTGCCAGATGAGCCACCCAAGCATAGTCCGATGCGTCTGTTGTTAGGGTTTGGGCGGCAGGGGGTGGGAGTGAATGGCAGTCCCTTGTTTGGCAATCTTGCATATGGAATTAGAAGAATGCAGGAGGCCATGACCCCAAAGGCCTGCAGAATTTGTCTTGCAGATAGCTGGGTTTTGGTGGCCAACTGTTTGAAGCAAGTCATCAATTGAATTTGCTTTTCTGGCATAAGGTAAGTCATCTGGGCAGTTGTATTCAAGCTTGCACCCAGGAATGTAATTTTTTGAGAGGGTACCAGTTGTGATTTCTTTTCGTTTATGGTGTACCCTAGACAAGTTAGAACCCTTTTTACAAATGCCAGATGCTTTAGAAGAATGTCCTTGTTTTCTGCCTGAATTGTTTTCTGCCTGAATTAGACAATCGTCCAGGTAAGGATATATTTGAATATTTCTTTGCCTGCAAAATGGCACTTTGTGAAGACCCTGGGCGCAGTAGATAAGCCAAAGGGCAGTGCAGAGAACTGGTAATGCAAGTAGCCTGCTTTGAAGCGGAGGTATCTTCTGCAAGATTCCCTGATTGGGATATGCAGGTAAGCCTCTTTTAAGTCTGAGGTTGCCCTCAGTCGGCCTGAATAACAAAGTCTTCGGTCCTGCATCGGTTGACGTCTTCTCTTCCATGACGCCAGGTCGTCAAGGGTATAAAAACATGCAGCCGACACCATTTTATTCAGTTTTTCTTGCCCCAGATGTCAGGTGCCCCCCAAATAGGGAGCAAATATATATATATATATATATATATATATATATATATATATATATATATATATATATAAAATGAAACAGAAATATATGAAAATGCACTTTTAGCAACATAAACTTTACCTTCATCTAAAAGCAAATACACCACAAAGGCTTTAGTATATAGTGAAGGAAAGAAAAGTTATAGAAAAAGGGGGATGGCGGGTGGGTAACCCAGACTGCAACAGTGAATACACTCAAACATCTACATTTATGGTAAGTGCACACAAATGTACTATGTTCTTCATGCTTCACTGTTGCAGTCATTACATTTGGGTAGAATCCCAAAGCTATGGATGGGAGGATGGAACTAAATAGCATTAGGAGCGGCTATAAGGACCTGCAGAACTGCAGAGGCAAAGCCTGCCCTGGATTTGGAGAAGAGATGCAAATGATAATGCTTTGTGAAGGTATGAACAGAGCTCCAAGTAGCAGCCTCTAGAATGTCTTTGGTTGGAACCCCTTTGAGAAAGGCTGCTGAGGTAGAGGCAGCCCTGGTGGAATTTGACCTGATCCCCTTGGGCACAGGTTTACCATGGTGCAAGTAGCAGAAACGAATGCAGTGGCTTATCCACTTAGAAATAGTCTGCTTTGATATAGCCTTCCCCTCTGACCCTGCAGCAAATGCTACCAGTAGTTGCTCAGACTTCCTTACAGATTTGGTCCTGTTTAAGTAGAATCTTAGTTGTCTGTGTACATCTAATGAATGCAGAATCCGCTCCCCCTTGTTCTGCGGATTTGGGTAAAATGTTGGCAGGTGAATTGTCTGGTTAACAGCCACACTGGATACCACCTTAGGCATAAAAGAAGGACTGGTCCTGAGGGACACCCTGTCTGAGTAAAATGTAATAAAAGGCTCCACAGCCATGAGAGCTTGTAGTCCTGAAACCCTTCTTGCTGAAGTGACTGCCAAGAGGAAAGCTGTTTTCCAAGATAGAAATTTTATATCCGCAGTAGCTGCTGGTTCAAAAGGGGGCAGGGTGAGTTTTTCCAGCACAAAGTTGAGGTCCCATGCAGGAGTTGGTGATCTTCTGGGAGGCCTTAAATTTTTGGCCCCTTTAAAATACTGTTTAAGCAGAGGATGAGAAAAGAGGGGAGGCTCTGTGTTGTAATGAGCCAAGATGGCAGAGGCATGCATTTTTATTGAAGAAAAAGATAGGCCCTTGTCAAGCATCTCAGTCAAATATTGTAAAATCTGAGTAATATTGGGCTTTGTTGTGTCCGTTCCTTGCGCTTGGCTCCAAGCACACAATCTCTTCCATTTATCAGCATAAGATTTTCTAGTACTAGGCCTCCTGGCTTCCAAAATGACATCCATCACAGATTTAATGGGAGGTGTTGTTTGAATAATCAAATGATCAACCATGCTGCAAGGTTCAGAGTTTGGAGCCGAGTGTGCAGAATTTGATTGTTCTGCTGAGACAATAGAGGAGGTATTTGAGGCAAGTACCAAGGAGGAAGTTGAGACATATTCCTTAGAACTGGGTACCAGTGCTGGTGAGGCCAGTCCGGAGCAACTAGGATCACTTTTGGTTTTTCCTGTCGGACTTTTAGTAAGACCTTGGAGAGAAGAGGCAGAGGAGGGAAGGCATAGACTGATAAGTTTTTTCCAACTGAAGGATAGAGCATCCACTTTCCATGCTTTCCTGTGATAAGTTCTTGTGCAGAATTTGTCCAGCTGATAACTTTGGGGAGAGGCAAATAGATCTATGTCTGGACTCCCCCATTTCTGTGTTAACATGCTAAAGATTTGTGGATCCAGTTTCCATTCGTGCAGGTCCATAAGATTTCTGTTTAGGTCGTCTGCCAGAGTATTTTGTTTTCCTGGCAGGAACTGAGCTTGAAGATATTCAAAGCTGTATGCCACAATGCCATGGCTAGTCTGGAAGGAATGTGTACCCCCCTGCTTGTTTATGTACCACAAACCGTGGTGTTGTCCGTCTTTATCAGTAGTTGTCCTGGATGAAGCAAGTCCTTGAAGGCTGTCAGAGAATTCTGAACAGCTAGCATCTCTTTCTGGATGATATGCAGATGTATTTGTTTTGGGCTCCATTTGCCCTGAATGCATCTCCCCGCCAGGTGGGCCCCCCCCAAGCATAATCTGATGCGTCGGTAGTTAGGGTTTAGGTGGCAGGGGGTAGAGTGAATGACAGTCCCTTGTTTTGGTGACATGTCTCTGCCCACCAAAGAAACTCCTGTTGTAGGTAGGGAATGAGAGGAATCATTGTTTCCAGACTGTGACAATGTTGACTCCATAAACTTTTTATGTACCATTGAAGTTTCCTCATATGCAGTCTCGCATATGGAATTAGTAGAATGCAGGATGCCATGAACTCCCAAGCCTGCAGAATTTGTCTTGCAGATAACTGGGTTTTTGTTGCCATTTGTTTGAATATGTTGTCAGTTGCCTTTGTTTGTCTGGCGTAAGGTAAGCCATCTGGGCAGTTGTATTCAAGCTTGCACCCAGGAATGTAATTATTTGAGAGGGTACCAGTTGGGATTTCTTTTCGTTTATTGTGTACCCTAGGCATGTTAGTAGCCTTTTTACAAATGCCAGATGTTGAAGAAGAGTGTCCTTGTCCTCTGCTTGAATGAGACAGTCATCCAGATAAGGATAAATTTGTATGTTTCTTTGTCTGCAGAATGCAATCATTGATGCCAGGCACTTTGTAAAGACCCTGGGCGCAGTAGATAAGCCAAAGGACAGTGCAGAGAATTTGTAATGCAAAAAACCTGCCTTGAAGCGGAGGTATCTTCTGCATGATTCCCTTATTGGGATATGCAGGTATGCCTCAAGTCTAGAGTCACTAACCAAGTGTTCCTGCCCAACATAGGCAGTAGCTGTTCTAAAGTCAGCATTTTGAATTTTGAAATGTCAAGGAATGTGTTCAAAATCGTTAAGTCCAGTATTGGGCACCAGGCATTGTCTTTTCTGGGTACCAAGAAAAGTCTTGAATAAAAACCTTGTCCTTTTTCCTTTTCTGGTACTGGTTGAATAGCCCCCACATCCATGAGGGACATAACTTGTCTCTGAGCCTCTGCCCACTGATTTTGTGGTAGATCTGGCCGTTTGGAATTGGCAAAGTATGGAAATTAAATCTGTACCCCTGGGATACTATGTTTAATACCCACTTGTCCTGGGTAATTAACTGCCAACTTTGAGCATGAAATGCTAGTTTTCCCCCCAAGGGGGCTGCCAAAAGATAAGTGCTTGGTGAAGGTACAGGGAAGTCATTGAGACTGCTTACTGTAGGATTGTGCTTTGTTTCCTCCAGATTTGGAGGTGGAGGCACCCCATTGCTTTGACCTGTAAGAACCCTGTGATTGGTATCTTGAGCCTTTTGAGCACCTGGATTTGCCTTGAGTGCTCTGCTGGACACAGGAAAGGACCAATTTTTATTAGGCCAGTGCCTACTGAACCTGGGTGGCTGCACTTGCAAGAAATCTTTTACAGTTTGCATAGATTTAGCTTTGTCTTCCATTTTCTTTAAAACCTCTTCTGCCTTATTACCAAACAGAGTACTATACTGCAAGGGGGCATTCAACAATTTAGCTTTAACATGATCAGGCAGATTCTGCTCCTTGAGCCAGGCATGCCTTCTAATCACAGATCCAGTAACTGCGGCCCTGCAAGAGGCCTCCAAGGAATCAAAACCACATTGCGAAGTATGCTTTCCAACCTGTTCTGCAATAATTCCTGTAATTCTTTACTTTCCACACAATCAGAAATCAACCTCATTTTCTGTTTCAGTAAGCCCATAACATGCTGTTGATATTTAAGCATATGAAACTGGCAGTTTAAGGCCCTAATTGCCAAGGGTGTAGACGTATAAACCTTCTTTTCCCATCTATCCAGCGCCCTGGAATCTCTATCAGAGGGGGGTAGGATTTTTGGCTGTAGAGGCCATTACACCTTTGGGACCCTGTGAAATAGTCTCTGGATCAGCAGCAAAATTTTTTAATAGAAATTTGTGGGAGTCAGGAACCCTGTAATATCTGTCTGGCTTACTAGGAGCCGGAGGTAGGGAATCAGGAGCCAAGCTTGATTTCGAAAACACATCAACAATGTCTAGTACAGGAGGTATAGCCAAAGGCCTATGCTGAGGAAGAAGGAAATCCCTAAGCCTCTTTTTTGATTCAGAGAAGACCTGACTCTCCCAGTGAAAATGTTCCCTTAAAGTATGCAAAGTTTCTCCAAAAGAGTAATCCTCAGGAGGAGATGCAGATGGGATGGATTCTTCTGCATCAGAATCCTCATAGGGTGGAACAGAAAATTCCTGATCAGAAGAAATGGAAACCTGATCTGAAGATTCATAATCAGTGCCTTGCCTAGGCCTCTTAGTGGGGGGGGGGGGGGGTGAGAACCCCTGATCAAGGTAATTAAGTCCTCAGCCATTTTGATCATCTGTTTTTTAGGCATAGGGGCCTGAGCACATGGCTCATGTGTTTTGGTTTTTAGACATAGAAGTTTTTGATCTTGTTTTTGAGGCTGGCGTCGGTTTAATATAAACATGTTGAGGCCTGAAAACACCCTCAGAAGCCGGTGCCTGCTCAGCGGGTCCGGACCCATACAAGGGAGAGACATCCGCGGGTTCAATACTCTGAGAATCTCGCGGCATACCAGACTCCGAATGGGGTCTCGGTAGAGGCCTGCGACTCAAAAGTAGCGGGTATCAGGGGCTGCGGAAGCACCTCACTGAGTACTGGCGACTAGCTTAAGAGAAGCTTCGTCGTCGGTTTTGGACCTCGACAGTCTGTCTCTGTCTTTTTCTTTGCGTTTTTTGTGAACTCTGGTAGTCGGATTGCTAACCGACGACATTTCAGGGTAACTGAATCTTGATCCAAAATATTTAGAAGCAAAAATATACCGATGCTTAATAGTGCGTTGGTTAAATCTAGCGCAAAACCGACAGCCAGGCATGTTATGGTCTGGGCCTAGGCAAGGAATACAGTACAAATGAAAATCCTTATGAGGTATTTGCTTCCCACAAGTAATGCAATTATTAACTTTTATTGACATCGGTAAGGAGCAAGAAAAAGTTTCCCCAACGGGGTACTTCACTTTAGTTTGAAGACTTCGGTTCTGAAACTCGACTGTGAAAATTTCAGGAGTCAGCCGACCGGCACTTGCGAACTGCTTCTGCTTTGGGCACCGCACGGCAAGAAAGACTGAAGAAAATGGCGTCGGCTGCATGTTTTATACCCGTGACGACCTGACGTCATGGAAGAGGAGACAGCAACCGACACAGGACCAAGACTTTGTTATTCGGGCCGACTGAGGGCAACCTGTCAGCAGATTACCCAAATGTAATGACTGCAACAGTGAAACACGAAGAACATCTTCCTTTATAGTTAAAAAGAGAGAGAGAGAACACCTTAGGAATAAATTCTGATGAGATTCCTCAGAAAAGAAGCATAACAATACAGTAAACTCACTACAATGAAGCTCAAAGCAGTCAATGTTGTTAATTTTAGACTGAGGATGTGCTAACGGAACTATTATAATTACAAAATGTTTTCAGTGAAATTATCTGTAAAATTAATTAATGAGACAGAACTCTGAAGAAGTCTCATTACTGTTAGGGAAAAAAGTGCTAAGTTTCTTACGTTTTTATAGTATAGCAGCGATCTGAATAAACTGAGTTTCAGATTTTATTTTTCTTCAAGTCATGGTTTATGTCAACAAGAACCATTGGTGTTTATCATTGTGAGGAAGTTGCATTATCATGGTGGAATTTTCTACACAGATTTGTTTTTAAAAAGAGAGAAAACTGGAATCTCTGAAGCATATGAAGGAAGTCCGGTATATGCTCGACTTACAACAGGCACACTGGTTGGGTTGACAAATCAGCATGCTCATTTTCGAATGTTAATGGCCAGTCATTGTATAATTTCTAAAATTCCATGAAATAATTAGACACAGCAGGCGAGAGTGTAATTAGTATACTAAAGTCAAAATTCTCGAGACCAGGGATACCAGATTTTGTCATACTTGCAAGCCACAACACAACTCAAGAATTTAAACCAGCTATGAGTAGTGTTGCCACCTTTCGTTGTGGAAAACACTAGATCAAGGCCAATTCCCTCGCACCACCCTTAACCCCGTCCATTTCTGCTCATCTCCCACAACATCTCCATCCATTCGATGACATCATTGTGATATCAGCTGCTACAGAATGCCCTCTTTTTCCATTCCTGAAGTCTTCTTTCTGCCGATTTACTATGCTTTTCTGTAAAAAAGCATTGTAAATCTGCAGATTTAACAAACTCTGCTAGTCTGTTTCTTTTTTGAAACAGAATACCGTTGTTTGCACAGTGTTTTCCAGATTACCAGACAATCGGATTGATTTCTAGAGAGTCCGGAAAAAAAAAACACGTGGCAACGGCTATGAGTGGGAATTCAAACATACGGGGTCCAGCGCGCATTATCCGCAGTCTAATGTCTAATAAACAAGAAAAACATATCCACACAGTAAAACATCGTACATTAAAGACCTCTACAAAAAGTTATGAGGATCATCTCAATCTTGGAACATTTCTTAAAAATCAGAATTCATGAAGATTAACATCTAACAAAAGCAATATCAGAAACTACGAAGTAGTTTTGGAATATAGGAATTCTCACTTGTAGGGAGTCTGTCTCTCTCAGCAGCTTAAATTTTCATGAGCAGAAAGTTGAAAATCAAATTACTATTTTGTCTGTATTACTGATGTCTGAATATCAACAAACAGAAATCAGCACAAAAAGAATTACTGCTGTGATTTAATCTGTGAAATACTACCAGATTTACAGGCTGGACATCAGGAAGAATACAAAAACATACAATTTTTTTTCAATATGAAGGATAAGTAGCTGGGTCAACCTGCTAAACCAAATATGGTGTATGTGGAAAACAAAGTTGTACAAAAGGCACTAGAGAAATTTTTACCCAAGTGCATCAAAGTTCAAGGAAGATAACCAGAAATTCAACTGCCAGTCCTACAGCAAAAACACACTAACATTATTAGCAATGCTTGCAAGGTACAGTCAACATCCAACATTTCTTCTAACAATTCCTGGCTCTGTCTGCACAGATCTGAAGAAGCATGATGACCCCCACAGATCAGTTTTTGCTTGAAATCTTAGCCATTTGATGTTGCCACTGTCTTATTTTTAGACTTTCATCTCTTTTTGTTTATATCTTTAGGGTTTTAGGCACACATTCACCAATGTGGATCAAATTATTTCAATTATCATAAGAAGGAACATTTAGACGTGGAATAGGATGAAGTGACTTTTGGCCACCTCTCCTATCCAAGAAACAGGCTGCAAGACTTACCACTGCCTATGGAGACCAAGTTGTAGATGGCAACTGTGGCAAAGGGAGATACTGCCAGCACAGCTATCTGGAAGCTTGTAAATAATTACATGTTATCGGTGAATATCGAAATGATTTATACAAGATGCTTGTGTTACAACTGTATTAGAACTGTATTTCATGTGTACATCAAACTGCTGGTGCAGAAGTGTATGTTGGAAAGGTTTCTGCAAAGTGTTGTTTAAAATGTTACCACAGTGTGCCTTACTGGAAGAGAACAGAAATGTACATGCCCTACTGTAACTATTTAAATCTATATATTTTAACAGTGGAAAATGGAATACAGGAGGTCAACTTCAGTCCAGCAAAACATCAGAAAAACAGCTGAAATTAAATTACTTTACGGCAGCTACATATACAATGTCTGCGCAGAGAAGCTTTCGGCTTTCGGTTTTGTCTTCGGAGTGAACTAATTACTACGGTTTTATGATTTCCAGCATCTGCCAAAGATCTGAGATCTATGTATTTTCACAGGTAGATGCTAAATGTTGCTAGCTTCCAGCAGTGGGGAGTTCACTTGGGACAGAGTCAGATGGCAAGAAATTATGTCATTCTGCAAGCTATCCCAGCAGTAATATTTAAGAGATTAATTTGAAAAGTCTCCTACAGAGACACAGCATTCTGCATTCTGTCTTGAACCTGACAGCAACAACTAGAAGATCCATTCACATCTGCCTTGCTCAAGTAAGTTAACTAGGGTATAGTAATTATCTCAGTTTCAGTAAGGAATACAGTGAAGCATAGTTTAGATGTTTTTCTTTATCTGAGACTGTCCTGCAATACCGTTTTAAATATTTCCTGTGGTTTTGAACTCTGATGTCACTGTGAATATATACTGAGTATTTTCTTGTTCTTTTATTATTTATTATTAAACATATTTAAACCTCTCACTGCGGCTCATCTTTGCAGAGATACTTAAGTTTTGAGAGTACCTGCATATTTACTTGCTGTCACTATGGGCCACTTGCTCTTGGTCAAACTACCATCTGTATTAATATTAATATGCACAGTAAGATTGGATGCCCTTTGTTAAGAGCCTTTAAGTAGCTGATAAGGAGTTGGCTGATGGCAGTGAAAACTACCTTATAGTCTGGGCAAACGAGGGCACAGCTAGTAAACTTGTGCCAGCCTTTCCCAGGTGTGTTTGCGTATGTAAATCAAACCTCAAACAGTGTGTGTGCGTCAGCTACTTGGGCAGGGACACGAAGCACTGGTTAGATAGAGAGGGTGCTGGAGGTCTTGGCTTGGCCACTCAGCTAAGGTCTCAACTCTATAGCTGTGCCACTGGGGAGTCTTACTGGGGGATCTGGAGAAAGAGGGAGAAACCAGACACAGACTGACTAATCTCCGTGTGCTCTTAAGGGAAATTACACTTGATGTAGAAAGCTGCACCTGGAATTACTGTGTGTGTACCTGTCATCCTCAGTGTACGTCCCCCACTGGTGCCAGTGGTGAGGATGGAGGCTCCTTGATTACTGGTCCAATGGTGGGTCGTCACACAACCTGTAAGGAAAGGGACTGGCACAACCACTAGTAAGTGAACTATATGTGCACACATCATGACCAGTCACATTATATGTCACTCTCTCAGACATCATGACCAACCACCATGAAATGATTTTTCCACTATCTTCACATTTCATGATAAATACTAAGACCAGGGAGTGTAGACTAAGTCACAACAAGGTTCTACCTTCAGATATATTATACCAGCCCTGCGACAGGACAGATTTGTAACTACACGGAAAAAGCTCTAAATGTATTTGGAGAGGGTAAAGAGAAGTTGGAGGACAAGATATGGCTAGGTGGAGGAGGGTTGTATAAAAAATGCACTGCATCTATCATAGCACAAAGGAACCCATGAAGCAAGACAGCATCTCAGTATGCTGCATGGCCTAAAATTGCATAGCTAAAAAACAATGCTCAAGGACAGATCTCCAAAAGCATGCATATGCGTTTGTCATGTCAGTGCCTGCTATGGCATTAATAACCCCTAAATATATAAATTAAGCTATGAAAAAAGGGCATGCGGGAACTTAATTAGAATCAAAACCAATATTGCTTATCTTATGAAGGCTGAAAGTGAAAAAGCAGACAGCAGGAAATTACTAGCAAAGCCCCATAGAAATAAAACATCACTACTATTAATATGTCTTTTTTGTATCTGGATTAGACAGGCACATGATAGAAGTAAATCTAAAGCAAGAAAAGTATATGCAATTTACTGACAAATAACACACTGATGAAATGCTTTTAAATTATCAAAAATGCTTCTTATTCTGACAATATAAACTGCAACTTCAGTGTCAACTGCACCTAATATTTCATGGCAAAGTGACTTAGAAACATCTTACTTTGAGGTCAAAGTGTGCTATCTTTTTGGAATGTAGATAATGAACACCATCCAGAATCTGCTTCAAGAACTGTGTTGCCTCTTCTTCAGTAAGTGACTCTTTTTCTGCCAGGAAGTCAAAAAGTTCACCCCCAGACACAAGCTCCAGGATAAGAATCACATCGGTCTTATTCTCATAGATGTCATGCAAGGTAACAATATTTGGGTGTTTGATCGCCTGCAGGATGCTAACCTCCCGCTCAATCTCCTCTATGCTCACACCACGACGACTGGAGGAGAGACGCCGTTTTTTAATAAACTTTGCAGCATAATCAACTCCTGTGCTCTTCTCTCTGCATCTTTTCACAATGGCAAACTGCCCACTGCAAGTCAAAACAAAACAGGGAGATGCTGTAAAGCATGAAAACAGAAATTTATTTTCACAAAGGTATACAGTCATCTATACAGAAAAAAAAAAAATACTCAGACAGAATTAACTACCATATATTACTCTCCTTATTTATGTAAAAAATACTTTATTTACTACAAAACTGACGTACCAAATGCAAACTTGTGATGTCCTTCAACAAACTCAAAAGCATGGTGTGCAGGTATACAACACACAAAAATCAAACAGAGGAAAAAAATGAGGGCCTTGGCTGGGGTAAATATTTTGTATAAATTTCCATTCTATGGTTAACTACACCTAAAAAGAAGTTATGTACTCACCAAATGTTCCATGTGTGTTGTCAGTCTTACCTTCATTCTGTACTGGTTGGGTTCGAAACCGATCCTTGGTTCTGACTCAGCAGTTTACAAAAGCTCGAGGTCTTCAAGTAGCTCGTGGCTTACACCCTATCCCATGATGCACTATGGAATTCCCCAGATCTTGTTTGCTGATAAACTAGTATATACATATACAATTTTACAAGCCTAGAAGAGGGTCAGAGACAGAATTAGACACCAAATAAATCATCTTGGTCCTCCAGGAACCAAAGGCTGAGGGTAGGAGCGTGGGATGCAAGAATGAAGGTGAGAGGGACAACACACATGGAACGTTAAGGTGAGTACATAACTTCTTTATGTTAAGTCCTTCATTCTGTACTGATTGGGACAGCATTCCTAGCACCATCCTTCTTGGATGGCTCAAGGGAGAATATTCTTCAGAAGAGTGGATCCCAAAGGAGGCCCTGTCCCTGGAGAGCAAATCAACTTTGTAATGAGTGATAAAGGTCTGAGGTCTTGCCCATGTTGCTGCAGCACAAATGGTATCGATTAGCAGTTTAGCCCAAAAGGCCAAAGAGGTAGACACAGCTCTGACAGAATGACCTCTTGCTTTGTCGGGAAGTTGTTTGTTTTGGGATTTGTAGATAAATGTAATAGTCTGACAACTATCTGGAAAGAGTAGTCTTAGCAACTGGGGCACCTTTCTTTTGGTCTGAGAAGGAGACAAATAACTGGTCAGTCTTCCTAAAGTCTTTTGTTCTGTGCAAATAGAAACATAATTGCCTATGAATATCTAGTTGATGTAACATATACTCTGCCTTACTGCCATAGTTAGGGGAAGAAAACTGGTAAGTCTATAGATTGGTTCAAATTTGATTCCGAGCATACTTTTGGTAAAAAGGACAGGTTTGTACAGAGAGAAACTTTGTCCTTGTGGAGTACCATACATGGGGGTTTGATAGACAGTGCTTGTAACTCCGAAACTCTTACAGCTGAAGTTATAGCTACTAAGAAAATTGTCTTCCAGGTTAAGAACTTCAAGTCACAGGAAGCTGCAGGTTCAAAAGGTGGAAGTATCATACAGGATAATACAAAATTGAGGTCCCACTGGGGTAAAGGTGGTTTAATGGGCAGCCTTAGCGGAATGGTATCCCTCAAAAAGGCTTCGCAAAGTCTGTGGGACAACATTTGGCCCAGTTTACCCTAAATAGAAATTAGAGATCACTGCTAATTGAACTCTAATAGTAGCTGCAGCTGTTCCTTCATGAAAAAGCTTTGCTAAGAACTCCAATATAGAGGATACTGGTGCAGAGAAAGGGTCAATATGATTTTTTAAGGCCCAAGAGGAAAATCTTTTCCATTTGTTGACATATAATTTCCTCGTAGAAGCTTTATGAGAAGAAATCAGGATATGCTACACTGAAGGTGAAAGGTTAGGTAGCCTGGCTATGTTTGGAATTGGATCAGTCATGTAGTCAACTTGAGGGTTTGAAGAGAAGGATGGAGCAGTCCCGCGTCAGGAGATCCGGAACTGGGTCTAGAAATCCAAGGCTCCTCCTGAAGAGGCGGCCACAGGAAGGGGAACCAGATTTGACAAGGCCAGTAAGGAGCGAGAAGTATTAATGCCCCTCCCAATACACTGGCTTTCTGAATAAGTTTGGGTATCAATGGGAAGGGAGGAAAGACATAGAGGAGACCAAAGGGCCAATCGTGTACAAGTGCATCCCTTGGTGACTCCCCCGAAGGGGGTATTAGGGCAAAATAGCTGCATTTGGCATTCATGGATGTGGCAAAAAGGTCACAGCAAGGCTGTTCCCATTTTTGGAAAATCATTTCCGCTACCTTTTGCTTTAGGAACCACAAGTGAGGCATCAGAACTGCGTTTCTGAGTTTGTCTGCTATCACGTTGGATTTCCCAGGATATGCATTCCTATCAGAAATTGTTGGGAGGAGGTCACCCATTGCCATACTCTCTCTCGACAAAGGGGGGTAAGATCTGGTTCCTCCTTGCTTGTTTATGTACCATACAATTGACGTGTTGTCTGTATGAATTGCAATAGTACCTAGCGGAAGAGAGTACTGGAATGCTTGCAACGCTAACAGTACTGCTCTCATCTCTAGGACAGTAATGTGCAAACGGGCCTCGTGATCTCGCCAACTGCCCTGGACTGTTTTTCCCAGAAAATGCCCCCCACCCTATCTGGGAAGCATCTGTGATCACTGTGGCTAAAGGTTGTGGGAAAACAAATGGTCGACCTTAGGTCACATGAATCGAGTGAAGCCACCAACGAAGATCTCTCCTGCAAGATTCGATTCTGATATGGTGGGACATGGTTAGTTTCTGCATGGACCACCGAGTGAACAATAGCCACTGTAGAATTCTTATGTGCAGCCATGCAAATGGGTTCAAGTTTATTGCTGCTGCCATGGTCACTAAAACCTTTAGAACTGTTCTTGCCTGAACTTTCCTTTTGAACAGCAGACTGATGATCTGATGCCGAAGGGTTTGTACTCTTTCTGGGGGAAGCTTTGCTATCATTCCTGAAGTGTCTAAATATGCTCTTATAAAGGCGATATACTGAGATGGCAATAAGGTGATTTTTCATAATTTATTGTGATTCCTCACAGTAAGAGGTTGTCCTGTTCGATTCTCAGCTAAAGTGTCTTCTGTGTGGAGACATGCGTGAATGGGCGTACCTTCACTGAAGGTTGCGAGTCAGAGCTGGCAACTCAGTATGTTACAATCTACTGCCAATCATTAGTGGACTGGAGTTCCGCTGTGGCGACCCCTAACTGGGAAAAGCCGAAAGATACAACAACAACATTGTGATTCATAAATGACAGCAGAGTCTCAATGTGGTGTCTCTCGCCTTTATTAGTAGATGTTCAGTGGTGGCAGTTAAGAGCCAGTTGTCTACATAAGGAAGCACTCCTAGGCACCTCAAGTGAGCCATGACTACTGCCATGCATTTGGTAAACACTCTGGGGGCCGTAGTGAGACCAAAGGGCAGAGCTCAAAACTGGTAGTGACTGGCTCCCACCCGAAAGTGCAAACGACTCCTGGATTGCCTGTCCATTTTTATGTGGTAGTACACATCCTGGAGATCTATAGCGCACATCCAATTGTATTTTCCCAGAAAAGGGAGTACTGGCTGCAGTGTTACCATTCGGAACTTTGACTTTCTTACTGATTTGTTTAATTTGCTGAAATCCAGGATGGGCCTCCAGTCCCCTGTTTTCTTTGGAACTAAAGAACCTTGAGTAAGTTCTGGATCCTCTTTGGTCTGCGGGGACTTCTTGGACGACTCTTTTTTTGTAGCAACTTTCGTATTTAAATGGTTACCTGCTGCTACTGACTGGGTGGAATTTCTGGGATGTTTTTTGTGACTGGGACGTGAAGTGAAAAGGGTATGGAATAACCTTTGGATATGATGCTCTGTACCCATTTGTCTTTTGTTATATTTAGCCAGGCTTCTGGCTACAAAGATAAGCGACCCCCGACTGCCTCCAGAGGTTGGCAGGCAAGCCTACTTTCAGGAGCGCTGGTAGGCCTTGCAAAGGAAGGATTCCCTGTCACCCTGGTCCTGCGGACCCTGTCTGCCACTTGGCCGGTGTCTTCCATTACCCACTTCCCCCTCTGCCCCTGGGGGAAGAATCACCACGTGTGTCTTGAAAGACTCTCTGGGATTTACAGAATGTACAGTTGTGTACACTTACCATAAATGTAGATGTTCAAGTGTATTCACTGTTGCAGTCATTACATTTGGGTAATCTGCTGGCAGGTTGCCCTCAGTCAGCCTGAATAACAGTCTTGGGTCCTGCGTCGGTTGCGGTCTCTTCGTTCATGACGTCAGGGTATAAAACATGCAGCTGAAGCCATTTTCATCAGTTTTTCTTGCCCCAGATGTCAGATGCCCCCAAATGGGAAGCATAATATATACATTATACACATATACATATATATATATATATATATATATATATATATATATATATATATATACACACACACACATACATACATATCTACATGCATGTAATTTAGAACACAAAAAAATATACCACCAAATAAAAGCAAATACACCAAAAAGGCTTTTGAGCATAGTAAGAGACAGGAGAGGTATAATAAGAGAGAAAAAGGGGGCTGGCGGGTGGGTAACCAGGACTGCAACAGTGAATACACTCAAACATCTACATTTATGGTAAGTGTACACAACTGTACTATGTTTTTCATGTTTCCCTGTTGCAGTCGTTACATTTGGGTAGAATCCCAAAGCTATGGTTGGGAGGTTGGAATTGTACAGCATTAGGAGCAGCTATAAGGCCCTGCAGGACAACAGTGGCAAAGCTCACTCTGGATTTAGAAAAGAGAGGTAAATGGTAATGTTTGGTGAACGTATGAACTGAGCTCCAAGTAGCAGCTTGTAGAATGTCTCTGGTAGGAACCCCTCTGAGAAAGGCTGCAGAAGTAGATGCAGCCCTGGTGGAATGGGATCTGATCCCCTTGGGGACCGGTTTACCATGGTGCATGTAGCAGAAATGAATACAATGGCTTATCCATTTTGAAACAGTCTGCTTTGAAACAGCCTTTCCCTCTGCCCCTGCAGCAAATGCCACCAGTAATTGCTCAGATTTTCTTAGAGATTTTGTCCTGTTTAGGTAGAATCTTAGTTGTCTGTGTACATCCAATGAATGCAGAATCCACTCCCCCTTGATGTTGTTACTGTTTGATTTTATATTAATGTAATTTCTTGTATATAATTGTAAACTTATACTTCTGTTAATTGTGGGAGCTTTTCTCCCCGGGCCTCTACTGAAAAAGGACATGTATCCAGCTAGACTAGCCCGGTCAACAAATGTAAAATAAAATAAAATAAATAAATAGATTGTTCTGTGGATTTGGGAAAAAGGTTGGCAGATGAATGGTCTGATTAAGAGCCACACTTGATACCACTTTAGGCATAAAGGATGGATTGGTTCTGAGGGCCACCCTGTCTGGATAAAAGATAATGAAAAGGCTCCACTGCCATGAGAGCCTGTAGTTCTGAAATCCTTCTAGCTGAACTGACTGATAAAAGAAAAGCTGTCTTCCATGAGAGAAATGCTATGTCTGCAGTAGCAGCTGGTTCAAAAGGAGGTAGGGTGAGTTTTTCCAGCACAAAATTGAGGTCCCATGCAGGACTTGGTGCTCTCCTGGGAGGTCTCAAATGTTTGGCCCCTCTGAGGTACTGCTTTAGCAGGGGATGAAAAAAGAGAGGAGGCTCTGTGTTGTAATGAGCCGAAATGGCACAGGCATGGATTTTTATAGAAGAGAAAGATAGACCCTTATGAAGCATCTCAGTTAAATATTGCATAATCTGAGGAATATTGGGCATTACTGTGATTATTCCTTGAGCTTGGTTCCAGACACAGAATCTTTTCCATTTATCAGCATAAGATTTTCTAGTACTAGGCCTTCTAGCCTCCAAAATGACATCCATCACAGGTTTACTGGGAGGTGTAACTGGTGAAATTAGTTGATTAGCCATGCTGCAAGATTCAGAGTTTGGAGCGGAGTGTGCAAAATTTGATAGTTTTGCTGAGACAGTAGATAAGGTGTCTGAGGCAGGTACTACGGAGGAAGGTGTGACATATTGCGTAGGAGCGGGTACCAGTGTTGGCGAGGCCAATCTGGAGCAATCAGAATCATTTTCGTTTTTTCCTGTCTGACATTTAGTAAAACCTTGGAGAGCAGAGGCAGAGGGGGAAAGGCATAGACTGATAGGTTTTTCCAGCTGAAGGATAGAGCATCCACTTTCCAAGCTTTTTTGTGATGAATTCTTGTGCAGAATTTGTCCAACTGATAGTTTTGGGGAGAGGCAAAAAGATCCATGTCTGGTCTCCCCCATTTTCGTGTCAGCATGCTGAAGATTTGTGGATCCAGTTTCCATTTGTGTGGGTCCATCAGACTTCTGCTTAGTTCGTCTGCCAGAGTATTTTGTTTTCCTGGCAGGAACTGAGCTTTTAGATGTATTTGGTACGTCAAGGCTGTGTTCCACAAAGCCATGGCTAGTCTGCAGAGGGGTAGGAATGGGTACCCCCCCTGCTTGTTTATGTACCACATAACTGTGGTGTTGTCCGTCTTTATCATTAGTTGTCCTGGATGAAGAAAGCCCTTGAAGGCTGTCAGAGCATTCTGTACAGCTAGCATTTCTTTCTCGTTGATATGTAGGTGCATTTGATTTGGACTCCATTCGCCCTGAATGCATCTCCCTGCCAGACGTGCCCCCCGAGCATAATCTGATGTGTCTGCAGTCAGAGTTTGGGTGGCAGGGTGTGGAATGAATGACAGTCCCTTGTTTTGGTGACAGGCCTCTGCCCACCATAGGAACTCCTGTTGCAGGCAAGGAATGATAGGAATCATTGTTTCCAGGCTGTGACAATGTTGACTCCATAAGTTCTTTAGGTACCATTGAAGTTTCCTCATATGCAGTCTTGCATATGGAATTAGTAGAATGCAGGAAGCCATGAACCCCAAGGCCTGCAGAATCTGTCTTGCAGATAGCTGGGTTTTTGTGGCCACTTGTTTGACGTATGTCATCAATTTAATTTGTTTTTCTGGCGTGAGGTAAGTCATCTAGGTAGTTGTATTCAAGCTTGCACCCAGGAATGTAATTATTTGAGAGGGTACCGATTGTGATTTCTTTTCGCTTATGGTGTACCCTAGACAAGTTAGATGCCTTTTTACAAATGCCAGATGCTGTAGAAGAGTGTCCTTGTTTTCTGCCTGAATTAGACAATTGTCCAGATAAGGATAAATGTGAATGTTTCTTTGTCTGCAAAACGCAATTACTGGAGCCAGGCACTTTGTGAAGACCCTGGGCGCAGTAGATAAGCCAAAGGGCAGTGCAGAGAACTGGTAATGCAAATAGCCTGCTTTGAAGCGGAGGTATCTTCTGCAGGATTCCCTGATTGGGATATGCACGTAAGCCTCTTCAGTCTAGAGTTATCAACCAGGCATCCTTCCTAGCATCGGCAGTAACTGCTGTAGAGTCAGCATCTTGAATTTTGGAATGTCCAGGAATGTATTTGGAGTGGATAAGTCCAGAATTGGACGCCATGATTTGTCTTTTCTGGGTACCAGGAAAAGTGTTGAATAAAAACCTTGTCCCTTTTCTGGTACTGGTTGAAAAGCCCCCATGTTCATGAGGGACATAACTTGTTTCTGTGCCTCTGCCCACTGATTTGGAGGCAGATCTGGCCATCCGTTTGGGATTGGAAACGTGTGGAAATGAAATCTGTATCCCTGGGATACTATAGTTAAAACCCACTTGCCCTGGGTAATTAGATGCCAATTTTGTGCATGAAGTGCCAGTTTTTCCCCCAAAGGGGTGGCCAAAAGATAAGTGCTTGGTGATGGCAGAGGAAAGAGGCTGTTTACCGTACGGAGGTGCCTTGTTACTTCCAGATTTGGAGGTGGAGGCACCCCATTGTTTTGTTCTGTAAGTTCCTTGTGACTGAAACCTGGAGCCTTTGGAGTGTCTGGGTTTGACCTGAGCAGCTCTGGTGGGTACTGGAAAACACCAATTCTAAGTAGGCC
Source organism: Protopterus annectens (assembly GCF_019279795.1). Lineage (NCBI taxonomy): Eukaryota > Metazoa > Chordata > Ceratodontiformes > Protopteridae > Protopterus > Protopterus annectens. The sequence continues at coordinate 438,709,685 of NC_056747.1, read as the reverse complement.
AGTGCATACTGAACCTGGGCGACTGCACTTGTAGGAAATCTTTTACAGTTTGCATAGATTTAGCTTTATCTTCCATCTTTTTCAAAACTTCATTTGCCTTATTACCAAATAGACTGTCCTGTTGTAAAGGAGCATCCAACAATTTTGCTTTAACATGATCAGGCAGATTTTGCTCCTTGAGCCAAGCATGCCTTCTTATCACAGATCCTGTTACAGCGGCCCTGCAAGAGGCCTCCAAGGAATCAAAACCACATTGCAAAGTATGCTTTCTAACTTGTTCAGCTGAATGCAATAAATCCTGTAACACCTCCCCCACCAACACACAGTCAGAAATCAACATAATTTTCTGTTTAAGTAAGCCATGACATGCTGCTGATATTTAAGCATATGAAATTGACAGTTTAAAGCCCTGATTGCCAAGGTTGCAGACGTGTAAACCTTCTTACCCCATCTATCCAGTGCCCTGGAGTCTCTATCAGAAGGGGTAGGATTTTTAGCAGTAGAAGCCTTAACGCCCTTGGGACCCTGAGAAATGGTTTCAGGGTCAAGCAGTAGGGTTTTTAAAAAGGAATTTGTGGGAGTCAGGAACCCTGTAATATCTGTCTGGCTTACTAGGAGCCAGAGGCAGGGAATCAGGAGTCATGCTGGATTCTGAGAAAACATCATCAACAATGTCTAGAACAGGAGGTATTGCCAAAGGCCTATGCTGAGGAAGAAGAAGGAAATCCCTAAACCTCTTTTTAGATTCTGAGAAATCCTGACTCTCCCAGTGAAAATGTTCCCTTAAGGTATGCAAAGTTTCTCCAAAAGAACAATCCTCTGGAGGAGAAGCAGAAGGGATGGATTATTCTGCATCAGAGTCCTCATAAGGTGGAATAAATAATTCCTGATCAGAAGAGGAATCAGAAGAAATAGAAACCTGATCTGAAGATTCATAGTCAGTGCCTTGCCTAGGCCTCTTAGCAGGAGGGGGATGGGAACCCCTGATCAAGGTAATTAAATCCTCAGCCATTTTGATAATTTGTTTTTTAGGCATAGGGGTCTGTACACATGGCCCAAGCATCGTTTTTTTAGACATAGAAGTTGATTTTGGCCTAGGTTTTGAAGACGACGTCAGTTTAATATACAAATCGGTAGGCCTGAAAACCCCATCAGAAGCCAATGCCTGCTCAGTGGCTCCGGACCCATCTAAGGTAGAGACATCCACGGGTTCAATACTTAAAAGTGTCTCGCGGCATACCAAACTCCGAATGGATCTCAGTAGAGGCCTGCAAATCAAACGCAGCGGGCATCAGAGGCTGCAAAAGCACCTCACTGAGTACCGGCGACTGGCTTAGGAGAAGCTTAGTCATTGGTTTTGGACCTCGACAGTCTGTCACTGTCTTTTTTTTTTTGCGTTTTTTGTGTATTCCAGTAGTCGGATTGCTAACCAACGTTTCTGGATAGTTAAATCTTGAGCCAAAATATTTAGATGCAAAAATATACCGACGCTTAATAGTGCGTTGATTAAATTTAGCACAAAACCAACAGCAAGGCACGTTGTGATCAGGGGCTAGGCAAGGAATACAGTACAAATGAAAATCCTTATCGGGTATTTGCTTTCCACAAGTAATACAATTATTAACTTTTACTGACATTGGTAAGGAGCAAGAAAAAGTTTCCCCAACGGGGTACTTGGCTTTAGGTTGAAGACTTCAGTTCTGAAACTTGAAAATGAAAATTTCAGGAGTCAGCCGACCGGCACTTTCGAACTGCTTCTGCTTCGGGCACCGCGCGGCAAGAAAGACTGATGAAAATGGCGTTGGCTGCATGTTTTATACCCGTGATGACCTGATGTCATGGAAGAAGAGACAGCAACCGACGCAGGACCCAAGACTTTATTATTCAGCCCGACTGAGGGCAACCTGCCAGCAGATTACTCAAACGTAATGACTGCAACAGTGAAACATGAACATCCACATTTTTCCTCCCTTTTGAATATGGTCTAGAAGGTAGGGAAAAATGGACCCTGCGGCAGAGAGAGAGTCTTTCCTTCTTGCTCACATCTGGTTAGGGTGTCCCGAATAATGACGAGCTATCGAAAGGGGTGTTTACAAAGGCAGACTTAAAGGGCTCCGCAAAGTTACACAAGCGCATCCAGGAATGCCTCCTCAGAGCACTATCTGAACTTGCTGCCCTACTCGCGCCATCAGCGGTATAGGAAATGAGCCTCATGGAGGAGTTTACTACTGAATAGAAGGTAGAGAGCTTTTCTGATACTCCCACAGCTACAGAACCTTGGAGAGCATCTCCTAGCTCCTTCAGAAGAGCTCTCTGTAATCTGATAAAATGTGTGAGATAATTGAGGGACTTGAGTGTAAAGGTTGCTGAAGAGAAGGTGTACTTTCCATATCTGTCCATCGTCCGAGAGTCTTTTTCAGAGGATGGACAGAAGAGGAAGTCACCGACAGTTCCTTTTTTGTGGCCGCCGCCGCCACCACCATAGCATCTACTGGGACACCTTTTGTAACAAAGGTCTTATCCTTGGGGAATGTGATAAATTTATTTGGTCTCTGAGGGACAGGAGCCACTGAATCTGGAGTCTCCCACCCGTTTCAACAAACTAGGTCCATAAGTTCATCGAAAGGTGAAGACACCGGAGTGGCTGAAGGGCGAGACCCAGTGGCCTTCAGATAAACAGACTCCTCTTCAGAAGTGCTGATGGGCTTCCAGCCACCTCTCTGCTTAAGAATTTCTAGGATGTCTGCAAAGGAGACATCCTCAGATGGAGACTCTGGGGACCTTTCTGAGTCATTGAGGTCTGTGTGTGACGTTACTGACTCCTCTGGGCAGTCCAAATGCTTCCTCTTGCATAATCTCTTTCGAGGAACCTCCTCAGAAGGGTATTCTGGGGAGGTTTTGAAGAGAGGGGCTCACCCGCTGGGGCATCCTGAGGCCATGGGTCTCCACATCTGTGTGGATGCGCTTGTGCTGAGACGGACACTGGTACCTTAGGGGGAGGAATGAATGGATCCGAGACTGGAGGTGCCTGTGGGGACAGTACACTCCTCATCACCTCAAAGGCCCCCCGCCTATGATCCGAAGAAGCTCCTGGCTCCGAAGAACCAGAAGACATCCCCCGCACCACAGGGATTGGCTCCTAAGCCAATGCTGGAGCCGAGCTCACCCGCACCGAAGCCCCGAGGCATGTTCGGATCCAACAAACAGCCAATCAGACTGTCCTCCCCAGACCCGACCTGACAGCGTCGGCTCCTAGACTCCTCAAGTTCAGACAGCACCGAGGAAGTCGAAGTAGTAGTCGGGGCCAAAGATACTGGACCTGGTCTCGTTCCGACAGTTCCACTACTATCAGTTACACACATTCCTGCTCCAAAAGCCAGAGACGGGTCGGAGGTGGAATTTGCAGTGATAAGGCAGGCTGAGTGTTCCGAAACCCTATGGGTCGGCTCCAATAACAATTTGGCTAGTGCCGCTGTCCTCAAAAGTCTCAACACCAAGCAATCCACATAGTCATTACAAAAGGCTCCTGGACGATCGAGAGGAGGGAGCAGGGGATCTTGCAGCTTGTAAGATGGGAGCTCTTAGGGTCGGAGGAACCGGTTCCTATACTGGGGACTGGCTCCAAACCTGAAATACCAATGGTTCCAATCTAGGAGGAGCCAAGGTAGATGGTCTCTCGGACCAGACATATATTGGTTCCGAAGCAGAAATTTTTGGCCACTTCTTGTAAGGTTCTGATTGATCCGAGGAAGTTGAACAGTACCTTTTGCCAGATCTGTCGGATTTCTGAGAAGGGGAAGAGGTCTGTTTTTTTGGGCTCTGACCTTCTTCTAAAACTTCAGAAAAAGAAGTTTTTAGCAATCCTTTTAAAATCATCTTGTTTTTCCATTCGAGAAGAACCCTAGAACTGAACGAATGGCATACAGAGCAAGACTCTTGCAAGTGTACTGCTCCAAGGCAACACACACACACACACACACACACACACACACACACACACACACACACACACACACACACACACACAGTATGACCATCTGTTCTTCGTGTTTCACTGTTGCAGTCATTACAATTGGGTTGAATCCCAAAGCTAAGGTTGGGAGGCTAGAGCTAAATAGCATTAGGAGCGGCTATTAGGCCCTGCAGAATTGTAGTGGCAAAGCCTTCCCTGGATTTAGAGTAGAGTGGTAAGTGATGGTGCTTTGTGAAGGTGTGCACTGAACTCCAAGTAGCAGCCTCTAAAATGTCTTTGGTTGGCACTCCCCTGAAGAAGGCTGCTGAAGTGGCTGCTGCTCTGGTTGAATGTGGCCTAATGCCCTTAGGCGCAGGCTTGCCATGTTGTGAATAGCAGAAATGAATGCAGTGGCCTATCCACTTTGAAATAGTCTGCTTTGAGATAGCCTTTCCTTGTAATCCTGCAGCATATGCCACTAGTAGTAGTTCTGTCTTTCTGAAAGCTTTGGTTCTGTTCAAATAGAAACATAGCTGTCTATGCATGTCCAAAGAATGCAGAATTCTCTCTCGCTTATTCTGTGGGTTTGGATAAAAGGTACGCAGATGAATAGTTTGGTTAAGGGCCACACTGGACACTACCTTAGGCATAAATGTCGGGTTTGTTCTCAGAGAAACCCTGCCTGGATAAAAAATGATAAAAGGTTCCAAAACCATGAGTGCCTGTAGCTCTGAGACTCGTCTTGCAGAAGTTATTGCTAGGAGAAGAGCTGTTTTCCAAGATAAAAACTTTATATCAGCTGTAGCGGCTGGCTCAAAAGGAGGCAGGGTGAGTTTTTCCAAGACATAATTGAGGTCCCATGCAGGTATTGGTGATCTCCTTGGAGGCCTTATATTTTTGGCCCCTCTGAGGTACTGCCTTAATAAAGGATGAGAAAAGATTGGTGGCTCTATATTGTAATGAGCCGAAATGACAGAGGCATGAATTTTTATAGATGAAAAGGATAGGCCTTTGTCCAGCATCTCAGTCAAGTATTGCAAAATCTGAGGAATATTTGGTACAGCTGTGTCAGTTCCTTGTGCCTGGTTCCAAGCACATAATCTCTTCCATTTTCCAGCATAGGATTTTCTAGTACTAGGCCTCCTGGCCTCCAAAATGACATCCATCACCGCTTTAGTGAGAGTTGTGTTTTTTATGACTACGTTATCCGCCATGCTGCCAGATTTAAGGTCTTGATTTATCTGTGCAGGATCTGATTGTTCTGCTGGGATAGTAGATGAGGCACTTGAGGTAAGGTCCAGGCTGGGCACTGAGAGAAGTTCCTTAGGATTGGATACCAGTACTGGCGTGGCCAGTCTGGGGCAATCAGTATCATTTTTGGCTTTCCCTGTCTGACCTTTAGGAGTACCTTGGGGAGGAGAGGCAGAGGAGGAAAGGCATATACTGTTAAGTTTTTCCAGCTGAAAGATAGGGCATCCACTTTCCATACTTGTCTGTGATAAGTCCTTGTGCAGAATCTCTTTAGTTGGCAGTTGTGAGGTGAGGCAAATAGATGTCCGGGCATCCCCATTTCCTTGTTACCATGCTGAAGACTTGTGGATCCAATTTCCACTCGTGGGGAATCCATGAGGTTTCTACTTAGTTCGTCTGCCAGAATATTTATCTTTCCTGGCAGGAATTGTGCCTGCAGATGTACTTGGAAAGTCAATGCTGTGTCCCACAAAGTCATGGCTAGTCTGCAAAGGGGGTAAGAATGAGTGCCTCCCTGGTTGTTTATATACCACATGACCGTGGTATTGTCTGTCTTTATCAGTAGTTGTCCCGGATGAAGTAGGTCCTTGAAGGCTGTCAGGGCATTTTGAACAGCTAGCATCTCTTTTGATTGATATGTAGATGCATTTGGTTTGTGGACCATGTGCCTTGAGTACATCTTCCTGCCATGTGGGCTCCCCAGGCATAATCCGATGCATCTGGTATTAATGTCTGTGTGACTGGGGGTAGAGTGAATGGCTGTCCCTTATTCTGGTGACAGGCCTTCGCCCACCATCGAAACTCCTGTTGCAGGCAGGGAATGAGAGTAACTATTGTTTCCAGGCTGTGGCAATGTTGAGTCCATACACTTTTTAGGTACCATTGAAGTTTCCTCATATGCAGTCTTACATATGGAATTAGTAGAATGCAGGATGCCATGAAGCCCAAAGCCTGCAGAATTTTTCTTGCGGATACCTGGGCCTTTGTTGCCAACAGTTTGAAATAGGTAGTCAGTTGCCTTTGTTTGTCTGGCGTGAGATAAACCATCTGGGCAGTTGTATTTAAGCTTGCACCCAGGAATATTATCTCTTGAGAGGGTACTAGTTTTGATTTCTGTTCTTTGACTGTGTACCCTGTCCCTAGGCATGGTAATAATCTCTTTACAAACGCCAGATGCTATAGTAGAATGTCCTTGTTCTCTGCTTGAATGAGGCAGTCGTCCAAGTAAGGATATATTTGTATTCCTCTTTGTTTGCAGTATGCAATTACTGGTGCCAGGCACTTTGTGAAGACCCTGGGCATAGTAGATAAGCCAAAGGGCAGTGCAGAGAATTGTTAAAGCATTGAGCCAGCTTTAAATCTGAGGTATCTTCTGCATGTTTGTCTGATTGGGACATGCAGGTATGCCTCTTTTAAATCTAAAGTCACAAGCCAAGCCGCCTTACCCAACATGGGCAGAAGCTGCTGTAGAGTCAACATTTTGAATTTTGGAATATCCAGATATGTGTTTAGAATAGTTAGATCCAGTATTGTTCTCCAGGCTTTGTCCTTTCTGGGTACCAAGAACAGTCTGGAATAGAATCCTTGTCCCTGCTCTTGCTCTGGTACTTGTTGAATAGCCCTCATGTCCATGAGGGATGAGACTTGTTTTTGTGCCTCTGCCCCACTGATGTTTTGGCAGGGTATGGAAGTGAAACTTGTAACCTTGTGACACTATGTTTAAGACCCATTTGTCCTGGGTTATTATGTGCCAATTTTGAGAAAAAAGTGCTAGTTTTCCCCCTAAGGGTGCTGCCAGAAGATAAGTGCTTGGTGCAGGCAGGGGGAAGTCATTGTGACTGTTTCCTGTATGGTTGTGATTTGTCTTCTCCAGTTTTGGAGGTAGAAGCACCCCATTGTTTAGGCCTGTATGAACCTTGGGGCTGGGATCTGCCTCTAGGGCATCTGTATCTGCCCCTTTGTGGCGTGTCTGACACTGGAAAGGACCAATTCTTTGTAGGCCATTGTCTGCTAAATCTTGGTGGCTGTACCTGTAAGAAATCCTTGACTGTTTGCATAGATTTAGCTTTGTCCTCCATTTTCTTTAACACCTCTTCTGCTTTAACGCCAAACAAAACATCACGCTGTAATGGAGCATCTAATAATTTTGCTTTAACATGATCAGGTAGATTTTGTTCCTTTAACCAAGCATGCCTCCTAATGACAGAACCTGTAACTGCGGCCCTGCAGGAGGCCTCCAGAGAATCAAAACCACATTGCAAAGTATGCTTTCCAAGTTGTTCAGCTGTATGCAATAAATCCTGCATTTCTTTGTTTTCTGCACATTCAGAATTTATCAATATTTTCTGTTTAAGCAGTGACATAATATATTGCTATTTGAGAATATGAAACTGACAATTTAAAGCCCTTATAGCCAAGGTAACAGAAGTGCAAATCTTTTTTCCCCATCTGTCTAGAGCGCTAGAATCCCTGCCAGAGGGAGTAGGGTTTTTTGCAGTGGAAGCCTTGACCCCTTTGGGACCCTGAGAGATAGTTTCTGGGTCAGCACTAGGGTTTTTGAAAAGGAATTTATGAGAGTCAGGAACCCTGTAGTATCTGTTCGGCTTAACAGGAGCTGGGGGTAAGGAGTCAGGGGTCAGACTGAACTCTGAAAATACATCATCTACAATGTCTAACACAGGTGGAATAGCTAGGGGCCTGTGTTGTGGTAGTAAAAGGAAGTCTCTGAGCCTTTTCTTAGATTCTGAATAATCTTGGCTCTCCCAGTGGAAATGCTCCCTCATGGTATGTAAAGTTTCCCCAAAAGAATAATCCTCAGGAGGAGAGGCTGAAGGGATAGATTCTTCAGCATCCGAATCCTCATAGGGAGGAAGAGAGTATTCTTGATCAGAAGAGGAATCAGATGAAACAGAAACCTGATCTGAAGATTCATAATCTGTCTCTTGCCTAGGCCTCTTATCAGGAGGGGGATGGGAACCCCTGATCAAAGTAATTAGGTCTTTGGCCATTTTGAGCATCTGTTTTTTAGGCATGGAGGCCTGTCCATGAGGCTGTTGTACTTGTTTCTTTGTCTTTAAAGGTGCTTTAGTCTTTGCCTTTGAAGCTGAAGTCGTTTTAACATATAATTGAGTAGGTCTGAAAACACCCTCAGAAGCTGATGCCTGCTCAGCGGATCTGGACCCATCTGAGTGAATAGTTTCCGAAGGTCCAATAGCTTGAGTTTCCAGGGGCCCGGTCGACTCCACGTGGGTTTTGATAGTGGCCTGCGAGTCTAAAGTAGCGGTCGTCAGGGGCTGTGAAGGCGCCTCACTGAGAACCAGTGAACCGGCGACTGGCTTAGAAGAAGCCTCGTCTTCGGTTTTGGACCTCGGATGCTTGTCCTTTTCTTGGCATTTCTTGTGAATTCCGGTAGTCCGATGGCTATCCGACGACATTACATAGTTAAATCTTCTGCCAAAATAGTGAAATGCAAAATCGTACCGACGCTTAATAGTGCGTTGGTTAAATCTAGCACAAAACTGACAATTAGCAACATCGTGGTCAGGGCCTAGGCAAGGAATAGAGTAAGAATGAAAATCCTTATGAGGTATTTGCTTCCCACAAGAAATACAATTATTAACTTTTTCCGACATCGGTCTGGAGCAAGAAAAAAGTTTCCCCAATGGGGTATTTAGCTTTTAGTGAAGACTTCGGAACTGAAATTCGAACACGAAAATCTCAGGAATTGGCCGACCGGCACTTGCGAACTGCTTTTGCTTCGGGCACCGCGCGGTAAGAAAGACTGAAGAAAATGGCGTCGGCTGCATCTTTTATACCCCTGGCGCACTGACGTCAGGGAAGAGGCGACAGCAACCGACGCCAGACCTAGACTTTGGAATTCAGGCCGACTGAGGGTAGTCTGCCAGCAGAATAACCCAATTGTAATGACTGCAACAGTGATACATGAAGAACATCACCAATAATATCTCTAGATAGGGAAGAGGTCTGTTTTTTGGAGCTCTGATCTGCTTCTAAAACTTCAGAAAAAGAAGTTTTTAGCAAGCCTTTTAAAATAATCTTGTTCTTCCATTCGAGAAGAACCCTAGAACTGAACGAATGGCATACAGAGCAAGACTCTTGCAAGTATACTGCTCCAAGGCAGTACACACACACATACACACACACACACACACACACACACACACACACACACACACACACACACACAGTATGACCATCTGTTGTAGGCATCTTCTGAGTGCGCTTAGTGCACTTTTTAAACCTCGAGGGTTTTGTATCTTTTGCTTCCTTTGACATAGCAGAATTCACACCACACTATAATGAACACACAACACTAATAATACCTCTACATAGGGAATAAACAAGGGGAAAAAAAGCCCTCCAACTAAAATGGACTAAACTGCTCTCTAACTAAAATGAGCTAACTTGCAGTTCAAAGAATACAGTAAAAACATAGCACACCAAAATAATCTATATACCATGGAAAAAAGCCCTCTAACTCAAGCGGGCTAAACAGAAAACTAGAAGAATAATCCATCTCTCTCTCTCTCTATATATATATATATATATATATATACACACACACACACACACATATATATACATATATATATATATATATATATATATATATATATATACACACACACACACACATATATATATATATATATATATATATACACACACACACACACACACACATATATATATACCCAAGATAACAAAGGAAACTTATACCTACAATACACAGCACATTTCAATCGTTGGATAGCAAACAGCTAAGCCAACTTTCTACTTAACTATTAACACACTTTGTCTAATTTAAACTAAGTGTCAAAACTACTGCTCAAAAGGAGCCTACATCATGCACAAAAGCTAGGATAGGAGAAATTTAGGCCTTAAAATAGAAAATGACGCCCACAGATAAACAGCAATGAAACGAACAGGTTAATAAATTTGTTACGTAAAGAAAAGGGAGAAAATAAGAAGTTATGTACTCACCATAACGTTCCATCTGAGTAGGTGACTTCATTTGTCTGCAACCTTTGGGTCTTGGATCCGATCTCGGATCCGAGCCGGCAACTTATTTCATAGCTTAGAGAACAGAGCTCCTAGCTCCTCCCCTTACCCATAATCCCCTGCCAACCCTGACTGACCTCAGATCAAGTTTGCCCGTATACAAAAAGCTGAAGGCTAAATACATCCCGAAGGATACCATAGAAGGACATACAGGAACAAGAAAATTCTGAGGGCCAGGGGGAAGGAGGGGGGGATGGTTGCAGACAAATGAAGTCACCTACTCAGATGGAATGTTATGGTGAGTACATAACTTCTTAATCTGAAGTAGGTACTTCATTTGTCAGCAACCTTTGGGACAGAGTCCCCAGCTACATGAATCTTGGGTGGCCATCATGGAAGGATGATCCAGGGCACTGCAGAGCCAAAGGACGCTCTCCATCTGGAGATATTGTCCAGCTTATAATGGTTGATAAAGGTATGAGATGAGGCCCAAGTGGCCGCGGAACAAATATCATCCAGTGAAACTCTAGACCTAAAGGCCGCAGAGGTAGATATAGAACGAGTAGAGTGTACACGAATTCCCTGAGGTGCAGGCCTCCCAGAAGTTTCATAGGCCAAGAGAATACACTGTGAGATCCATCGTGATAAAGTGATCTTAGAGACAGATTTACCTAGGCTAAATTTGGAAAAAGAAATGAACAACTGGTCGGACTGCCTATGACCAGCATTCCTGTGAATGTAGAAGTGCAGTTGTCTGTGCACGTCTAAGGAATGGAGTTTGTATTCTCCCTTGTTCTGATACTTAGGGAAGAAAACTGGTAGGTTAATGGACTGATTGATATTAGCCTCTGAAACCACCTTGGGAAGAAAAGAAGGATTTGTCCTGAGGTACACTCTATCCTGATGAAAGGCCAAGTACGGGAGTTTCACACAAAGGGCCTGAAGCTTGGAAACTCTTTTCGCCGAAATAATAGTGACTAGGAACGCTGTTTTCCAAGAGAGGTACTTAAGATCGACTGAGGCAGCCGGTTCAAAAGGGGGAGCTGTCAAGGCCTGTAAAACTAGAGCCAAATCCCAAAGGGGTACAATTTCCCTGACAGGAGGTCTGAGCAAGAAAGTACCCTTGAGAAAGGTCTTACACAATTTCGCTGTAATCAAGGGGCCCGATTCATGCCCCACATGGTAATAAGAAATAGCTGCTAGTTGAACCTTGACCGTAGAGCAGCTAGCCCCCTGATGGAACAGACCTGTAAAGAACTCCAACACAGACGGTAACGGGGCTGTGAAGGGATCTAAATTATTATTCTCCTCCCAGATGGAGAAGCGTTTCCACTTACTACAGTAGACTTTCCTAGTGGAAGGTTTATGTTTTGCTACGAGAATGGCTAACTGGTGAAGAGATTCCAGGAGTCCTGACTAGGAGTGGAACTGGAGCAGCCAAGCTGTCAACTTGAGGTTGTCCAGATTCGGGATCGGGAGGTCTAGGGGATGAGATATTAGATCCGGGACGGGATCTAGAATCCAAGGCGGATTCACCAGATGAGACCACAGGTAAGGGAACCACGTTTGACGAGGCCAGAATATGGCAATGAGGATCATCCTGCTCCCCAACCGACTGGCTTTCTGTATGAGTTTCAGCATCAAGGGCAGAGGAGGGTAGGCATAAAGTAGACCGGGGGGCCACGCATGCACCAGAACGTCTCACGGGGATTCCCCGACAGGGGAATTAGAGCGAAGTAGCTGTTGCATTTCGTATTCGAGGGAGAGGCGAAGAGATCGCAACAGGGTTGCCCCCACACGGCAAAAATCCGCTTCGCTACCTGGGGATTGAGAGACCACTCGTAAGGGGAAAGGATGGTGCGGCTGAGTCTGTCCGCCTGTATGTTGGACCGTCCCGGAATGTGCGTTACAACAAGAAAGCGGTTGGTAGAAATCACCCATTCCCACACTCTCATGGCCTCTCGACAAAGAGGATAAGACCTGGTTCCCCACTGTTTGTTGATGTACCAGACCACTGACATGTTGTCCGTCTGTATCGCAATAGTCCCTACCGGAAGAAGGTTCTGTAGTGCTCGCAACGCCAATAGCACCGCCCTCATCTCCAGGACAATGATATGCAAGGAGGTCTCTGTGTCGTTCCACGTGCCTTGGACCGTCTTGCCTGCGCAATGCCCCCCCACCCGAGGTGAGAGGCGTCCGTGGTCACCATGGTGAGGGGAGGAGGCGTGGAGAAAGGACGTCCCATATGGAGATCCGGAGACTGGAGCCACCATAAGAGAGCCGTCCTGCACGCCCTGCTGATGGAAATAGGATGGTTTAGGGGGTAACATTGAAAAGACCATTGGACTTTAAGGGTCCATTGCAGTACCCTCATGTTCAGACGAGCCAATGGCAAAAGAGTGATTGCCGCCGCCGTGGAGCCTAGAGCCCTCGGGACCCATCCCGCCGGTGGAGCTGTTGATTGGAGGATGGCCCGCACATGCAGCCTCAGGTTCCGAAGACGTTCCACAGTCAGAAATGCTAGAAGGTTTCTTGTATCCTATTTGACCCCTAAAAACTCTATCACCTGGGTAGGAGCAACAGAGGATTTGTTCATGTTGATGGTAATGCCCAGCTGGGGAGCCAGCCGGAGGAAGTAGTCCCTGGCTGAGCAAGGTAGATGCCTTGTCGGGGCGGTCAGGAGCCAGTCGTCCAGGTATGGAAAAACCTGCATTCCCTGGAGTCTCAGGTGGGCCATCACTGCTAATACTTTGGTAAACACCCTGGAGGCTGTGGTGAGACCAAAGGGAAGGACCCTGAACTGGTAGTGACTGGCTCGCAGCCGGAAGCGGAGAAACCTCCTGGATCGTCTGTCCATAAGAATGTGGTAGTATGCATCCTTGAGGTCTATAGAGCACATCCAGTCATTCTCCCGCAGTAAGGGGAGAATGGATTGAAGAGTGACCATCCGGAATTTTTCTTTGGTTACCGACAGGTTCAGAAGGGAGAGGTCTAGGATTGGCCTTAAGTCCCCCGTCTTTTTTGGCACCAGAAAGAACCTGGAGTAAAACCCTAATCTGAGCTGGTCTGGGGGGACGGGCTGGATGGCTCTTTTTTCTAGCAGCTGCTGGATCTCTGCAGCTGCTGCCTCCCTCTGATCGGGTGGTACATCGGGGAGGCTTTTGATTCTGGGGACATGATACATGGGAATTTTGGTAACCTCTGGATATGATACGAACCACCCAGCAATCTGATGTGATGGACTCCCAAGCTGCCAGGTGCTTCGAGAAATGCCCCCCCGACTGCCTCCAGAGTGGAGCAGTCCGGCAACCCCACAGGGTTGCTGCGCGGGTCGGTCAGAGAAAGTTTCCCTGGACCCAAAATTCTTCGGGCCCCCTCTGCCTCTAGGGCGGCGTCCTCCTTGTCCTCCTCTGCCATGGAAGGACTGGTTGTCCGGAGCAGGCTGGGAATGTTGCGATTTCTGGAAACACATCTTCTTCTGTCCCTTTTGGTTCTTGGAGAAGGACCTCTGGGGAGCGGAGAAGCGGACTCCGAAGGCAGACAACGTCTTCCCGTCCTTTTCGCTCTGGAGTAAAGTGTCACGAATGGTCTTGCCAAATAAGGCAGAACCATCAAAAGGGGCATTCGCAAATGATGCCTTAAAGGGTTCCGCGAAGTCACAATGTCGGAGCCAGGCCTGGCGCCTCATGACTAGGCCTGCTCCACTGGCTCTAGCGGCTCCCTCTGTAGCATGGGACAACAACCGCATAGAGGTATTAGATATCGATCTTAGAGTGGCCATGCGAGTGGAGAACAACTGTTTGTCCTCCGCCGACATGGACTCCGGGGGTGAAGCAGCGTACTCTTTGATAAGGTCTTGCTGCATCCTAATAACGTGTGCCATATAGTTCCGAGACCTTACTGAGAAGGTTGCTGAACTAAAAACCCGCTTCCCCAGGCGATCCATCGAGCAGGACTCTTTGCTCGGTGGATGGACTGAGGGGCTCTCCTGAGCTAATTCCCTCTTGGTGGCTGTCACCGTCAACATGGCATCTACGGGGCGACCCTTGCTCCAGTGGGATCTGTCCGCAGGGGGGCTCAGAATTCTATCGGGGCGTTTGGGAACTGGCTCCACAGTGTCCAGTTCCTTCCAAGCCCTGGTGGTAATAAGGTCCACCAGGGGGTCAGCCGGAGGGGACACCCAAGAGGTAGACGGTCCTGCTTCGAATGCCTCCAGGAACATGGACTCGGAGGAAGCCTTGGGGACAGACCACTCCCCCTAATCCTGAGCATTTCCATGATGTCTCCGAAGGAGACATCTTCGGGGGGTGATCTTGGGGAGCCTTCCCCTTCATCCAAGTCCGTGTCTTCCTCTTACACTTCTGCTTATGAGGCACATCCTTGGGGGGGCTGTCCGAGGAGGTCTCACCAGCAACGACCTGTTCCAGGGGAACGACCTGAGACATCGAAGCAGGCTGTCCCTGAGGCTGGGTGATGGAAGCCTGACTCAGCCGAGAGGGAGTGCGGGGTGGAGCCGAAGCAAGGGCCGGGGGTCCGGATGCCCTCAACAGAGCCCTCTCCACTGCATCGAAGGCCGAGGGGGAGTCGCTCTCTCCGGGATCCGAAAGTCGACTCCCACTCGGATCTGATGGAGGGATCGGAACCGGCGCCGAGACCATCGGATCCAAAGGACCCGTGTGCTCCGACCTGGATGGAGCCGAAGGCACACTGAATTCCATGGATCCGAAGCTCAGCCCACGGCTCCGAGAGCTCGGATCCGACAAGGAAGGACCCGACAGACTCGAGGGCAGAGTCGGATCCGAAGTACCCAGTACTGTCGGCACCGACCCACCCCCGGCTCCAACGCTGCCTGGCTCCGTGCGCTCCGAACCCGAAAAGCGGGTCGGAGAAGCAGCTATCGGGGCAAAAAAAAGGTGTTGAGCTCCCCCCCGAAAGGGGGGGAGGCATGAGCACTCCCATCTGCAGCTGGGCCTGGATGAACCTTCGCATCATTCGGTCCAAGTCCGCATCTGAAAAGCTGTAGGTAGATCTCGATGAGGCCACCGAGGCGGGCCGGGAGTGCCGCCTCGATGACCTCGACGGAGATCGGGTCTCCTCCTCCTCGGGTCCCGAAGAGAAGCACGGGGATCGGGGCGAGGAGGAGGGGACCTGGAAGCCATGGAGGGAGAAGCCCGCTTAGCTGGGGGGGGCCGAAGCGGAGGCCTCGGCCCGCCGCTTGTGGTGCTTCTCCCTCCTGGTCTCCCTCTCCTCCGGCGCTTTAGTGGGAGTTTGAGTCCCGGCCGGGGAGAGGGGGGCAGGAGTGGCCGCCACCGAGGACTGGGGTGGTGCCACGGGAGTACCGGATGCCGAAGCCGGATCTGGGGGCAAAAGTCCCGCCAGGATCAGCTTCGACCTATGGTCTTTCAGTGCCCTGGGGTTGAACGCCGCACAGATCGAACACCCAGAGGAGAGGTGTACAACCCCAAGGCACCGAACACACCGAGTGTGGCCATCCGCCATTGAAAGCTTATGGCCACACTCGGTGCACTTGGAAAAAACAGGCTTTGGGGCCTCAGACATAGTTTTTTTAAATAAAAGTTTAAAACTACCTCACATAGACCAGGCCCCAACACACAACAGTCCACACACACACTACGCACCAGCGAAGGAAGGGGAGGAATTACACTAAAAATAAAAGTATACTGACAAAAAGGGATCCTAACCACACACAAACACTTAAACTATGAAAAATATATAATTTTACAACAAAAAAGTAACCACTTATCTATAACACGCCAGGAGCTCAGCAATCTAGAAGCTTACTCTAAGAGCGGCAAACTAGATCTGAGGTCAGTCAGGGTTGGCAGGGGATTATGGGTAAGGGGAGGAGCTAGGAGCTCAGATCTCTAAGCTATGAAATAAGTTGCCGGCTCGGATCCAAGATCGGATCCAAGACCCAAAGGTTGCTGACAAATGAAGTACCTACTTCAGATATTATGTTTTAAACCACAACAGAAAAACAAAATTATGTTTTTTTCTATAAAGAAGTAAATATTTGTGTAAGAAACTTAGCCACAGCCAGTTGAAGCACCTGATCTGTTTAGTGGCAAACGAGATCTGGGGAATTCACTAGTGCATCATGGGGTAGGGTGTAAGCCACGAGCTACTTGAAGACCTCGAGGTTTTGTAAATGGCTGTGTTGTAACCAAGGATCGGTTCCAAACCCAACCAGTACAGAATGAAGGCGAGATAGGACAACATCACATCTTCTTTTTCCTCCACATTCAAAGTCTTTACTATAGCAGCTCACAAAATCTGGAATTCCTTACATGATACACTACTAGCAAACCCACTTCATTTTTCCTCAAGAAAAGCCTCAAACTTCTATCCCCACAATCATTTAAGAACTTCACTGTTTCAATCACTCTGCAACACTGATTCAAACTAACATACATAGCTCACAGTAAACTACCTTCCTCAGCAATACAGCCATAACAATCAATTCTAATATGTCACCAGTCTTTCAACAAATGGATGTTCTCCTGAATGCCAGCATGTAATCTACCAGCATTTACTGTTAAATATGAATTCTAAACTATACAATATGTGACATTTTACTTGAATTGCATATCTGCAATAATGCTTTGAATGAACCCATTGGCTCTACATTTTTATATTTAAGAAGGTAGCCTGTTTTTAAGCACGTTTTCAATAACGCCATATTTTAGCATCTCCATAAAACCCCTTATTTTCAAACCCATATATTTGGCTATGATGCATCATGACCACAAGCCTCAACCAGACTTTCAGCTATCATGGATAACAATGCTAATACAAAATTAGTAGTACAGACTCCAGGGAGAACTGTCTGAAAAGGACAGTTACTTTCAAAAGACAGAGACACAGCAAGGGTGAATTGATGGATAACCCAGATTACCCAGGCACAAAATGATGGCAGAAGATCAATATTTGCACTCACTGCTGAAGCTCTTGGTGCATAGCAAACAGTTTACTCAGTTTCAAAATAGAACAGGTGTGTGTGTGTGTGTGTGTGTGTGTGTGTGTGTGTGTGTGTGTGTGTGTGTGTGTGTGTGTGTGTTTTCCTGAGGGAACTGCACATAGCAACAGATTAGCTAGATTAGGCCCTCAGCAAGTCAAAGTCTGTACAAAATCCACCCAATGTACACCAGAAAACAACTACAGTTGTAGCTAACCATCATCTAATCAAAAAGACTGTCCAGAATGAGCTGAACGGAAATTTCAATATGTTAATTTTCTACAGACTGATTCAACTTTTATGCAAGAGATGAACCCCTAACCTACCATCTCTATTACAACTAACTCTAACATCAAAAAATCTCAACAAAAAGATACAAAACAAAAGAGATCAAAAGTTTTGTTCACCCACTCCCTACCTAGTAGCCCTAGATTACTTGATCAGCCGGTAAATCAAATACCCTGGAAAACAACTAATGTACTTCGTGGGCCCATTCAGCAAACGCAAAAAATTAATGGAAAACAATGCTGCCTAGTAACTTGTTGATCCTCATATTCAGAGAAGGCATCATCTTTGATGCACTGGATTCCCACAATCCACTGAAGGCAACAACAACTAAGATATGCAAACCAGGTGTGAAACACTTTGCTTAAGCTCCCTTCCCTTGTTGTCAATGCACAGGGTTTCCCCATTTTTTGATGTCAGAAGTGAGACAAAATGATATGGCCAAAATTATGATACTCAGGATGTAACCAAGAATATGGCACATGGTAGATTGTAAAGCTTTTAAACACAATCTACCCCTACACACACAAGCGCATACAGACAAAGGCACACATAGCTGCTATAAATTTCTTTCAATAATACCTGGGAAGGTGATATGAAAAGAGGTACAGCTTGTAAATCTATGCACAGACCGATAGTTATAAACTTATTTACATAAGGTGAGTGAGACCGGAAGCAAAAAAAATGTAGAAATGTTTAATGTTAAGTGCTTTTGTTCTTACAGCCAGAACTTCATTAGAACATCTTATGTACATTTTTTAACAATTAAATAACCCCCCCCACACACACACACACACACACACACACACACATATATATATATACACACACACACACACACACACACAAACCAGTGTGAGAACCGTCTTCTGATCATGTACCAACTCAAAAAAATTTTAAAACCAAACATACCTACATTTCATTTTACACCATGAAACGCCCTAAAAGCACTAAAAATAAATGACTAAAAATAATTTATTTCACTAGTTAGACAACTGTTCTATTCTACATAAAAAGCTGCAATACATTGTCATAGCATTTTATATTGCTTTACAGGCTCTAAATTTTTGTCCCCCCCCCCCCCCTTTTTTTTTTTTATAAAACTGTTAACAGAAATAACTTCATTAACAGCTGGAGAGTCACTAGCATTTTAAAGCATCTGTCAGTGAAACTCCCTTGCTTCAACCTGAACTAACCAATTCCCACCATTGTCTGGAAGATATATCCTGTCTAAAAAAAAAAAAAAAAAAAAAAAAAAAAAAAAAAAGGCACTACAGTTGCAGCAAGTACTTCAGTCAGTATGCAAGCTCTGAAAAGACAGGTGTTGGCAACCTTGATGAAGCATGCTGGCCCATTTATCATTACCTCCCATGCTAGCATTTATTGGATCCCCTTAAAATTACACCAATTAACAAGCCAATTGCTAAAGTCATTTATTTTGTCACAGACTGACATTAGACAAGCAATCACCAAGACCATTTAAAGAAAGCCAAGTAAGTCTTTTCAATTACTATGTAATTCAACAATGTTCAGTCCCCCCCCCCCACACACACACACACAGTCTAGAAGGGCTACACAAGATAACCCAGAGGGGTATTTATGACTGTCCATCCCATTACTAAGACCAACTTTGAAAGTGACCAGTGTACTGCTTTGTTTGACACATAGGAGGGCTGGTTCCATAAGCATGGAATGCATTGTTAGTTAACTATCCTACCAATAAATCTTACTTATTTGTTAATGTAGGTCATAGGTTCATAGGTAGGTACTAGGCTATCGGCCCAAGGGCCTCCGTAAACCTAGCCAGCAAGGTACCATAGCTTACGCCACCCAAGAAAGTTATTTTCCTGTGCCACTGTCCAGCAGAGACACAGAAGTGATCCCCGGGGTGTATTTCCTATTTCCCATCCACTCAAGATTTTTCTTGAAGAGTGTTAATGAAGAACTTTGCTTGACATAGATGGGTAGCTTGTTCCAGAGTATAGGAAGTCTCTGGGACAGGAATCTATCCTTCCAGCGTGTCCTGTTTAATGTGGTGACAAGGTTTAGGTCCCTAGAGCGTGTAGCTTGGAGGGATTGTGATTTCTTTAGGTGTAGCATGTCCAATAGCTCTGGGTTTTACATAGCTTTATATGTTAGGCAGAGATCACCTCGAAGTAGGCAATATGCTACGGAGTAAGGCTGGAGTTTTTTGAGGCGGTCAGTGTAGGGCATTTGTTTGAGGCCAGTAATCCTCTTTGTGAGGTACTTCTATGGCCTTTCCAGCTGCTGCAGATGTCTTGTGAGGTACATTCCAAAAGGGGCGTTGTACTCTATAATGGGTCTAATGAGTGACGAATAGAGTGGAACAATGACCTCTTTTTTCCTGAATGAGAACCCTTTTATGATGAGGTGTGCCATGTAGAAGGACTTCCTGACTACTGTGGCGACGTAACCATCAAAGGAGAGACTACTGTCCACCTGGGTCCCAAGGTCTCTTATCACGCATTCGGTGTTAAGTAGATTGCTGCCTATGTGGTAGCTCATGGGTACATAGTTTTTACCAAAGGGAATGACACTGCACTTTTTGGCATTGAGCTTGAGGCCATGGCTCTGACACCAGGCATCTGTCTCAGTGAGGCCCTTCTGTACGATGTCCACATCATTTGGGGACTTGACTATGGCTCCTAGTTTGCAGTCATCTGCGAACTTCGTCAGCCAGACGCCTTCTGTGTTAGCTTGTACTTCAGAGAAGTAGATACCAAACAGGAGAGGTCCCAGGACAGAACCCTGTGGCACTCCACTTGTCACTGCCTTGAGGTCATGATACTTGGAATGGGTGTTTATGGTGACACTGGTTCTGTGGATGAGGAGGAGGTAAAATATTGCACAGTCTTTCATAACTCAAAAAGTAAGACAGTGAATTCTGACATTTTTTTATGATGAATACAATAGTTGACCAATTGCCCAAATTTTATGTTTCCTCTGGAACATAACTGTTCCATTAGGGGCTGAACCTAAGAACTTCTGTGTGAAGCAAACATAACCACTTCACTGTAGAAACCACTAAGGATACCTCAGATATTACTACAGTCCTCCACTTTACCAGATGAGCTATCAAAGAATTTGATGATACCTTGAAAATTACTATAGTCCTTTGCATCATTGAACTGTGGCATCATTCTTGGAAATAAGCAAAATAATTCTCAAAGCATGCATCATTTCTGTCTAAGGCACGTGCATGCAGAGTTGATTAACTAAGACACACTACATCTACCCTTTGGTACAGGGTATAATATCATTGTGAGTAACCACAAGATCATATAAAAATTTAGGGGAGTGGAGAGATCTAAGAGCCCTTGTTACATCAAGAATCTCTGCACTAGAGGCACAGCTGTCCCACTATCCTTCTCCAACCTGCTAAGGACGGCATCTGTGTACCTGAAGATACAGTCATCTGTAACTAGAACAACCATGAGTTTGGTGAAGACTCAGGAGACTTTACAGGTGTAGGCTTGTAGCTCGAGTGACTCTTGTAGACAGGAAGAGAGGGTTAGTGCTGGTCAACTAAAGGGAGTACCTATCTGGCTTAGCTGATGCTAACTAATATAGTGCCTAAGAAGCTTACGTAATGATTTCTTTAGAATGACAGTATAATCAGGTTTAGTACTGGGCTGTTATGAGTTGCTTACAGACACATGAAGGCAGTGAGAGTTATGTCCAGCTTAAAGTGTATTTGCATCTCTCACAGACTGTTTCAGCATTTCATAAAAACAAAGGTTAGTAAACATGAGAAGTTGTTACACTGCTTCATGTCCCAAATGCTGAAGGGCTGGCCACAGAATGAGGCACAACTGACTGTGATCCCAAGGTAATGACAGTGGTAGGAGATTGGGAAAGATTTACAAATACAGGTATGGCGTTGAAGTATCCTGGATAAGTGATTGCGAGCCACAGATTCTTAGCCCCCCCCCCCCCGGAACTACTGTGGGACAGTGCAGCACTCAATACCAAGTGCTGAAACACTGCTTTATCCAGTCATCCACTCGGCGAGCTCTGCTGGATGTGTGTGTTAGTCAGCCTGTACTCCTGCAACTTCTTGAATTGGTAGGATACCTTATTACCCTGATTAAAGCAAATAAAGTGCTAAATTACCAAGTTAAATATGACTAGTGCCAAGAATTAACTAACACTGCTCTTAATGCGAAGATGGACAGTGGTGAGGCACAAATGCCCCAACAAGAAATGGTGTAATCATTAAAAACTTGAGAGAGAACACTATGCACTTCTCAATAAGGGATGGGATGTAGGACGTCGGATACAGTTGCCAAAATTAGGACCAATCAATGGAAAACTGAACAAGTGGTAATGCCAGCAATGCTTCAAAGTCAGGATGTGCAAGGTATTTGCACAAGGTTACCATGTTTCCTATGAAGGAATTTTGTTAGGCAGACCGGGAGACAGCCTAACATGTCAGTTAAAGAAACTCTCCGTTACTGTAGACGGATGCACTCTGACACAAGCCAGCAAGTAGATCACATGGGAATTAGAAAAAAAAAAACACAGTAGATGCAGTAAGCCTGCACTTCAAAAATAATGCCAAAAGTGAAGCCACAGAAGGTACAACGGGGAACTAGAGAGAATAGAAATAGAGTCCTAGTCAAGCAGGTAAATAATGGAGCAGTTGAGAGATAAGGGAAAAGACCATTGTGACTGGAAACAACTGCACAGTGAGAACTTGTTAACTAAAATGGTTATCCCAGAACATTCTATCCTGTTTAGCATCACAATAAGATTCACAAATTTTATTTATCTGTATTTTGTTAATAAGATACTCAGATTAAACTCCTTCCATTATTACCAGGGTGAAAGAAGAGGCGCTTACAATGTACAACAATATGTCCAGGCTCCCAATTCCGCTGTTGCAGATGCAGGTTGTCTAATGTGTCTTTGTCGAACTGAAAAGCGCGAAAAGGCAAAATAGCGAAGCGGCTTTTCAGCGAATTCTTTCCCTGGGAAAGAATTTGTTTAGCCGCTTTTGCTACTTTGCCTTTTCGGCACTGTAGTGCGATCTCGGAGTTGGTATATTTAAATAGGGGGGTGTGGGGTGCACAGCCCCCCACATTATGCAATGTTTTCTAGTTTTTTTTTTCTCGGAACAGCGATTTTTTTCCCTTGGAAAAAAAATCACTGTTCTGAGGTTTCGACGTAAGCTTTTGCTTACATGGGGTCAGTTATGTGTCGTTCGCTCTTCTGAGCGTGCGATATCATAATACAGACCCCTATGTCCATACTGTTCAATAACAGGGAAATCCCAAAATCAAGGATGGCAGGTTGTGAAAAGCAGAAGAAACAGGTAATCAAAATTCAAACAATTCAGTTTCTTAAAATGACTAGATACTATCAGTCAACGTGGATTTATACTAGGTTGTGGAGTGCCCACCCACCCCCACTTTCTTGAGCACTTGAAAGGAGGAGGATTGAATAGTTTAACAGGGTTTTACGATTTGACAGTTGCAAAGATATGGGGAAAACTGCACTTCAAATGGTGAGGGTTCTCAAAACACTGTGCACTTCTAATTGCCTACCACTGGCAGCTTTGGCCTCATGATACACCCCAGGTGCATTTGACGATGATGTCTTCTGATCTTCTTGCCCTAGCCCACAAGCCAAGTAGTGAAGACCTTGGCATTCAAACCCCAAAAAAGACCAGGCCCACCACAGAGGTCCCCAATCTCCTGCTCCAGTAGGTAATAAACAGACAAGATGGAGGAGGGCTTGGTAGGAAGGTACAAGGAAAAATGCAAGAAGGACTATAGTGCCACACCAAATCACAGGGCAAAGAACAAATGGAAAGTACAGGAGGAAGGAGAAAATCTACTTAAACAGCCACATTTATGGCGAGCAACTAACAAAATTGAACTATGTTCCTCATAGCATTCGCTGTTGCAGTCTTCACTTTTTGAAAGATTCCCAAAGCAAGGAAAGTATGGGAAGTAGACAGTAACAACTAAGAAATAAGGCCCAGCAGAAAAGTAGAGGCAAATGCTGCCCTGCCACTGGATGCTGCTTCTAAATTGTAGTGTTTGGAAAAGCTGTGGACAGAATTCTAGGTTGCTGCTTTAAGAATGCCCTGTGCGGTAATACCCTCCCCAGAGGAAGGTTGTGGTGGCTGCAGTGGCACTAATGGAATGTGCCCTAATGTAAGATGGAATACTTTTCCCATGGGCTGAGTAACAGAAAGACATACATTTTGAAACCATTCGAAAAAGACTTTGTTCACTGCTCTACCCCCCTTCCATTTTGCAAAGGGAACAAATAGGTGATTAGACTTGCACAGAACCAGAGAATTCAGACAGTAAAATCTCAGTTGTCTGTGCACATCTATGGAACAAAGTGTCCTTTCTCCATTGGTCTGAGACTTGGGTATGCAGACTAGTAAGTGAATGGCTCAGATAAGGGACAATTCAGAAACCACTTTAGGCATGAAAGAGTTAGTTACCCTATCTAGATTGAAAGGATTCATAAGGCCTTGTAGCTTCAAAATTCTCCTAAATGAAGAAATAGCCACCAAGAACAGTGTCTTCAAAAAAAAAAAAAACACTTGAGTGTATTGGAATCAGCTGATCCAAAGAATGCTAGGTTCAATTTTTTGAGAACATAGCCATATCTCATAGTGGGGAAATCTCTTTTCCAGTTGTTTTAGATGTAGGACCCTTTTTAGAATCAGCTTAACAGAGGAACTAGAATACAAGGGGTGGATCCATATTTAGGCAGGCTAAAATGGCAGCTTGAACTTTGATGTGTAAGATAAGCCAGATTTATAAAGGTATAAAGTACAGTTGTGTAAGAACTTGCCATAATGGTAGACGTCCTACTCTTCACTGTTGCAGCATTCCTTACAATAGGGGATCCCCTGCCAAGGGCGGCCCAACATCCTGCCAGTATATCAATGCCATTAGGTTGCTTCAGGTACACCGTGCGTCACACGTATGCTCTTCATGTACAGAGTACGGCATAAAAGGTGACATCCAGATGTACTATCTTCAGAACTGACAGCCCCAGTAGGAATGCCAGCCCATGGATCAGAGAGGTAACCCATACATTCAAAAGAGAAAAGGACCAGGGGAGGGAGGGAGGGAGTGGACCAGGGGAGGGAGGGAGTTAGTGAATACAGCAACAATGAAGAGAAGGACATCTACCATTATGGCAAGTTCTTACACAACTGTACTATCTCCCTCAATTTCAGAGTTGCAGTATTTTTTACAATAGGAGGAGTGCAAAAGTTCAGGAAGAAGAGAGGGGGGAGGAGGATGGATCAGCAGAGCTCTCTAGGAACCCATGAAGAATGGCCCTAGCAAAGCCAGCTCTGGATATCATATCCAACTTAAAGTGCTTGATAAACGTATGCACAGAAGTCCAGACAGCTGCCTCAGAAATAGAGTTAGTATACAAACTCTTGAAAAAAGCACCAGAAAAAGCCACAGCCCTAGTAGAATGAGCCTTAACAGAAGAAAGCCTCTTGCCATGAAAGGAATAACAAAAAAAATGGCTTAAGAAATCCAAGAAGAAACAGTTTGCTTGGAAACAGCCAATCCTAAGGATCTAGGCTGAAAGGAAACAGCTGATGAGATTTAGTCTTGAATCTTGATGATTCAGTCTTAGTCTTATCCAAATAAAATCTGACTTGTCTATGCAGACTGTGAAGAAGGGCAAATGAATAGACTGATTAAGAGACAACTAATTCACCACTATGGGCATAAAAGAAGGATTAGTACAAAGGGACAGCCTGTCATTAAGGAACACTAAAAAAGGAGGACAAGCCATAAGGGCTTAAAGCTCAGACACTTGTCTGGCAGAAGTAAAGGCTAACAAAAGTACAGTCTTCCAAGAACAATGCTGTAAGGAAGCTGAAGCTGTAGGTTCAAAACGAGCCTGGGTCAGTTTTTCTCAAACAAAATTAAGAGTCCAGGGAGGAGGGACAGGCTTCTTGAGAGGCCTAATATGAAGGACACCTTTAAGAAACTGTTTAGCATCAAATCCAGAAGCTAAAGGTGGTGATAATGTCAGACAAGCAGAAATAGCTGATACGTGGGCTTTAACAGAAGAATAAGCCAACCCAGCATTGAGCAGTTCACACAGATAAAACCAAAGGAACATCGACAGAATGTGGATCCAGGTTAAGAGAAAGACACCAAACAGAAAATCTCTATTTGGATAAGTAGGATTTCCTAGTTGCGGGCTTCCTGGCCTCCTCCAAGACCCTAAGCATGTCCTCAGGAAAAGGATGTCTGTATGGAATCAAAATCCTATCGGCCACAGTTTCAGTTGAAGAGTGAACAGATGGGGATAGATGAGAGATCCCTTGTCTTGTGTGAGTAGGTCCACCCTATGAAGCAACTTCTGATGATTACCCTTGGCTAAATGCAGAAGAGAGAACCAATGTTGTCTGGGCCAAAAGGGTAGTTAACAGCAAGATTTTGGGAGCATTTTGAACACGACTTTTGGAATGAGTGGAAGGGGAGAAAGGGCATGAAGAAAAGTACAGTTGTGTACACTTACCATAAATGTAGATGTTCGATTGTATTCACTGTTGCAGTCATCACACTTGTGTTATCTGCCTGTAGGTAGCCCTCAGTCAGCCCAAATACCACAGACTTAGTATTTCTGTGTCGGATGCTGTTGCTCCAGGACTGACATCATGTCGTCAGGGGTATAAAAACAGGCAGCCAACGCCATTACATCAGTTGTTCTTGCCCCAAATGTCAGGAGACCTCCAATGGGGAGCTAAGTTATGGTGGGGGAAAACACCACCAGTAAAAAGTAAATACCAATACCCTTGAAAAGGGGAGGGGTAGTAAAAGGCATAGAGAGTTTAGAGAGAGAGAGAACCAGGGGGCTGGAGTGAGGGAAACCAGGACTGCAAACGTGAATACACTCGAACATCTACATTTATAAGTGTACACAACTGTACTATGTTCTTCGTGTTTCACTGTTGCAGTCATCACACTTGGGTAGATTCCCAAAGCTGAAGAAGGGTGGAGGCAGTCAAGAAGAGTTAGGGCTGGCTAGAATGCCTTGCATGACTGTTGTTGCAAAACCTGCCCTGGATTTGGAAAAGATAGGCAGGTGGTAAAGCTTGGTGAAGGTGTGCACAGAACTCCAGGTAGGAGCTTCCAGGATGTCCCTGGTAGGGACTCCCCTGAGGAATGCTCTAGAGGTAGATGTTGCCCTAGTGGAATGTGTTCTGACTCCCTGATGGGTTGGTTTGCCATGGTGCTCGTAGCAGAAATGGATGCAATGTGCTATCCATTTAGAAACTGTTTGCTTTGAAATGGCCTTGCCCTCTGCCCCTGTTGCAAAGCTGACTAGTAACTGGTCAGACTTTCTGAAGGGCTTAGTCTTATCAAGGTAGAATCAGAGCTGTCTGTGCACATCCAAGGAGTACATGATCCTTTTCCCTTTACTTTGAGGATTAGGGAAGAAGGTAAGCAAATGGATAGATTGGTTGAGAGCCACACTGGACACCACTTTAGGCATAAAGGAAGGGTTAGCCCCGAGGGAAACCCTCTCAGTATGGAAAATAATGAAGGGTTCCACAGCCATAAGTGCTTGTAGCTCAGACACTCTTCTAGCTGAAGTGATGGCCAGAAGCAAGGCTGATTTCCAAGACAGGAATTTTAACTCTGCTGGCACTGCAGGCTCAAAGGGGGGTAAGCGTGAGCTTTTCCAGTAGAAAGTTAAGGTCCCAAGCGGGGGTGGGTGCTTTCCTTGGTGGCCTTAAGTTGTTTGCCCCTCTCAGGGACTGTTTGATAAGAGGGTGAGAGAAGAGAGGTGGCTCAGTGTTGTAATGAGCCGAAATGGCAGAGGCATGGATCTTAATGGAGGAGAAGGATAGGCCTCTGTGGAGTAGATCTGCTAGGTAATCCAGGATTAGAGGCAGGGAGGGCAGAGTTGTGTCCTCTCCTTTGGATTGAATCCAGGAGCAGTACTTTTTCCACTTATCAGCATAGGATTTCCTTGTACTGGGTCTTCTGGTTTCAAGGATGACGTCCAGCACCTGCTTGCTTAGGCTGGTTACTGGGGGAGAATTCAAGGAATAAGCCAGGCTGCAAGATTTAGGGTTTGCAGATGCAGATGCAAGATCTGTCCCCCCTGCTGAGAGAGCAGGTTTGGGTTCTGGTGTAGGTGCCAGGGTGGCACTGGTGACAGGCATCGCAGGACTGGGTACCAGTGTTGGCGTGGCCAGTCCAGGGCAATCAGAACTGTCCTTGGTCTGTTTTGTCTTATCTTGAGCAATACTCCTGAGAGGAGGGGCAGAGGGGGAAAGGCATAGATTGAGAGATTTACCCACTGGAGGGATAGGGCATCCACTTTCGAGACCCTTCTGTAAGGTGTCCTGGTGCAGAATCTGCTGAGCTGGTGATTGCAGGGGGGAGGCAATGAGATGCACTTCTGGGGTCCCCCATTTCTGAATCAGAAGGTTGAAGGTGCTGGGCTCTAGTTGCCACTCGTGTGGGTCTAGGAGGTTTCTGCTTAAATCGTCTGCCAGTGAGTTTTGTTTGCATGGCAGGAATTGAGCTTGCAGATGGACCTGCATGTCCAAGGCCGTGTTCCACAGGGCCATGGCTAGCCTGCAGAGTGGGTAAGAGTGGGTTCCCCCCTGCTTGTTGATGTACCACATAACTGTGGTGTTTTCTTTTTATTAGCAGGTGTCCTGGTGAGGGTAGTGATCTGAAAGCTGTCAGAGCGTGCTGCACAGCTAACATCCCTTTCTGGTTGATGTGCAGATGAATTTGACTTGGGCTCCAGGGGCCCTGAATGCACTTGCCGTCCATGTGTGCCCCCCCCCCAAGCGTACTCTGACACGTCTGTGGTAAGGGTCTGGGTGGCGTGGGGTTGGGTAAAGGGCAGTCCCTTGTTGTGGTTGCATGCTGCTGCCCACCAAAGAAACCCTGTCCTTAGACAGGGTATTATGGGAATGACAGTTTCCAGGTCCTGAGAATGTTGGCACCAAAGACTTTTTAAGTACCACTGAAGTTTCCTCATATGCGGTCTGGCATATGGAATTAGTAGGATGCATTAGGCCATGAGCCCTAGGGCCTGCAGGATTTTCCTGTGGATAGCTGGGTTCTGGTGGCCATTTCAGTAAAATAGCCTGTCAGACAGGCTTGTTTTTCTGGGGTGAGGAATGCCATCTGGGATGCTGTGTCCAAGCTTGTTCCCAGGAATACAATTGTTTGACTTGGGGCTAGTTTTGATTTCTTTTTGCAGATGGTGTACCCCAGGGAGGTTAGAAGATTTTTTACAAATATCAGGTGCTGCAACAGCATGTTCTGACTGTCTGCCTGAATCAGGCAGTCGGCCAAGTATGGGTAAATTTGAATATTTCTCTGTCTGCAGTAAGCAATGGCTGGAGCCAGGCATTTTGTGAATACTCTGGGATTAGTGGATAAGCCAAAGGAAAGTGCAGAGAACTGATAATGCATAGATCCTGCCCTGAAGCGTTGATATTTCCTGCATGACTCCCTTATAGGGATGTGCAGATAGTCTTCTTTTAAGTCTAGGGTGACTAACCAGGCATCTTTGGCTAGCATAGGTAGAAGCTGCTTCAGGGTGAGCATTTTGAATTTTGGTACCTCCAGGAATGTGTTGAGAACTGAAAGATCTAGGATTGGGCACAAGTGCCCTCTTTTCAGGGTACCAGGAAAAGTCTGGAGTAGAATCCTTGACCTATCTGTTCTGCAGTAACAGGTCGAATTGCCCTTATAGAGAGCAGGGATTGAACTTGGTCTTGAGCCTCTGCCCACTGGTTTAGAGGTCTGGGAACTCTTTTGGTGTCGGCAGTGAGTGGAAGTAAAATTTGTACCCCTGGGATACAGTGTTGAGGACCCATCAGTCTTTGGTGATGGGAATCCAGTTTTTTGCATAAAAGGCAAGTTTTCCTCCTAGGGGCACAAGCAGTTGGGCAGAAGAGGGGAGTGGAGTTGAGAAGTCATTGGGAATTCTTTCCGTAAGGGGGTGGTTTAGCACTCGCTGCTTTAGAGGTGGAGGCACTCCATTGCTTAGATCTCTGCATACCCTGAGACTGTAGCCTGGGGCGTCTGTTTCCTCTGGGTCTAGTTTGAGATGGCCTTGAGGGGGCTGGAAAGGACCAATGTTTCGAGGGGCAATGCCTACTGAATCTAAGAGGCTGTACTTGCAAGAATTCTTTGACTGTCTGCATAGATTTAGCTTTTTCTTCCATCTTTTTAAGAACCTCTTCTGCTTTGGTGCCAAACAGATTGTCCTTGTTCAAAGGAGCGTCTAGTAACTTTGATTTGACATGATCTGGCAAGGTCTGCTCCTTAAGCCAAGAATGCCTTCTCAGTACTGAACCAGTGACTGCTGCCCTGCAACATGTTTCTAGGGCATCAAAGCCACACTGCAATGTATGCTTGTTGACTTGGCTTGCAGAATGCATAAGCTCTTGCAATTCTTTATTTTCTGCACAGTCTGTAAAGGTAGCTATTTTTTTTACTTAACAT
The DNA here is from genome assembly GCF_019279795.1 of Protopterus annectens. Lineage (NCBI taxonomy): Eukaryota > Metazoa > Chordata > Ceratodontiformes > Protopteridae > Protopterus > Protopterus annectens. Next base: position 438,679,693 of record NC_056747.1, on the reverse strand, counting down.
GTTCCACAATATGCTGTTGGTACTTCAGCATGTGAAACTGATAATTCAAAGCCCTAATGGCAAGAGTTGCAGAGGTATATACTTTCTTACCCCATCTGTCCAGAGCTTTGGAATCCCTGTCTGAAGGGGTGGCATTTTTAGCTGTAGTTGCCTTGACACCTTTAGGCCGTTGGGAAATCATCTCTGGGTCAGCAGTAAGATTTTTGAAAAGAAATTTGTGACAGCCGGGTACTCTGTAGTACCGGTCTGGTTTCCTAGGGGCAGGGGGTCAAGTATCAGGAGTAAGACTGGATTCCATAAAGACATCATCAACAACTTCCTGGACTGGGAGTATTGCTAAAGGCCTGTGTTGTGGCAAATCTAGAAATTCTCCGAGTCTCTTTTTGGACTGAGGATAGTCTTGGCATTTCCAGTGGAAATGCTCTCTTACAGTATGTAAGATTTCACCAAAAGAAAAATCCTCCTGAGGAGAGGCAGACGGAATGGATTCCTCTGCATCTGAATCCTCATAAGCAGATAAGGGCATGTCTTCATAATCAGAAACTTCAGAGTCGTCGAACTGTTGGTGCTGAATCTGATGGGGACTGGTCTCTTTTCCTCTTAGCAGGGGAAGGCTGACTTCCTCTAATCAGCATAATAAGATCTTCTGCCATTCTAAGCATTTTATTTTGTGGCAAGGGAGCAGGTGCATGCCCTTTGGTCGTCGGTGTTCTAGGTGTAGCGTGTACTCTTGGCCTTAGAAACTCTGTAGTTTTAGAGAGAACTGAAGTAGTCGGTTTGTGTCGAACATTGGTAGTGCAAAGAACTTCCTCAGAAGCTGGTGCCTGCTCAGCGGCTCCGGACCCATCCAAGGTAGAGACATCCGCTGGTTCCATAGTCGAAGAAGAAAGTCTTGAGGCATACCGGACTCCGAATGGGTCTCGGTACAGGCCTGCGAATCTACTGAAGCGGGCATCAGGGGCTGCAAAAGCACCTCACTGAGTACCGGCGAACCGGCGACTAGCTTAATGGAAGTGTCGTCGGCAGCTTTGAACCTGTGCGGTCTTTCTCTGTCTTTATGCTTATGTTTTTTCGGAGAATCGGTAGTCGGATGGCTTATCGAAGCCATTTTGGAATACAGAGATTGGGAACGAAAGTATTTAGCGACAATAAGGGCCAGAGGATGAATGGTTCGGGCGTTCAAAAAGGCACAAAACTGATAGCGAGGTACTTCGTGGTCTGGGCCTAGACAGGTGACACAGTAAGAATGAAAATCTCAGTGTGGTATTTGCTTTCCAAAGGCAAGACAATTATTAACTTTTTCTGACATCGGTTAGAGCAAGAAAAAAGGATACCAAACAGGGTATTTAGCTTTAGAAGACTTCAAGATGATTCAATTCATAAATTAAACTCAGGTAGCGGCCGACCGGCACTTGCAAACTACTTCTGCTTCGGGCTTCTCGGCAAGAAAGACTGATGTAATGGCGTCGGCTGCCTGTTTTTATACCCCTGGCGACATGGCATCAGTCCTGGAGTGACAGCATCAAATGCAGAAATACTAAGTCTTTGGTATTCAGGCCGACTGAGGGCTGCCTGCAGGCAGATAACCCAAGTGTGATGACTGCAACAGTGAAACACAAAGAACATCATCCTCTTCCAGGAAAAGAGGGCATCTGCCTTCCAGACCACAGGACCTGGGACTCTTGTCACAAAAAATAGGAAGTTGTCTGTTCAGAGGGGAGGCAAAAAGATCCACTTGAGGAATACCACACTGGTGGACAATGTCCAGAAACATCCCTGTGAAGCATCCACTAATGGGATTGTGATATGGTCCTGCTTAGAGAGTCTGCCTCAATGCTATGACCTGAGGGAATGTAAACTACCTGAAGTGTCACACAATGCTGGATACCTAGTTCCCACAACCAGCAGAGGAGATACGATCTTGCTTGTTGACATACCACATTACTGTAGTATTGTCTTGTACACACACACTGAGAAGCCCTGGGGAGAATAGAGGGTGAAATGACTGAAGAGCCAGCAGAAGAGCTCTCATCTATTATACACTGAAGTGGTCTTTCCTTTGCTGAGGCAACCAAGGACCTTGCATTTTTAGACAGCCAAAAGATGCTTCCCATCCTGCATCTGAAGCATATGTGAACAGCTCCCCAGAGGGAAGAGGGAGCTGAAAAGGAATCCCTGAATTGAGAGTCAACTGCTGAATCCATCACTGAAATTCCAGCTTGAGGCATGGAAGAACAACTATTAAGAAGTCGAGGGAATGAGAATGCTGAAGCCAAAATGACTTTAGAAACCACTGATGTTTTCTCACCTGGAGTTTGGTAAAAGGGAGCATAGGAATGGTGGAGGCCATAAAACCTAGAGCTCTCAGAAACTCCCTGGCTGTGATGGAGGTCAGCGGAGGAAGGGATTGAAAGAAAGAAATGAGAGTTAAGGCCTTGGGCGGAGGCAGGGATGCCAGCATTGGAAAAGTCTGGATCCGGCACCCCAGAAATACATGATCCTGTGAAGGAGTCAGAAATGACTTTTGGAAATATAGTAAACCCCACATTTTGTGACAGAAATGGCAAAGTGAAAATGCTGCAGTAGAACCTCTGGAAAGGATGCCTAAAAAGGGGGATATCTAAGTAGGGAAAGACTTGCCTTCCCCTTAGCCTGCAAAAGGGGAATCACAGGAGTGAGGCATTTGGTGAATATCCTTGGGGCAGCAGCCAAAGCAGATAACTGAAAATGCCAGGAAGCAACAGAAAAGTGTAAAAATCTTCCTGAAAAGGGGATGAATAGGGATATGAAGATAAGCATCCTTGATATCCAGAGATGCAAGAAAAGCCTGAAGAAGCAGCAGAGTACAAAGTCTGAAGGGACAACATCCAAAATGAAGGGACCTTCAGAAAGGTATTTAGGTGAGAGGGAAATCCAGAATGTGTCTCCAAGTGACTTCTTTCCTGGGGACTAAGAACATTCTGGAGCAAAACCCCTTCCCCCTTTGAGAAACTGGAACTTCCTGAATAGTTCTCACAGTCAAATATCCTGAAGCATCCCTAGAAAAACACCAACTGTTCCTGAACGGCTGAGGAATGCCCATGAAGGGGGAAGATATTTCCAGACTATGTAGTACCCTAGGCGGATAATGGACAGAATCCAGGAATCCTGAGTAATCTTTAATCAAACTGGAAGGAAGGGAAAGATGAAAAGTAAGAGGAATGTGGCTGAGAAGAACAAGATAGTCAGACAGCACCTGGTTTGTCAGGAAAAGGAGATTTCTATGTCACGGGAATCTGGGTAGCTTTAGCAGGAGGAGCCTGTTTCTCACCCTTTTTACTCTTAGGAGGACAAGACTGCCTACAAACAAAGGTTGGTTTATAAGGGTAATTCCTTTGAAATTTAGGCATAGGACAGACAAAAACAGGTTTTAGTTCCTGTAAAACCTTGTCCTTATCCTGAAGAGACTTAAAATCAGCAGCAGTTGTACCAAATAAGTGTCTGCTATCCAGAGGAGCATCCATTGAAGCTGAAGCCAGAAATTTCTCCTCATCACAAAACAAAAAGCAGCAGCTCTAGAAGAAGCATCTGCTCTGCATCATAACTGCACTTAACAGAATGGTGAGCCACCTGAGAAGAAGTCTCTAACAAGTTGACAGGAGAAGTCTTTCCCTTGGAATCAGGAAGGTCAGAAATTACCTGACAGGCCAGAGAAAGAAGACCCAGGCCTGAGAAAGAAGACCCAAATATATCTTGACATATGGGTCTGATAACTGACTGCCCTAAAGGCAAGGGTAACCAAGGTATAAAGCCCTTCTTAGCCAGCCTTTCCATAGTTCTGCTGTCTTTATCAGAAGGGATTCACTTCGTAGAAGGCAGTTACTGAGATGGCTTGTCAGATGCCACAGACACCACTGGGCATCAGCAGAAGGACATTTACAGAGAAAATTGCAATCATCAGGCACCCTAATAAAACCTATCAGGCTTGAGGGCAGGGGGCTGGGTCTGGAGCCTGAGACACAGTAGAAAAGGCATCAAGCAAGGCAGTCAAAACAGGAGGAACAGCAGAAGATCCTGGAGAGTCCATCTGCAGGAGCCTGTAATACCTCTTCTGAACTTCAGAAACCTGGGCACAATCCCATTTAAAAAAAATCCATCATTCTGGAAATTGTGTCCCCAAAGGAAATCTCCTCAAAAGGAGCATCAGGACTAGTGGGCTCCTCTTCCTCAGAACTACAGTTTAAGGCAGAAGGAATCTGGGAAGAATAGGCAAGGGAGTCTTCATCCGAATCCTCCACCTCCTCAGAGGAATCTTGTTCCCTAGGCCTTTTAAGGGGAGTATAGGACCAAGGTGGAGCAGGAACAGAAACCTCCTTGGCCATAAGGACATTAAACAACCTGAGTGAAATTCTACCACTCACTCTGAGGCTCCTTACGAGCAAAAGAAACATGTTTTGTCTTTTGTTTCTTTTTTCAGTGGGACTCCCGCCTTGTAAAACTTAGAAGGCTCAGACCCCGGACTGCATTCTACAATGGTAGTCAAGTACTTTCTTCCTAATAAGTAACAGAATGAAGCACTTGGAGCCTAAAATACTACGAACTATGACTTTATTAAACAGAAACAACAGCAAAATAAATGCTTAACTTGTTCACCGTGTTTTTCGTCAACCATGTAACTTCTTCAGCAGGTTTTTTTGCTGGGAAGGCTGGGAGGCTCCAAGTGCTTCATTCTGTTACTTATTGGTGAAGTTATTTCTGAGGCGCTTTTTTCTCACTTCTTTCTTGGCTGGTGAAGTACTTTCTTCCTAACCAAATTCTGAGGAACACCCCTAGTCCTTTCAGTAATAATCAGCTGCAGCTCCCCCTGAACATCCAAACGGACATCTGCAAGGCCTCCAGGGATGTGCGTGAGGTCATATCCATGCTGGCCTCCGAAATGGTCGTGGCAGAGGAATCCAAAGAAGGAGCTAGGTGATCCTCTGGGTTTTCACTAACCTCAGGAGAGACATCCGATGGAGGTGATACACCAGAAGAATCAGACCGAGATTTTTTGGCCTTCTTTGCAGACAGCAGACCCACACAGTGGGAAGTTCCTCCCATAGTGTCTTTTGCTATAAGCTTAAGACTTTGGTTTTCCAAATACAGGGCCAAAGAGGACAGCTAACTACAGAGTCTTTGGGATGAAAGCCTGATAAATGGAACAGGACGTATGGTCATGGGAAGCACAGAGACCAAACAAACACTGCTTGTGATGATCTTTATGGAGGATCAGTCTCCAGCACTGGCATTTACCCTTACCAGATAACATGAACCCCACAAACAACAAAACAAAATGAAAAAAAAAAAATGACAGCAAAAAACCTAATGAGGCACTTATCTGAAAACAGCGTGGTGAATCAACAAATGAAGTGGGCGCTCAGACAGATGATAAAAAGATGGTGTTTGAAAAATTATGACGTCTTCTTGTTGGTTTCTTGCTGTTACTTGCATTTGCATGCAAGCATACCAAAGTATATATTTATTGTGATCAACTAGTCTTATTACTGTATTGTACTAAGTACAATAAATACACAGAGACACTGCTTCAGTTAATACGCTTTCCATTACATTTTCCTTTTGGATCTACAAGCATGCAACACAGATGCTGTCAGCACTCCATGGCAAATTCCCAAAGTTTGTTTATACACAGTCACATTTATACCAGAAGGTCTGATATTTTCCTCAACATTTGATGTATAAGAGTTCTTCTTTGTCTAACAGTTTTTCTTTGTTCCCTTGTCCTTGGTTCTTTGCAGTTTGATGATCCATGGAAACTCAGTCTTGCATTATCTGAAATGTGGTGTTCCAGCACTATCTGAAACTTGATGTTTATTTTTTATTTTATTTATTTTATTTTACATTTGTTAACCGGGTTAGTCCAGCTGAGTGTTTAGCTCGTTTTCAGTGGAGACCTGAGGAGAAAAGCTCCGCAGTCAGTATTTACATTTTACTTGCATTTTACTTACAAACAGTAAGACATTTTCATTTGCAGCTAAACAAATAGTTAGAGAGATAACATTTACAATACATCATACAGAAAGCAGTTGGGTACAATGTCAGAAATCATACTGCAAATACTTAGGTACAATGTCATGAAAGGAATAGTGTTCATAATTCCTAAGTGGTTATATACAGTATAGGTACAGGAGTAGTAGTAAGGGGATGAAGTGGTTACGCACAGAGACAGAGGGGTAGATGTTTATTAAGCTAGACAGTGGAAGAGAATGGAGGGAAGAGGAACAGAAGCTAAGGTTGGGTAGTTTCAGGGAGGATGACTACAGTGGCAGGACCATTTATTTGTTAGGTATGTCCGAGTGTCTAGTTTCAAATGCTTGGTTTGGTCAAGGGACCTAATTTCTGGGGGTAGTTGGTTCCAAGTTGCAGCAGGGTTATAGTTATAGAGGAAACACCCTGTTTTGGTTTTGGGTTTATAGATCTGTAGGAAGTCCTGCTCTGAGCTATGTAGTGTCCTGGTTGGGGAATATTTAGATATAATAGATAGAAGGCTATGGTAGATAGAGGATGGAGTGGATCATTTGCAGCTGATGTAGAAGCAGCAAATGAGGGAATTTGAGCCAGTCCAATTGTTTAAGAGATAGGCAATGGTGTGACTTGTAGGTTTGGTTTGCAGCAAATCTGCAACCTTATTATATGTAGTTTCAAGTTTAGTTAAGAGTGTGGTATTAAGATTTGTGAATAACTGACAGCTACAGAGAAGGATGGGAAGAAGAAATGCATGGGAGAGAGTTATTCTGGCTGTATTGGTTAAATGTCTTTTGTTACGGTAAAGGAGTCCAAGTTTCTGGTGAGTCTTTTTGACAGAGGTAGTGACTTGGAGATCAAATTTAAGCTGATAGTCTATTACGACTCCTAGCAGTTTAGTGCTAGGTTCAGCAGTAATGATAGTGCTATTGCTTGATAGGATGGAAAATGTAGTTTTGGAGATTGATGAGGTTTTTTTTGGGAGAAAGAGTAGGAGCTTAGTTTTCTTAGGGTTGAGAATTAATTTGTTATCACGAAGCCATGTCTCTATGGTGTTGAATGATGCTTGGGTAGTAGAGTGGAGGTCAGATGGATTGTCAGCAATGGTGATGACCATTGAATCATCTGCATATTGTACAAGCGTAGAGTTGGGACAGGAAGCGTAAAGTAGGTTGGTGAAAATATTGAAGAGCAGTGGCCCAAGTATGGATCCTTGGGGGACACCCATTGGGATGCTTGGCGGGGGGGATAGAGCAGAGTGCCATTTAACACCTTGCTGGCAGTTAGAGAGACAGCTAGAAAACCAGGATATGGTGGGAGGAGAGAATCTTAAATGAGAGAGTTTGTCTAGGAGGAGAGGATGGGAGACGGTGTCAAAGGCTTTGAACAGGTCGAGGAACACACATGAAACTAGTTTATTGTTGTCACGGGCCTGTGATAAAGTATTGATGAAGGATATTAGTGCAGTTGTAGTACAGTGTTTAGGACGAAATCCATGTTGTGTGTGTGTTAGAAGGTTCTGTTAGAGAAGGTACTGCATTATCTGCTTGTGAATGCATTTTTCAAGAATCTTGGAGGGGGGAGACGGTATAGCAATTGGGTCTGAAGTTTGATATATCAGAAGAATTACCTCCTTTATGTATAGGTAATATACAGAACGTTTTCCATATTGCTGGAACATATGATTCAGAGAGAGATCGGTTGATCAGGATGGATACTGGATAGGCTAGGGGTTCACCAGCAATCTGTAGGAAGTAAGAAGGTAGATTATCAGCTGAGGGGGAGCAGGGTTTGAGTTTAGAGAGCAGAGATTTAATATAGTTAGTTGAGACTGATGTAAGGGAAAAAGAGTGCGAAGGATAAGGAGGAGAAGCTGAGAATGTGGGGTTATTAGTATTTTTTCTAGTGGGAAGATCATTAATTATGGTAGTTATTGAGTTAATAAAATGATTGTTAAATGCAGTGGCAGTTTCTTCAGAAGTTTTATTCGGGCATGGGTTAAGAGGGGAAGGGTTTCCTGGATGCAGTATATGATCGATTGTGTTCCAGAATTTTTTTGGGTCAGATTTTAGGTAGTAGGAGAGTTTGCACAGAAGTTGGTCTTGTCTTTGTTGATAATTTTCTTTATTTGATTCCTAAGTTCTTTATAGGTCTGTAGGAGAGGAGGGGTCTTAGTTTTAGTCCTTAAGTTCCATATCCTGTCACATTTTTTCATCAGGGCTCTAGTAGATTTGGTCAGTCAAAGAGCGGTATTAGCTTTGATTCTGATTGTACGGAGCTAAGCAAGGGAGTTGAGGATGTTTAGAAAGGCGGAGTTGAAAGAGTGGACAGCCGCATCTAAGGGGAGTGAGTAAGATGGGACCAGTTAATTCTAGAGAGTTGGTCAGTGAAAAGAGTCTGAACTAAAAGATGAGATTTTGCGGGAACTGATAAACCTGAAAGGTCTGGTGAGATGGGGAGTGTGTCTAGTTACTGTGATAGGGCAGTGATCACTAAGGGAATTTGGTAAGAGTGTGAGGGTTGTGGTAATTCTGGGGGTGAGACACCAAAATCCAGTCCAGAAGAGACTGTGGCAGGTGTGACTTGCTAATATGGGTAGGGGATGTGATTAGCTGCTTAAATCCATGCAGGTTGACACAAGAGGTAGTATGGGGAGTTTGAATTGTAAGCCAATCTATTGTTTACATCCCCTAGAATGACGGTTTCATTGTGGATGGTCTGTGAGAGGTGGGATAGGATGTTCTCGATATGCTAAGATTGTCTCCAGGGGGGATATAAATTGCTACAACAGTTATGGTGGTAAAGTTGTTAAGTTTAACATTGGTAAGTAGAAGTTCAGCTGTAGACAAAGTGGGTAGAGGGAGGTTTGGACTGGTTATTGAGAGGTGGTCAGGGTAGAGTATGGCTATCTCTCCTCCTCTTTTTCTTTCGTCTGTCAAGTCTAAGGATGTCATAGCCAGGTGGGGTAATTTCACTATCTTGATTATATGGTTTCAGCCAGGTTTCAGTTAGGGTGACTATGTCAGGGGTATAGTTAGCTAACCGGGAATGGAAGTCCTAAACTTTATTTACTACACTCCTGAGATTGATAGAGCAGAAAGATACTTATTTTAAGGGGGTGAGGTTAGTAGATGTTTGTACGAGAATAACTATTCAAGGTAGGTTGGGAGGTGCCTAGGTTAGGATGGATGTCTCCTAACAGAAGTAGTGGTTTGAAGTAGAGTAATTGTTTAACTGGGGAGACATTTCTTTTCTGCTTAGAGGTGGTTGGAAGAGGGGGAGATAATTTTATTTTAGGAAGGAGAGAGATACAGTTTGGGATAGAAGGACCAGTTTGCAGAGGCGCCTGGGGCTTAGTATTTGGATGTAGAGTACAATTTGTTGAGAAGAAGTAGGGTGGGGGTAGATGTGTGTGACACGAAGTGAGGAGGTAAAAGAAGCAGAGTATAGGTATCACGAGTAACGCTTGTGGTTTGAAAGGCATGATGTAAAGATAGATTATGTGTAGACAGTGGGAAGATGAGGTGAGTGATAAGCAGTAGTGTGTAGATAGTGGGAAGATGAGGTGAGTGATAAGCAGTAGTGTGTGGGAAGGTACTATAGGGGAAGAGGTGTATCAGAAAGGAAGTAGTTGGGAGGGGCAGGGGAGGAGTTGGAAGAGGTGTGGTTAAGGTGGATTAGTATAAAGGAAATTATATGGGGGTGGGTGGGAATGGATGTGGGAGGAGAGCAACGTGAGCCCGAGCGGAGCGGGGTCCTTAACTTTATATTATGCCACAGAAACAGGGAACTGAGGTTTGTGGTAAATGTAAAGCCTGCAGACACAGTTACATGTTTTGATAGTATAAATGGGAGGAAATTTGATACTAAAGGATGTTTTAGATGTGATACAAAGGGCATTATATATGTGCTTAAATGTCCCTATAACAAGTTTTACACTGGGGAAATGAAAAGACCTTTCAAAGTTAGATTACTGGAACACATTAGGGACATTGAAAATATTAAGATGTCTAGTTCAGTAGAAAAACGTTTTTACTATACACATCAGAGTCAGTCAGGGAGTTTTTAGGGGCAATTTTAGAAAAAGTATCTGATAATTACTTATATAACAATATTAAAAATATTCTTTTATATAAGGAAGCTATTTATATTTTAAAATCTGATACTTTGGCACCGCAAGGAATGAATGTAGATTTTAATTGGAGAATTTTACTTTAAATTTTTGTATTAAATTATATGTGATTGATTAATTGAATCATTGCTTAATTAGATTAATGTGTACACTATAAATATGGAGTGCAATGGATATTATGTATTCTCCTGTGAAGGCACACAAGCAGAGACATCAGAGGATTATTCAGAGCTTTTTTACATTAGTTTGAAGAGTACCTGGTGAGCACAATAGCCACGAGGATGCTGTTGGGAGTACGGTGAGTGGAGGGGACAGAGGTAGCAGGAAGCCAATAACACCTAGGGCCAAAGTGATAGGTGTAGAGGGGGGGGGAGGTCTACACTTACAGAGTAGCTACTGAATTTGAAAAAACTATCAGTCAGCCCTTTGCCAGAATTGTTCAGGATTACTTAAAGAAAATGGAATTGTCTGTTTATTTGCAGGGAGTTAGCTATGTAATATTTTATAGGGGTAGTGAGAAATTTAAAGTGTAATTAGGGGTGGGTGGTCTGTATAGGGCGTCAGGTTCTCATGGTACTGTGCACACACTGGTAACAGAATACCTCCACTCCAGGGAGGAAATAGGGTAAGTGTATTTAGATAGTACTTTATTTTATTACTTGTACGAAAACAGTGGAGGGGTTAGTCATACTTTTCTTTCCAGTCTCCAGTGGTAAGCTTTTCGGGAATAGGAAGGTAAGATTCCCGTAATTAGCCAATAAATGTTAAGCCTTGGTCTGAGAGTCAAAGAATGGGTGCAGAAAAGTACAGTTGTGTACACTTACCATAAATGTAGATGTTCGAGTGTATTCACTGTTGCAGTCATTACAACTGGGTTATCCTGCTGGCAGGCTACCCTCAGTCGGCCTGAATTCCAAAGTCTAGGTCCGGCGTCGGTTGCTGTTGCCTCTTCCCTGACGTCAGTGCGCCAGGGGTAAAAAAGATGTGTCCGACGCCATTTTCTTCAGTTTTTCTTGCCCCAGATGTCAGATGCCCCCAAAAGGGTAGGCTAAAAATATGTCAATAAAATATGCATGCACCAAAGTATATATTTTGCCTTCATCTACAAGCAAATACACCAAATAGGTTGTATAGAATATAAAGAAATGGGGGATGGCGGGTGGGTAACCTGGACTGCAACAGTGAATACACTCGAACATCTACATTTATGGTAAGTGTACATAACTGCACTATGTTCTTCGTGTTTCACTGTTGCAGTCATTACAATTGGGTTGAATCCCAAAGCTAAGGTTGGGAGGCTGGAGCTAAATAGCATTAGGAGCGGCTATGAGGACCTGCAGAACTGCAGTGGCAAAGCCTGCCCTGGATTTAGAGTAGAGGGGTAAGTGATCGTGCTTTATGAAGGTGTGCACTGAACTCCAAGTAGCCGCCTCTATCTTGCATAAGTTATTGCTAGGAGCAGAGCTATTTTCCAAGATAAAAACTTTATATCAGCTGTAGCGGCTGGCAGGCAGGGTGAGTTTTTCCAAGACATAATTGAGGTCCCATGCAGGTATTGGTGATCTCCTTGGAGGCCTTAAATTTTTGGCCCCTCTGAGGTACTGCTTTAATAAAGGATGAGAAAAGATTGGTGGCTCTGTCTGGTGCCCCCCAGGCATAGTCCGAGGAGTCTGTTGTGATGATTTGATTTGCTTGAGGTATGCAGAAAGGGAGACCTTTATTTCTTTGGCATGCTTGAGCCCACCACAGAAATTCCTTTTGAAGACATGGAATGAGTGGTATAATTGTTTCCAAACTGTGGCTGTGTTGAGACCATAAGTTTTTTAGGTACCATTGAAGCTTCCTCATATGCAGCTTTGCACATGGGATCAGCAGGATGCAAGATGCCATGAATCCCAGAGCCTGCAGGACTTTCCTTGCAGTCAGCCTGGTGAAGGTTGCCATTTTGCTGAAGTATTGAGATAGTTGCCCTTGTTTGTCTGGCGTGAGGTAGGCCATCTGGGTGTTTGTATTCAGGCTGGCACCCAGGAAAATTATTGTTTGAGAGGGTATTAGTTTTGATTTCTTTTTGTTGACTGTGTATCCCAGAAAGTTCAACAGTCTTATTACAAACGCCAGGTGTTTCATAAGTATGTCTTTGCTGTCCGCTTGGATCAGGCAGTCGTCCAGATATGGGTATATTTGTATTCCTTGAAGTCTGCAGTAGGCAATTACTGATGCCAGGCATTTCGTAAACACTCTGGGTGCAGCAGATAAGCCAAAGGGCAATGCAGAGAATTGATAATGGGTTGAACCTGCAAGAAATCTGAGGTATCTTCTGCAATCTTGTCTGATGGGGACATGCAGGTATGCCTCCTTGAGGTCCAATGTTACTAGCCAAGACTCCTTGCCCAGCATGGGAAGAAGCTGCTGTAATGTGAGCATCTTGAATTTTGGTACCTGTAAATATGTGTTTAGGATGGATAGATCTAAAATAGGTCTCCAATCTTTGTCTTTCCTTGGTACCAGGAATAGTCTGGAATAAAACCCTTGACCTTGTTCTTTTGCAGGCACCTCTTGGATAGCTTTCATGACCATGAGAGCTGAAATTTGTTTTTGTGCCTCTGCCCTTTGATTTTGTGGCAGGTTTGGCATGCCTCTCATTTTTGGAAGGGTGTGAAAGTGGAATCTGTAGCCTCTGTCTATAATGTCCAGGATCCATTTGTCTTTTGTGACAATATGCCAATTTTTTGAGAATAATGCCAGTTTTCCACCTAAAGGTGCTGCCATTAAAGCTTTGCTTGGCAGGTAAAGGGGAAAGTCATTGTGTCTGCTTTCTGAATGACTGTGATCTATCTTCTCCACCTCTTGGGGTTGGTGCTTGCCATTGCCTGGCTCTGAATGATCCTTGAGATTGCCCTCTACCTCTCGGGCGCCTGTATCTGCCTCTTTGAGGTCTGTCCGTGGCTGGAAAGGACCAATTTTTTGAAGGCCAGTTTCTGCTGAAACGTGGAGGTTGTACCTGCAGGAAATCTTTCACTGTTTGCACTGATCTCGCCTTTTCCTCCATTTTCTTTAGTACCTCCTCAGCTTTAACACCAAACAATACATCTTTTTGAAGAGGCGCATCTAGTAATTTAGCTTTGACATGATCTGGTAAGGCTTGTTCTTTGAGCCAAGCATGTCCATGTATGACAGACCCTGTAACAGCAGCTCTACAAGAGGCCTCTAAAGCATCAAAACCACATTGCAAGGTATGTTTACCCACTTGCTCTGCACTATGCAACAAATCCTGCAACTCTTTTAAATTTAGTTGCTCAGGTTGTGTCATTTTGCTTTTCAACTCAGATAATAAAAACTGTTGATACTTTAACATATGGAACTGACAGTTTAATGCCCTCATGGTTAAAGTGGCAGAGGTATACACCTTTTCCCCCACCTTTCTAAAGCTCTGGAATCTCTCTCTCTGAAGGTAATGGATTTTTAGCAGTAGCGGCCTTAATTCCCTTGGGACCCTGTGAAATAGTTTCTGGGTCAGCAGTATGGCTTTGTATAGGAACTGGTGTGAATAAGGAACCCGGTAATACCCGTCTGGTTTAACAGGAGCTGGAGGTAAAGAATCTGGGTTGAGGCTGGCTTCTGTGTACACATCATCTACTATATCTAAGACAGGAGGGATAGCCAGAGGTCTATGCTGGGGGAGCAAGAGAAAATCCCCGAGCCTTTTCTTTGAATCTGAGTAATCTTGGCCTTCCCAGTGAAAGTGTTCCCTCAAAGTATGTAGGGTTTCCCCAAAAGAGTAGTCCTCAGGGGGGGGAGACCGAGGGAATAGACTCCTCTGCATCAGAATCTTCAAAAGGAGAATATGTATATTCCTGGTCCTCAGAATGTTCAGAGGTAATAGAGGCTTGATCTGAGGAAGGGTAGTCTTCCTCTAATCTGGGCCTTTTGTCCGAGGGGGGTTGAGAACCCCTGATAAGAGTAATCAAATCCTCAGCCATTTTGAGCATCTGTTTTTTAGGCATGGGGCCTTGAGAGGGTGTATGTGGTCCTTGTTTTTTAGTTTTCATGGCTGCTTTAGATTTTGTGAAAGCCTTAATAGAGAAGGAGGAAGGCCTGAAGACACCTTGAGAAATGGCAGGCCTGTCTAAACTCTGGGTTTCCCCGCCAAAAGTGGCGTCGGTATCTGTAGTCAGAATGGGGGCCGAGGAGCCTGCGACCTCGGGCACAGAAGACACCGGTAATGAAGTGTTATCGGTACTCAGGGGCTGCGTAGGCACCTCGCTGAGAACCGGAGAACCGGTAGTCGGCCTTAGCGTGGTGTCAGTAGAAGTCGCGGACCTCGTATGTCGGTCCTTATCTTTGCGTCTTTTACTCAAAACTGGAGTCGGAGTATCCGACGACATAATATAATTAAATTTTTTACCAAAATAGTGATGGGCGAACTCCGCCCGACGCTTAATAGTGCGTTTGTTGAATCTAGCACAAAAACGGCAGGCCGAGACATAGTGGTCTGGGCCTAAGCAAGGAATACAGAAAGAGTGGAAATCCTTATGCGGTATTTGCTTCCCACATGAAATACAATTATTAACTTTGTCTGAAATCGGTCTGAGGCAAGAAAAGTTTCCCCAATGGGGTACTTAGCTTTCAAGAAGACTTCGGCTGAAATATTTTCGTAAATCTCAGGAGCTGGCCGACCGGCACTTGCGAACTGCTTCTGCTTCAGGCACCGCGCGGCAAGAAAGACTGAAGAAGATGGCGTCGGCTGGTTCTTTTATACCCCTGCCGCACTGACGTCAGGGAAGAAGCGACTACAACCGACGCCGGACCTAGACTTTGGAATTCGGCCGACCGAGGGCCCGCCTAACGGCAGGATAACCCATCTGTTATGACTGCAGCTGTATGCACGATGAACATCTTGATGTTACATCTCTTTACATCATTGATGTCCTTCCAGCTGCCACCTGCGCAGTTACTTTTACAGACTTTGTTTCTCAATAACATACTCCTTTACATGGATGCCAAAAAATTTAACTAAGCTATATATGCTTGCCAGCACACTTACTATTTTTTTTGCATTTTATACTATTTCTAAATTAACCCTTTATATTTCATATCATTCTTGCAGCTTTTTATTCAAACTAATAATCATGCTAGTGAAAAGACAGTGAACTATTATTCTTTCAGTGTTCAGACTGGCAACAAAGAAGTTCAGAGGATGGTACACCCAGATGTCAACTTTATGCCCTATGCTGTATGCAGGGAGCATTTTTGTGATGTACGGCATACCTTACGCAACCTAGAGGGTTTGGTATACTGGCCGGACATTGGGCCACCCTTGACAGGGGATCCCTATTGTAAGGAATATTGCAATAGTGAAATGGAAGGACATCAGATATTATCTTGCACCTGCAACTTTCTCCTGTTAGTCTGCTCAGCAGAGATATCCAGTATTGCCTTTACCTAAAGGGTCACATCAGAATCAATTTTCAATGCTCCTCAGTAATGTTGAGTAGTACCATGGGATAGAGAGTATTGGGTGGAAAGCATAAAAGGAGCGGACCAGGATGTCTAGGGAGAAGGTATCCATCTTCCAAGTTTCCAAGCTCCTGGTGTTGCTGACCTGCAGCAGAACTGTTTCAGTTTCCTGTTTAGATAGGAAGCAAACAAGTATATTTAGTGTACACCACAAAACCTGGTCAGCTCCTAAAAGATATTCCTATGTAACATCAACTCACAGGGCTCTGCTAAAGATCTACTCAGCCTGCCTGCAAAAACATTTTCCAGAAAGGGGATGTAGACTGCTTTCAGGATTACATCTGCTTCTACAGCTATTTCCCAGGGATGTATAGCATAAAAGAGGAAGTTTATCCTTGTTTATGAACCACACAACAGTGGTGATGTCTGTCCTTACCTGTAGAATGCCTTCTTTCAAGGTTTGTTTGAAAAACCTGAGTGCCAGAAAGTACAGTTTTGTACCTACCATAAATGTAGATGTTCGAGTGCTAATACAGCTGCAGTAATCACAGATGGGTTTTCAGCAGTCAGGCGGTCCCTCGGTCGGCCGAATTCCAAAGTCTTGGTCCGGCGTCGGTTGTCGTCGCTTACTCTTCTGACGTCAGGAAGGCCAGAGTATACAAGACACAGCCGACGCCATGTTCTTCAGTCTTTCTTGCCCCAGATGTCAGGTGCCCCCAAAAGGAAGGCAATACATAAGTAAAGCTTATCCACATATGCAAGCAATGCAATGTAATGCAAAATCAGTGTAAGCAAGCAAATAAAACATAACAGGATAACCCAGTCAGGAGGTATGAAGAAGTTGTTAGGCCCCATGCCCTAACCAAGAGGGGAAGGAGGGAGGGAAACCTGTACTGCAGCTGTATTAGCACTCGAACATCTACATTTATGGTAGGTACAAAACTGTACTATGTTCATCGTGCATACAGCTGCAGTAATCACAGATGGGTAGAGTCCCAAAGCTATGCATAGGGTGGTAGGTACTATGAGGAACTGGGTTGAGCCAGAATGCCCTGCAAAACAGCCGTGGCAAAGCCTGCTCTAGTTCTGGAATATAGGAGCAGGTGGTAGTGTTTTGTGAAGGTATGTACAGAACTCCAAGTGGCTGCCTCCAAAATATCCTTAGTAGGCACACCTCTGAGGAAGGCTGTAGAGGTGGCTGTGGCCCTGGTGGAGTGAGATCTGATACCAGTAGGGACAGATTTTCCATGATAGGAGTAACAAAAATGTATGCAGTGGCCAATCCACTTGGAAATGGTCTGTTTGGTAACTGGTTTCCCTTGAGCCCCTACGGCATAGGACACAAAAAGTTGTTTTGATTTCCTGAAGGACTTTGTTCTGTCCAAGTAGTAACGTAGCTGCCTATGGATGTCTAAAGAGTGAAGCAACCTTTCCCCTTTGTTTTGAGGGTTGGGATAAAAAGTAGGTAGGTGTATGGCTTGGTTTAAGGCTACCCTGGATACCACTTTTGGCATAAAAGATGGGTTAGTACGAAGGGAAACCCTATCCTGATGGAAGATGAGGAAGGGCTGCACCACCATGAGGGCCTGTAGTTCAGAAACCCTACGAGCTGAAGTGATGGCCAGAAGGAAAGCTGTTTTCCAGGACAAATATTGCAGATCTGTTGAGGCAGCAGGTTCAAAAGGAGGCAATGTTAGTTTTCTAGTATGTAATTAAGGTCCCAGGCTGGTATTGGTTGCTTCCTTGGAGGTCTTATATTCTTAGCCCCTCTGAGGAACTGTCGAAGAGTGGGTGAGAGAATAAGGAGGATCCGTGTTGAATTCTGCAGAAATGGCTGAGGCATGTATTTTAATGGAAGAAAATGAAAGTCCACTGTTCAGCAGTTCAGCTAGGTACTGTAAAACCTGAGGCAAGTTCAATTTTCTAGGGTCCTGTCCTTTTTTCTCATTCCAACAGCAAAACAGCTTCCATTTTGCGGAGTAAGCTTTTCTAGTAGATGGTCTTCTCGCCTCCAAAATGACATCCTGCACCTCCTTGGAGAGTAGGGTCTGTTGTGGTGTTAAGGAATTTTCCATGCAGCGAGGTTGAGTGTTTTCAGCTGACTGTGAAGGGTTTTGTAGTTGTTCTGAGTCAGCAGAAGGGGTATTAGAGGCAGGGACCAGGGAGGAGTATGCGTTAGGCTCCTCAGGAGTGGATACCAGTGTTGCCTTGGCCAATCTGGAGCAATCAGTATCATCCTCGGTTTGTCTGTTCTTGCTTTCAAAAGCACCTTGGACAGAAGAGGCAGAGGTGGAAATGCATAAACTGTCCATGCTGTCCAACTGAAAGAAAGGCGTCCACTTTCCAGGCCTTTGGATGGAAGGTCCTTGAACAAAACTTTTCAATTGATGGTTCCTGTGGGAGGCAAAAGATCTATGTCTGGCCTCCCCCACGCTTCGATTATTTCCGTAAACACCTTTGGATGCAACTTCCATTCGTGTGGATCTGTCATATTCCTGCTCAGAGTGTCTGCCAGTGTGTTTTCCAGTCCTGGCAAGTACTGTGCTTGAAGTTCGATCTGTGTTTCCAGAGCCAAGTTCCAAAGAGTCATGGCTAGTCTGCACAAGGGGTATGAATGTGTTCCTCCTTGTTTGTTTATGTACCATATAACTGTGGTGTTGTCTGTTCTTATCAGTAATTGACCTGGAAGCAGGAAGACCTTGAAAGCTGTAATTGCATTTATTACTGCTAGCATTTCTTTTTGATTGATGTGAAGGTGCTTTTCCTTGTGGGACCATCTGCCCTGAATGCACCTGTCCTTCATGTGCGCCCCCCCCAGGCGTAGTCTGAGGCGTCTGTGGTTATGACTTGTTTTGCTTGAGGCTTGCAGAATGGAAGGCCTGTGTTTACTTGACATGCTTGGGCCCACCATAGAAATTCCTTTTGTAAACATGGAATTATTGGTATAATTGCTTCCAAACTGTGACTGTGTTGAGACCATAGATTTTTTAGGTACCATTGAAGTTTCCTCATATGCAACTTTGCACAAGGGAGTAACAAAATGCAAGATGCCATGAATCCCAGAGCCTGCAGGATTTTCCTTGCAGTAAGCCTGGTACTTTTTGCTAGTGTTTTGAAGTACTGAGATAATTGCCCTTGTTTTTCTGGTGTAAGATATGCCATCTGGGTGTTTGTGCCGAAGCTGGCACCCAGGAAGGTTATTTTCTGAGATGGTGTTAGCCTTGATTTCTCCTTGTTGATGGTGTATCCCAGAGAAAGCAGTAAACGTGTCACATATGCCAGATGTTCCAGTAGTATGCGTTTGCTGTCCGCTTGGATCAGGCAGTCGTCCAGAAAAGGGTAAATTTCTATCCCTTGAAGTCTGCAAAAGGCAATCACTGATGCCAGGCACTTTGTGAATACTCTGGGCGCAGTAGATAAGCCAAAGGGCAATGCAGAGAATTGATAGTGGATTGAACCTGCAAGAAATCTGAGGTATCTTCTGCAACTTTGTCTGATTGGGACATGCAGGTATGCCTCCTTGAGGTCCAATGTTACCAGCCAAAACTCCTTGCCCAGCATGGGAAGAAGTTGCTGTAATGTGAGCATCTTGAATTTTGGTACGAGCAGAAATGTGTTTAGGATGGAGAAGTCCAGAATGGGTCTCCAGTCGGTTCCTTTTCTTGGTACCAGAAAGAGTCTTGAATAAAAACCTTGACCTTGTTGGTGCGTAGGTACCTTTTGTATAGCTCTCATGTTTAGGAGCTTTGAAATTTGCAGTTGTGCCTCTGCCCTTTGATTTTGTGGCAGATTTGGCATGCCTCTCATTTTGGAAGAGTGTGAAATTGAAATTTGTAGCCTCTGTTTATAATGTCCAGTATCCATTTGTCTGTTGTGACAATATGCCAATTGCTTGCAAATAATGCTAGTTTCCCTCCCAAAGGTGCTGCCAGCTGAGACTTGCTTGGCATGGAAATGAGGGAGTCATTGTTTCTTCCTGTATTGTTGTGCACTGTCTTCACCACCTGTTGGTGCCGGAGATTGCCATTGTCTGCCTCTATATGATCCTTGTGAGTGTCCTCTGCCCCTTGTGCGTCTGTATCTACCTCTTTGGGGCTTGTCAGTGGCTGGAAAGGACCAGTTTTTTGAAGGCCAATTCCTGCTAAAACGTGGTGGCTGAACCTGTAAGAAAGCTTTGACAGTTTGCATAGATTTGGCTTTTTCTTCTATTTTTCGTAGTATATCCTCAGCATTAGTACCAAAAAGTACATCCTTTTGTAAAGGAGCATCAAGATGTTTAGCTTTCACATGATCAGGTAAATTTTGTTCCCCAAGCCAGGCATGTCTGCGAATGACTGATCCTGTAGCAGCCGCTCTACTGGAGGCCTCTAGGGCATCATAACCACATTGCAAGGTGTGTTTACCCACTTGCTCTGCACTATGCAACATATCCTGTAACTCTTTTAAATCTGGTTGTTCAGGTTGAGACATTCTGTTTTTTTAATTGTGATAACAGAGACTGTTGATATTTGATCATATGAAACTGACAGTTTACGGCCCTCATGGCTAGGGTGGCCGAGGTATATACCTTCTTACCCCACCTTTCTAAAGATCTAGATTCCCTTTCTGCAGGAAGTGGATTCTTGGCAGTGGAGGCCTTTAATCCCTTAGGGCCTTGTGAAATGGTTTCAGGGTCAGCATTATGGCCTTTGTAGAGAAATTGGTGAGAACTGGGTACTCTGTAATATCTATCAGGCTTTACTGGTGCAGGAGGCAGAGAATCAGGATTAAGACAAGCATCCGAATAGACATCATCCAGTACCTCCAAAATAGGGGGTATAGCCAGAGGTCTGTGCTGAGGTAACCAAAGAAATCCCCTAAGTTTTTTCTTGGAATCTGAAAAGTCTTGGCCTTCCCAATGGAAATGTTCCCTCAAGGTGTGCAAGGTTTCCCCAAAAGAAAAATCCTCAGGGGGGAATACAGAAGGAATAGACTGTTCTGCATCCGAATCCTCAAAAGGGGAGTATGAGTGTACCTCTGCATCAGAATGTTCTGATAAAATGGATCCCTGATCAGAAGAGGGGGATTCTTCCTCCACTCTGGGTCTCTTGTCAGGAGGGGGCTGAGAACCTCTGATAAGAGTAATTAGATCCTCAGCCATTTTAAGCATGTGTTTCTTAGGCATGTGTCCAGGAGATGGGCCTTGAGCAGCAGGCCTGGTTTGATGCCTGGCTGCTTTGGATTTAGTAAAGGCCTTAATAGAAAAAGAAGATGAAGGCCTAAATACACCATGGGTGGAGGTGGACCTGTCCACATTAGTAGGCTCGACATAAGCCGGGGCTTCGGTTGTAGTCTGGGAAAGGGCCGAGGACCCAGCGGTCTCGGGTACAGAAGACACCGCCAAAGGAGTGTCGTCGGTAGTCAGGGACTGCAAAGGCGTCTCGCTGAGAACTGGACCACGTGTAGCCTGTTTCGGCGTGGTGACAGCGGAGACCGCGGGCCTTGCGTGTCGGTCCTTTTCCTTGCGTTTTTTGGATAAAACGGTAGTCGGAGTGTCCGACGACATTTTATAGTCAAAAGATTTACCAAAATAGTGTTGGGCGAACTCCGCCCGACGCTTAATAGTGCGTTTATTGAAAGTAGCGCAAAAGCGACAGCCCGAGACGTCGTGGTCTGGGCCCAAACAAGGTATGCAAAGGGAATGGAAATCCTTATGCGGTATTTGCTTCCCACAAGAAATACAATTATTAACTTTTTCTGACATCGGTCTGAGGCAAGAAAAGTTTCCCCAACGGGGTACTTAGCTTTAATGAAGACTTCGGTTCCAAATATTTTCATAATTCAGGAGCTGGCCGACCGGCACTTGCGAACTGCTTCTGCTTCGGGCACCGCGCGGCAAAAAAGACTGGAGAACATGGTGTCGGCTGTGTCTTATATACTCTGGCCTTCCTGACGTCAGAAGAGTAAGCGACGACAACCGACGCCGGACCAAGACTTTGGAATTCGGCCGACCGAGGGACCGCCTGACGGCTGAAAACCCATCTGTGATTACTGCAGCTGTATGCACGACGAACATCAGCAGTGGCAAAGCCTGCTCTTGTTCTGGAATATAAGGGCAGGTGGTAGTGTTTTGTGAAGGTATGTACAGAACTCCAAGTGGCTGCCTCCAAAATATCCTTAGTAGGCACACCTCTGAGGAAGGCTGTAGAGGTGGCTGTGGCCCTGGTGGAGTGAGATCTGATACCAGTAGGGACAGATTTCCCATGATATGAGTAACAAAATCGTATGCAGTGGCCAATCCACTTGGAAATGGTCTGTTTGGTAACTGGTTTCCCTTGAGCCCCTACGGCATAGGACACAAAAAGTTGTTCCGATTTCCTGAAGGACTTTGTTCTGTCCAAATAGTAACGTAGCTGCCTATGGATGTCTAAAGAGTGAAGCAGCCTTTCCCCTTTGTTTTGAGGGTTAGGATAAAAGGTAGGTAGGTGTATGGCTTGGTTTAAGGCTACCCTGAATACCACTTTTGGCATAAAAGATGGATTAGCACGAAGGGAAACCCTATCCTGATGGAAGATGAGGAAGGGCTGCACCGCCATGAGGGCCTGTAGTTCAGAAACCCTACGAGTTGAAGTGATGGCCAGAAGGAAAGCTGTTTTCCAGGACAAATATTGCAGATCTGTTGAGGCAGCAGGTTCAAAGGGAGGCAATGTTAACTTTTCTAGTATGTAATTAAGGTCCCAGGCTGGTATTGGTTGCTTCCTTGGAGGTCTTATATTCTTAGCCCCTCTGAGGAACTGCCGTAAGAGAGGGTGAGAGAATAAAGGAGGATCCGTGTTGAATTCTGCAGAAATGGCTGAGGCGTGTATTTTAATGGAAGAAAATGAAAGTCCACTGTTCAGCAGTTCAGCTAGGTACTGTAAAACCTGAGGCAAGTTCAATTTTCTAGGGTCCTGTCTTCTTTTCTCATTCCAACAGCAAAACCGCTTCCATTTTGCGGAGTAAGCTTTTCTAGTAGATGGTCTTCTGGCCTCCAAAATGACATCCTGCACCTCCTTGGAGAGTAGAGTCTGATGTGGTGTTAAGGAATTTTCCACGCAGAGGTTGAGTGTTTTCAGCTGACTGTGAAGGGTTTTGTAGCTGTTCTGCGTCAGCAGAAGAGGTATTAGAGGCAGGGACCAGGGAGGAGTATGCGTTAGGCTCCTCAGGAGTGGATACCAGTGTTGCCTTGGCCAGTCTGGAGCAATCAGTATCATCCTCGGTTTGTCTGTTCTTGCTTTCAAAAGCACCTTGGGCAGAAGAGGCAGAGGTGGGAATGCATAAACTGTCCATGTTGTCCAACTGAATGAAAGGCGTCCACTTTCCAGGCCTTTGGATGGAAGGTCCTTGAACAAAACTTTTTTAATTGATGGTTCCTGTGGGAGGCAAAAAGATCTATGTCTGGCCTCCCCCACGCTTGGATTATCTCCGTAAACACCTGTGGATGTAGCTTCCATTCGTGTGGATCTGTCATATTCCTGCTCAGAGTGTCTGCCAGTGTGTTTTCCAGTCCTGGCAAGTACTGTGCTTGAAGTTCGATTTGTCTTTCCAGAGCCAAGTTCCAAAGAGTCATGGCTAGTCTGCACAAGGGGTATGAGTGTGTTCCTCCTTGTTTGTTTATGTACCACATTACTGTGGTGTTGTCTGTTCTTATCAGTAATTGTCCTGGATGCAGGAAGTCCTTGAAAGCTGTAATTGCATTTATTACTGCTAGCATTTCTTTTTGATTGATGTGAAGGTGCTTTTCCTTTTGGGACCATCTGCCCTGAATGCACCTGTCCTTCATGTGCGCCCCCCAGGCGTAATCTGAGGAGTCTGTGGTTATGACTTGTTTTGCTTGAGGCTTGCAGAATGGAAGGCCTGTGTTTACTTGACATGCTTGGGCCCACCATAGAAATTCCTTTTGCAGACATGGAATTATTGGTATAATTGTTTCCAAGCTGTGACTGTGTTGAGACCATAGATTTTTTAGGTACCATTGAAGTTTCCTCATATGCAGCTTTGCACATGGGATTAGAAGAATGCAAGATGCCATGAATCCCAGAGCCTGCAGGATTTTCCTTGCAGTAAGCCTGGTACTTGTTGCTAGTGTTTTGAAGTACTGAGATAATTGCCCTTGTTTTTCTGGCGTAAGGTATGCCATCTGGGTGTTTGTGTCCAAGCTGGCACCCAGGAAGGTTATTTTCTGAGATGGTGTTAGCCTTGATTTCTCCTTGTTGATGGTGTATCCCAGAGAAAGCAGTAACCGTGTCACATATGCCAGATGTTCCAGTAGTATATGTTTGCTGTCCGCTTGGATCAGGCAGTCGTCCAGATAAGGGTAAATTTGTATTCCTTGAAGTCTGCAATAGGCAATCACTGATGCCAGGCACTTTGTGAATACTCTGGGCGCAGTAGATAAGCCAAAGGGCAATGCAGAGAATTGATAGTAGATTGAACCTGCAAGAAATCTGAGGTATCTTCTGCAGCTTTGTCTGATTGGGACATGCAGGTATGCCTCCTTGAGGTCCAATGTTACCAGCCAAAACTCCTTGCCCAGCATGGGAAGAAGTTGCTGTAATGTGAGCATCTTGAATTTTGTGCAGTAGAAATGTGTTTAGGATGGAGAAGTCCAGAATGGGTCTCCAGTCGGTTCCTTTTCTTGGTACCAGGAAGAGTCTTGAATAAAAACCTTGACCTTGTTGGTGCGTAGGTACCTTTTGTATAGCTCTCATGTTTAGGAGCTTTGAAATTTGCAGTTGTGCCTCTACCCTTTGATTTTGTGGTAGGTTTGGCATGCCTCTCATTTTGGAAGAGTGTGAAATTGAAATTTGTAGCCTCTGTTTATAATGTCCAGTATCCATTTGTCTGTTGTGACAATATGCCAATTGCTTGCAAATAATGCTAGTTTCCCTCCCAAAGGTGCTGCCAGCTGAGACTTGCTTGGCATGGAAATGAGGGAGTCATTGGGTTTGCTTCCTG
This sequence comes from Protopterus annectens, assembly GCF_019279795.1. Taxonomy (NCBI): domain Eukaryota; kingdom Metazoa; phylum Chordata; order Ceratodontiformes; family Protopteridae; genus Protopterus; species Protopterus annectens. The sequence continues at coordinate 438,655,128 of NC_056747.1, read as the reverse complement.
TATTGTTGTGCACTGTCTTCACCACCTCTTGGTGCTGGAGATTGCCATTGTCTGCCTCTATATGATCCTTGTGACTGCCCTCTGCCCCTTGTGCGTCTGTATCTACCTCTTTGGGGCTTGTCAGTGGCTGGAAAGGACCAGTTTTTTGAAGGCCAATTCCTGCTAAATCGTGGTGGCTGGACCTGTAAGAAAGCTTTGACAGTTTGCATAGATTTGGCTTTTTCTTCCATTTTTCGTAGTATATCCTCAGCATTAGTACCAAAAAGTACATCCTTTTGTAAAGGAGCATCAAGAAGTTTAGCTTTCACATGATCAGGCAAATTTTGTTCCCTAAGCCAGGCATGTCTGCGAATGACTGATCCTGTAGCAGCCGCTCTACTGGAGGCCTCTAGGGCATCATAACCACATTGTAAGGTGTGTTTACCCACTTGTTCCGCACTATGCATCATATCCTGTAACTCTTTTCAATCTGGTTGTTCAGGTTGAGACATTTTGTTTTTTAATTGTGATAACAGGAACTGTTGATATTTAATCATGTGAAACTGGCAGTTTAAGGCCCTCATGGCTAGGGTGGCCGAGGTATATACCTTCTTACCCCACCTTTCTAGAGATCTAGATTCCCTTTCTGCAGGAAGTGGATTCTTGGCAGTGGAGGCCTTTAATCCCTTAGGGCCTTGTGAAATAGTTTCAGGGTCAGCATTATGGCCTTTGTAGAGAAATTGGTGAGAACTGTGTACTCTGTAATATGTATCAGGCTTTACTGGTGCAGGAGGCAGAGAATCAGGATTAAGACAAGCCTCCGAATAGACATCATCCAGTACCTCCAAAACAGGGGGTAGAGCCAGAGGTCTGTGCTGAGGTAACCAAAGAAATTCCCCAAGTCTTTTCTTGGAATCTGAAAAGTCTTGGCCTTCCCAATGGAAGTGCTCCCTCAAGGTGTGCAAGGTTTCCCCAAAAGAAAAATCCTCAGGGGGGGATACAGAAGGAATGGACTGTTCTGCATCCGAATCCTCAAAAGGGGAGTAAGAGTGTTCCTCTGCATCAGAATGCTCTGATAAAATGGATCCCTGATCAGAAGAGGGGATTCTTCCTCCACTCTGGGTCTCTTGTCAGGAGGGGGCTGAGAACCTCTGATGAGAGTTATTAGATCCTCAGCCATTTTAAGCATCTGTTTCTTAGGCATGGGTCCAGGAGATGGGCCTTGAGCAGCAGGCCTAGTGTGATGCCTGGCTGCTTTGGATTTAGTAAAGGCCTTAATAGAAAAAGAAGATGAAGGCCTAAATACACCATGGGTGGAGGTAGATCTGTCCACATTAGTAGGCTCGACATAAGCCGGGGCTTCGGTTGTAGTCTGGGAAAGGGCCGATGACCCAGCGGTCTCGGGTACAGAAGACACCGCCAAAGGAGTGTCGTCGGTAGTCAGGGACTGCAAAGGCGTCTCGCTGAGAACCGGACCACGTGTAGCCTGTTTCGGCGTGGTGTCGGTGGAGACAGCGGACCTCGCGTGTCGGTCCTTTTCCTTGCGTTTTTTGGATAAAACGGTAGTCGGAGTGTCCGACGACATTTTATAGTCAAAAGCTTTACCAAAATGGTGTTGGGTGAACTCCGCCCGACGCTTGATAGTGCGTTTATTGAAGGTAGCGCAAAAGCAACAGCCCGAGACGTCGTGGTCTGGGCCCAAACAAGGTATGCAAAGGGAATGGAAATCCTTATGCGGTATTTGCTTCCCACAAGAAATACTATTATTAACTTTTTCTGACATCGGTCTGAGGCAAGAAAAGTTTCCCCAACGGGGTACTTAGATTTAATGAAAACTTCGGTTCCAAATATTTTCGTAAATCAGGAGCTGGCCGACCGGCACTTGCGAACTGCTTCTGCTTCGGGCACCTTGGCAAAAAGACTGAAGAACATGGCGTCGGCTGTGTCTTATATACTCTGGCCTTCCTGACGTCAGAAGAGTAAGCGACGACAACCGACGCCGGACCAAGACTTTGGAATTCGGCCGACCGAGGGACCGCCTGACGGCTGAAAACCCATCTGTGATTACTGCAGCTGTATGCACGATGAACATTGACCACCATCATCTTTATGACATTTGTACACTTTTCTCATTTCAGCTTCCCAGGTCCCGTGAAAATGAAAGGCTCCAACATGCTCCCCAAGTCATATCCGAGGGATTAGTGGTAAGTATCACTGTTGATAAAGGTGCTCTGCAAGATACCTCCACTTCACCTGGAGCTGAAGGGTTCTCATTTGCTCCCCAAGTCATATCTGAGGAATTAGTGGTGAGGGTTACTGTTGTTAATGGTGGTTTGAAGGGCAGCCCCTCAACCCCACCACCTGGGCTTCAGAAAAATCCTCATCTTCCCACTGGAGAACATCTTTCGTCCTATAACACGATTGAGTTCTCAGAATAAGTCACAGGCAGGTAAAAGCCTACAACTAAACAGCACTCTACCATCTCCAAAGATGATGCAACAATACCACTACAACAGAAAATGACTGACCTCAATATTTGGCATTGCTACTAGTGTCATTCCAATGTGGTCTAATATTTGTCAGCCTGAAGAACACAATTGATAGGCCATGCTGCTTTGCCAGGGATGGTTTCCCCCTGTAGCTACTAGGCTTTTGGATATTGGCCAAAACATTATCCACTCCTATAGTGCTTTTTTGGGCATTGTCAGATAGACTTCCAACATAGCCAAATCCACTCAGGATAAGCTAAAGTTACTACTGCTCAATGCTAGGAGTCTCAACAAGAAACTGCACACCCTGAATGTACTCCTCACCCTAGAGGATGCTGATATCTGTGCAATAACTGAAACATAATTCAACGCCATGGAAAGCACCCCAGCTGTGCAAGGTTATAATGCCCTTTACACATTCCGGCCACCCAGGGCACATGAAAGGACAACAGGTGGAGGCATATCCATCTACATAAAGGATAAGCACACCTCAAGACTGAACAAACAATATGACATGCTTGAGTTACTCTATGTCCAAATAACCACAGGAAAAATCTCTTACTAAATCCTTGCTAGCTAGAGGTCCCCCACCATGAACCAGGAAAACCATACTGCATACCTGAATTTACTAGAATTACTTGCCATTCAGCCCAATGCCATACTCATGTGTGATTACACCTACCCCTCCATAAACTGGGTAACATACACAGCCACTGTTATGCAGGCTCGAAGATTTCTAGACCTTATCAATGTGAATGCCCTGAAGCAACTAGTCTGCACTCCCATCTGGGAGAGCAGTGCACCCCCCTCCCCCAAAGTGTGATGTCCTCACTGGTTATATCAGATCACAAAGTGGTCTCCCTTGAAATAAATATAAAATCAGAACCCCTCCACCTAACACCATAACCTTCAAGAATTTTTCTAAGGCAAAGTACTTGCTATTAAGTGACAGCATAGCTAATTTCCAAGCTCCCCCAAACCTAGAAAACATAGAAGCCTATGCAGAGGTGTACACAAAAGCCCTGTACAACCATATAAACAACTGCACATAAACAGCAGTACTAGACCAAAATAAGTCTAGGGCAATCCACAACAAACCACCCTGGTGGACCTCTCGTATAAATATGTTACACAACAAAAGAAAGAAAATCTTGTCTACAAGACAGAATGTGCGCAGCACAGCAAAAACTCTCTCATTAGTTTAAGCAAGCAAATCAGTGGACTAGTCAAGTCTTCAACAGTAAATTTTGAAGCAAAAATAGCCTACCAAGCCAAGGATAACCATAAGGCATTTTTCATTTATGTCCACAATCTTAAGGGCAACACCCAACAATGTATGGAGTTAGTTGTAGAAGACATCACCTATACTCAGCCAGAAAATATGGCAAGTCTGCAGGCAGATAAATTCAGCACAAATTTCACCTCTGGTTTGCCTCCATGAAATACCTTCCACCATTCCTCTACCAATCACCACCAAGGAACAGGTTGCCACCATGCTTCCTATACCTAAAAATAGACCCTCAATGGATCCCAACATCTCAGGTTGCCTCTGAAATAGCTTGATACAGGACCTATCAAACCCACTAGGATCTCTATTTAACCACAGTCACCAGACTGGCTTGGTCTCTGTGGAGTGGAGGACAGCAACAGTCATCCCTCTGCATAAAGGGGGACCACCAACAAACCCAAAATTTTGACTAGTCTTATATGCAAGGTTATGCAAATAATAATCATGGACCTGATAAATAATGACAGAAGAAATCTCCAAACATTGGACCCAGCCCAGTTCGTATTTGTCAAAGGCAGGTCATGCCTGCCCTATCAGGTGGACTTCTTTGAGAAAGCCACTAGGGCCAAGGATAAGGGTAAAATAGTGCATACTGCCTGTGGCATTTAACACAATTCCCAACTCAGGTACTAAAGATAAAAAGGATCATAGGAGATTACTAGGCTATCAACCCAGAAGTTACTTTAAGCCTAGCCGTTTCAACCCAATGTAATACCATAGAAATGCTAGTCAATACCAAAGACTGCATTTAGTGATGACTGCCCATGTCCAGGAGAGTTGTGGGCACTATCCCTGGTAACAATTTATGGTGCCCCATTCACTCATCCAGGTTCTTCTTAAACAGTGTCATAGAGGTGCTCTGTTTCACATGAATTGGTAGCCTCGCTGGGAGATAAATCAGTCCCTCCACCATGTCCTATATTTAAGTTCCAGGCCATATTTGGGTCCCAGGAATGAGAAGCCCTAGTCCCATTTGATTTATGGATATGCAGCAAATTCATTAGGTTCAGGTGTTTGATTGCTTTGTAGACCAGCCATAAGTCTCCCCTAGAAAGACTACATGATACAGAGTATAGTGACAGGGACTTTAGTCAGTCTGTGTAAGGCACATGTTGGAGCCCCTTGATCTTCTTTGTTAGAAACCTCTATGGTCTCTCCAATTGCTGCAGGTGTTTAATATGGTATATGCCAAATGGGGTATTATACTCAATTATGGGCCGGATAAGTGCAGAGTATAGGGGGTTTATAATTTCTTTTGCTCTCAAGACGATGCCTCTACTAATCAAATGCTCTACATAGACAGCTTTCCTTACTATAGTAGACATGGTCGAAATTAGAAGTTATGTACTCACCATAACATTCCATCTGAGTAGGTGACTTCATTTGGATGCAACCTGTGGGTATCGGATCCGACCTCGGATCCGAGCCGGCATTTCAAAAGCTTTAGGCTCCGAGCTCCTAGCTCCTCCCTCTTACCCATAACCCCTTGCCAAGCCCTGACTGACCTCAGATTGAGTTTGCCTAAATAATACTGACTACAGTACATGAACAAAAGCATAAATACTCGCTCTATAAAGGTCAGGGGGGTGGAGGGGGGGGTGGTTGCATCCAAATGAAGTCACCTACTCAGATGGAACGTTATGGTGAGTACATAACTTCTAAATCTGAAGTAGGCAGACTTCATTTGTCTGCAACCTGTGGGACAGAGTCCCCAGCTACCTGAATCTTGGGCCGTCATGGAAGGATGTTCCGGAGCACCGCTGAGCCAAAGGATGCTCTTCCTCTGGAAACAACATCCACTTTATAATGAGAAATAAAGGTATGAGGCGAGGCCCAAGTAGCTGCCGCGCAGATATCATCCAATGACACACGGGACTTAAAGGCGGCTGACGTGGAGACTGCCCTAGTAGAATGAGCCGTAACCCTCTGTGGAGCAGGTCTACCTGAAGTGTCATAAGCCTGCAGAATACAATTAGCAATCCACCTAGACAGTGTGACTTTAGACACTGCTTTACCCAAAGCAAATTTAGCAAAGGAGACGAACAGCTGATCTGATTGCCTGTGACCAGCTGTTCTGTGAATATAAAATCGTAATTGTCTATGAACATCCAAAGAATGTAATTTGTATTCTCCTTTGTTTGAGTACTTGGGAAAAAACACAGGTAAATTGATTGACTGGTTGATATTAGATTCTGAAGAGACCTTGGCGAGAAAAGATGGGTTGGTCCTGGGGCACACCCTATCTGGAAAGAAAGAAAGGTAAGGCGTTGCATAGAGCCTGAAGTTCAGACACTCTTCTGGCTGAAGTGATAGCTACTAAGAAGGCAGTCTTCCAGGAAAGGTACTTTAGGTCTGTAGAAGCTGCAGGCTCGAAGGGAGGAGCAGTAAGGGCTTGCAGAACTAAGGATAGATCCCAAGGTGGTACAATCTCCTTGACTGGAGGCCTCAATAAAAAATCCCTTTGAGAAAGGTTTTGCACAATTTAGCCGTCATGAGGGAGCTGTCTCATGACCAATGTGATAATGCTTGAGATGGCTGCCAATTGTACCTTAATCGTGGAAGAACTTGCCCCTTGATGAAAGAGATCTGTTAAAAATCCAGCACTGCTGACATAGGTGCTGAGAAAGGATCCAAAGTTCTCTGAACCGCCCAAATAGAGAATCTCTTCCATTTACTCCGATAAACCTGCCTGGTGGAAGGTTTATGAGCTGCCACTAAAATGGCCTTGACCGGTGACGAGATACCGGGAGTCCTAATCAAGGATGGAACTGGAGCAGCCAAGCTGTCAATTTCAGGGTGTGTAGATTGGGAACCGAAATTCCCAGAGGGTGGGAGATGAGATCCGGAATCGGATCCAGAATCCAGGGTGGATTGATTTTGTGAGACCATACAAAGGGGAACCAGGGTTGACGAGGCCAGAACGGGGCAATGAGAATCATTCTGCTCCCCAAACTGTTGGCTTTCTGCAGAAGCCTCTGCATCAGAGGTAGTGGAGGATAGGCATAAAAGAGACCGGGAGGCCAAGCATGCACCAGCGCATCTCTCGGGAATTCCCCTGGTGGGGGAAGCAGAGCGAAGAAATTGTCGCATTTGGCGTTTGAGGGAGAGGCAAAAAGATCGCAACAGGGTTGCCCCCAAACGGCAAAAATCTTCTTCGCTACCTGAGGATTGAGAGACCACTCGTGAGGTGACAGAATGGTGCGACTGAGTTTGTCCGCAAGGATGTTGGATTTTCCCAGAATGTGCGTTGCTACCAGAAAGCGTTTGGTGGAAATTGCCCATTCCCAGACTCTCATGGCCTCCCGACAAAGGGGATAGGACCTGGTTCCTCCCTGTTTGTTGATGTACCAGACTACCGACATGTTGTCTGTCTGAATCGCAATAGTCCCTGAAGGAAGAACGTGGTGAAGTGCTTGCAACGCTAGGAGCACTGCCCTCATTTCCAGGACATTTATATGCAACGACATCTCTGTGGGGTTCCACGTGCCTTGGACAATCTTTCCCGCAGAATGCCCCCCCCACCCGAGGCAGGAAGCGTCCGTGGTCACTGTGGCTCGGGGAAAAGCAGCACAAAAAGGTCTCCCTGTCAGGGGCTCCGGAGACAGAAGCCACCAAAGAAGGGAATCCTTGCACGCTTTGCTGACCGCTATCGGAGAGTTGAGAGGGGACCACTGAACCTGAAGGGTCCATTGAAGAACCCGCATGCGTAGGCGCGCATGAATAAGAAGCGGGATAGCTGCCGCCATCGAACCTAGGGCCCTCAGGACCGAAGCTGCAGTCGGAAATGGTTGCAGGACCGCTGCTACATGACACTTCAGGTTGGCAATTCTGTCTGGAGTGAGGAAGGCTCGCATTGACCTGGTGTTTAGCCTTCCTCCTATGAAATCTATAACTTGTGTGGGGTGCAGCAAAGATTTCTCCCAGTTGACAGTGATGCCCAACCTTGGGGCTAGTCGAAGAAAGTAGTCCCTGGCTGAGCACAGAAGATGCCTTGATGATGCTGTCAGAAGCCAGTCGTCCAGGTACGGAAAGACCTGTAATCCCTGGAGCCTCAGGTGGGCCGCTACAACAGCTAAGACCTTGGTGAACACCCTGGGGGCTGAGGTGAGACCAAAGGGAAGGGCCCTGAACTGATAATGACTGGCTCCCAGCCGGAAGCGAAGAAACCTCCTGGACCGTTTGTCCATGCGAATGTGGTAGTACGCGTCCTTGAGGTCGATGGAGCACATCCAGTCGTTCTCCCTCAAGAGGGGGAGTATAGATTAAAGGGTGACCATCCGGAACTTTTGCTTGGTTACTGACAGGTTCAGCAGGGAAAGATCTAAGATCGGTCTTAAGTCCCCCGTTTTCTTTGGCACTAAAAAGAACCTGGAGTAAAACCCTGACCCGGTTTGATCTGGGGGGACGCACTGGATAGCTCTTTTTTCTAGCAGCTGTCCAATTTCGATAGCTGCTGCCTCCCTTTGGTCGGGTGGAACATCTGGGAGGCTGCGAGATCTGGGAACCTTGTACAGGGGAATTGTATAACCTCTGGATATCGCACGAAGCACCCAACGGTCTGTTGTGATGGACTCCCAAGAAGTCAGGTGCCTCGAAAAACGCCCCCCGACTGCCTCCAGAGACGGACAGCCGGGCAACCCTTCAGGGCTGCTGCGTGGGCCTATCAGAGAAAGGTTCTCTGGACCCAAAGTTGCTAGGAGCCCCCCTGCCTCTAGGACGGCGACCTCCCCGTCCTCCTCTGCCACGGAAGGACTGGTTATCCGGAGCAGGTTGGGACTGCTGCGATTTCCGGTACCACATCTTCTTCTGTCCCTTTTGGTTCTTCGAGAAGGACCTCTGGGGAGCTGAGAAGCGGACTCCGACGGCAGACAGCGTCTTCCCGTCCTTCTCGCTCTGGACTAATGTTTCGAACAGTCTTGCCAAACAAGGCAGAACCATCGAAGGGGGCATTCGCGAAGGTCGCCTTGAAGGGCTCTGCAAAATCACAGTGGCGGAGCCAGGCCTGTCGCCTCATGACTAGGCCTGCTCCGCTGGCTCTAGCAGCTCCCTCAGTAGCGTGAGAAAGCAGCCGCATAGATGTATTCGAAACTGATCTGAGAGTGGCCATTCGGTGGAGTATACCTGTTTATCCTCACCGACATGGACTCTGGGGAGATGCAGCGTATTCTTTAAGCAGATCCCGCTGCATCCTGATGGCGTGTGCCATGTAGTTCAGCGCTCTCAAAGAGAAGGTTGCTGAACTGAAAACTCGCTTCCCAGTGCGATCCATCGAGCGGGACTCCTTGCCCGGAGGATGCATAGAGGAACTCTCCTGGGCCAACTCCCTCTTAGTGGCTGCAGCCATCATCATGGCATCTACTGGGGGCCTTTGCTCCAGTGAGTGCGGTCCGCCGGAGGGGAAAGGATACGGTCAGGACGCTTAGGTACAGGCTCAACGGTGTCCGGATCCTTCCACGCTCTGATGGATATAAGGTCCACCAGAGGGTCGGCAGGAGGGGACACCCAAGAGGTAGATGGGCCCGCCTCGAATGCCTCCAAGAACACAGACTCGTCTGAGGAGGCCTTGGGGGCAGACCACCCCCCCTGATCCTCAACATTTCCATAATGTCTCCAAATGAGACGTCTTCAGGGGTGACCTTGGGGAGCCCTCCCCTTCATCCAAGTCTGTGTCTTCGGTAACGGACTCGGGGGAGTCCATGTGCCTCCTTTTGCACTTACGCTTCCGAGGTACTTCTTCGGGGGGCTGTCCGAGGAGTACTCTTCCGCAGCTGGATGTTCCAAGGGAACTACTTGGGACATCGAGGCGGGCTGTCCCTGGGACCGGCTGGTGAGGGCCTGGCCCAACTGCAAGGGAGTGCGGGATGGAGCCGTGGCAGGGACCGGGGGTCAGGTAGTCCTCAACAGTGCCCTTTCCACTACGTCGAAGGCCGAGGGGGAGCCAGCTTCCCTAAACCCCGAGAGCCGACCCCCACTCGGATCCGACGCACGGATCGGAGCCGGAGCCGAGACCGTTGGATCCAAGAGACCGGTGTGCTCCGACCTAGACGGAGCCGAAGACACACCAGCTCCCTCGGACCCGAGGCTCGGTCCTCGGCTCCGAGAGGTCGGGTCCGGCACCAAGCACTCAAGGGATGGGGCCGGATCCGAGGTGCGCCGACCTATCGGATCCGACCCACCCCCGGATCCAACTCTGCCCGGCGCCGACAGCTCCGAACCCATGGTATGGGTCGGAGAAGGAGCCAAAGGGGCGAAAAAAGGGGTCGAAGCCCCTCCCGGATGGGGGGGGGGGGCTAGGAGCACTCCCATTTGCATTTGGGCCTGGATGAATTTCCTCATCATCTGGTCCATATCTGCTTCACTCATGGAGAATGTGGATCTGGTGGAGGCCACCGAAGCGGACCTAGAGAGCCGCCTTGGGGACCTCGCTGAAGGGCTAGCCTCCTCCTCCTCGGGCCCAGGAGAGAACCGAGGGGAGTGGAGCCGAGGAGGAGGAAAGCTAGAAGGCACAGGGAGGCCGCTTAGATGGAGGAGCCGAACTGGAGGTTTCGCTCTCCGCTTGTGGTGCCTCTCCCTGTGCCTCTCCTTCTCTCTCTCCCTAGAAGACTCTCTCTCCTCCGGCATTTTAGAGGGAGGTTGAGTCCCAGCCGGAGGAGGAGAGCCCACAGCAACTGCTTGCTGAGTAGAAGGGGCAGAAGCGGCGGTATCTGGAGGAGAAGTCCGCCAGCACCAGCTTCGACCTCCGCTCCCTCAAAGCTCGGGGGTTGAACCCTGCACAAATGGTACAACCAGATGACAGGTGTTCAACCCCAAGATTCGACCGAGTGTGGCCATCCGCTGGGGACAGCTTATGACCACACTCGGTACATTTGGAGAATACAGCCTTATGGGCTTCAGACATTTTAAGCCCTAACAGGCCTCAAACAAACACACACACACAAACTACGCAAAACCCGTGAAAAGTTTAAAATAAAGAGAGAGGAAAGCCTAACACAATCACTTCTAACTAATAAAATTAAAAAAGTTAAAGTTTTTGAAAATTTTTCTGTCAAAAACAGCTTATCTGTACTAGGAGCTCTGGAATCCGTCGCAACTTGAAAGCGGCAAACGAAATCTGAGGTCAGTCGGGGCTTGGCAAGGGGTTATGGGTAAGAGGGAGGAGCTAGGAGCTCGGAGCCTAAAGCTTTTGAAATGCCGGCTCGGATCCGAGGTCGGATCCGATACCCACAGGTTGCAGACAAATGAAGTCTGCCTACTTCAGATTTAATGCTGCTGTCGAGTTGTGATCCCAGGTCCCTTATCACTTCATGGCTACTTAGGGTATTGTTGTCGATTTGATAGTGTGAGGGGATATTGTTTGTGCCGAAGGGGATGATGATGCATTTCTTTACATTCAGTTTGAGACAGCGACTAAACACCAGTCACTGGTTTATGTGAGACCCTCCTGGAGTACACAGACATCATTTGCGGATACAATGATTACACCTAGTTTGCAGTCGTCTACAAACGTGGTCAGCCACAACCCTAGTTTTGAGCTGTACTTCTGAGAAGTACATACCAAACAGCAGGTGGCCCAGCACTGACCCCTGTGGCACCTCACTGGTAACAGGTCTGCTGGTTGATGTGGAGTCACCCACTTTGACAGTGTGTGTTCGGTTTGTGAGCCAGTTAGCAACCTATCTTACAATGAAGGGGTTTACATCCAGCTTGAAAGGTTTGTCGGTAATGCCTGAATGTGGGATTGTGCCAAAAGCCTTTGCCAGGTCGAGGTATGCTATTTGCAGAGATTTGACCTTGTCAATGGCCTTGGTCACATTTTCAAAGAATTTCAAAGAAGTCACACTTTGGCATTTATCTTACTGAACAAATACCCCAGTTTGAAAGACCTCACTAGTTTCTAACCAACAGAATCAAAAAGAGCTAGGATCCCTTAGCTACCAAGACAGATTAAGCAATTTTTCACTTTATTCAGTCTCATATAGATTCTTCTGTGGAGATATCAGTCTTTCATTTTAGGCTACGAAAGATCCTGTTTTACTAGATCTTTTCCATCTCAGAAATGCCAGTAATGTTAGGAAAACAACTCCACAACTCTCCGTTTGTATCAAACCATACACAAGTCTTCCTCAAGGGACAGATTAATTCTCTAGCTATGTGACAAACTTCTCTTGCATGTTAAACCATGTAGCACCTTAGCAACCTTCAATTCCTGATGAGTGCATGGGTTTACATAACTTTGCCCCAAAAATTAGCAGTATGGATCTTACCAAGAAGGGAAGTATACCTACTGACCATATTTCCTAGGCTGTAAACATATGTAGTTGGAACTGCCTGCCTAATATGGACCTACAAACCTAATAAATGAAAAGTTCTTTACTTGTCTGCCTTTATGTGTCCTTTTGTCTTACCACAAAGGACTTTTTGCACTGTTGGGACTTGGTGTTTGCTCTGTGGCTGCCCAGAGATCCCTCTTGTTGTTTGATTTATCAGTGTTATTTCTCAATATTGATAGTGGAACGTATAACTTTATTTTGAAAGGTACTATAATCTTTGCTCAGTGACAGAATTAGACTATAGTCCATTTTCCTGTTTTGGTTATTTTTCACCAAGAAGAGCTGGCAGTGTATTCTGCTTATCTTGCCCTTACCAAGGCATCCAATATTACTCCAAGCAATAGTACCACAAAGTAAAATCATTAAATGTCAATCAATACATAACTCATTGAGTAAAACACTGATTAGGCAATTCAGGATGGGGGGGGGCTTTCCCACCTGCTCAAAAGGAGTTCCGAGTGGCATCTCACAGGGTTCTACACTAGGAAACTTCTTTTGGATTATTTTTCTTGGATATAAAAAAAGAATTGTCTTTGGAGAACCAAATGTATTGACTACTGATAACTAGGTAACATAACATTGTCAATTGGAATGAAATTTACCAAAATGGTCGACAAAAATACATATTATGCAGTGGAAATGACCTCAACGTTAACATCAGTAAATGCAGCATCTTGAGATATGTTTAAAATGATGAAGAATTATTACAAAGTAAATGGCCTCATCATAAAAAAATAACAAAATCATTAAAGATTTATGGGTACAGTGAACGATCTAAACTTTGGCCAGTGTTCTTATCTGCCAATGTAACCTACTCCATCATTCCAAGTGCAAGTCTTTTGGAATCTGCCCTCTGGTGTAAAACTGTTTGTATATAGGCCTTGTGCAGAAGTAAGTCACTTACACCAAAAACAAGACTTTCAGAATTAGAGCAGGAATAAACCACAGCAAGTCACTTAAACAAAGGGCAAGTCTTTTGGAATGTGGCCCAAGGTCTCAAGACACCACTAATGAGCAGATGTTTCTCTGTCTGAATGTAAAGTCCTCCACAAACTTTTTTTTTGTCTTTTGTTTACCAGAACAGTCCAACTGGGCACAAGTCCCATTCTGAATGGAAAAGCTCCACAGCATGTTCTCTTTTTATCCATCCCTTACCAACTGAATATAATATGCACATCAACATTGTATTTTGCTTGTTGTCTTAATGCTTTGTTTCTGTACCTAGAGGCGGCATATAATTCATAAGGGTCTCTCTCCGCTACTGTGTGGTACTGGCCCCCTCCATCATTGGGATAAAAAGGTTAATATGCTGTTCCATCATTTACATCGAATTCCAATTAACACAACCCTTCTTATTAACATTTCACTTTAGTTTCCTTCAAAGGAAAGCCCCGACATAAGCCAGAGAGCACAAAATTATGATTAGACATTCCCCTGTTCTGAGACACTATAGCAGTAAAAGATCTAGAAGCTTTAAAACTATATGCACCACTTATTTGAGTGCTTAATATGTACAGCCACGAAAAGAACATTACAAACAGATCAAATACAGTTTAAAAGAAAAAAAAAGTCACTCTGTAAAGCTATTTGAAAAGGTAATTATGGTATTTCATGCATTGCTAACCTGCCCTGTTTATTAAAACAAAACAGAACTCTAATTATAATTGAGAATGTAGTAGAAGTAAAAGCTTATATGGAAAAGTAGCCAAGAATATATATCTAGAAGCTTTTTCATACAAAGAAAGCAGCCAGATTCCAAAAGAGTTGCTCTCAATGCAAGTCTGCCCCGATTCAAAAAGAGCAGCTCTCACTGCAACTGATTTACTTTGGTGTAAGGCACATATATAAATAAATAGGCTTACTACATGGACCAGATTCCAAAACACTTGCTCTCAGTTTAAGTGGTCACTTACACACAGACCAAGTCTTTTGGAAAAGGGAAATTGGTAAGTAAAACACGTACGTACTGGAAAATAGAAAGGGGAGGGGGTAATACACATACTGATACGGCTGTTAAGGATTTGTTCTTTCAGGAAAGGGTAGCAAAGCTTTGGAATGCAAGGAATAAGAATACTGGTAAATACAGAATTAGAGGAATGTTTTAAATTGAGTTAAAAACAAATTGAGAAAGGGCAGTTACTAGGGAAACGAGCTGTAAATTTAGTTTTCTTAGATTATGTAACGCTAGGATAGGTACTCAAGGACAGTACATAATGTCACATTACCTTCTCATACACAATGAAGCTTCAGAGTAAACTACATTTTCAGTGGTGTGAACAAAGTAAGCAAATGAAAGTTACTACATTTAATGACAGTAACTTCACACAAAAAATTGAAACTATAATGAAACCAAAAAGCACCACAGTCCTTTTAAAATATAAACAAAGAATTATAAAATACCACATCTTAACTTAAAAGTGCCAGAACTGTGGAAGGATGAGTCTATTCCCTTAAGCAATAATGCAATGAATGCCAAATAATATACAGTCAGAGATGGTATGACTAATAGAATTACTGCAAATTAATATGACCATTTCACCTTTGTCAGCCCCCACCTGCAAAAAAAACAATAATATAATCAATACAAATCAAGCTGAAACACTCCATACATAGGAAATGTATTAGAAAGAAAAAAACACTTACCGGAGGAAAAGATTTCAGTAACTGCAGTCCCTTCTACACTTAGCTATGACTGCAACAATCTGAAATTTGCATTTGTTGATACAGTCTCAAGCATTCAGGCAGTTATCACACAGAATAAAAGCTTAACAAGCTGCTTCATGTAGTCAAAGGTACACAGTTTACTTCCTTCCATCTCCATTTGTCTATTGTGTGACTCAGAGCAAGTTTACTTCATCAGACAGTGCTTTCAGAGCACCCCTGAAAAGGGGCACTGGTGTCCAGTGGGCTTACCTGGCTAACAAATATATAAAATAAAAACATAATAAACCTATGCTGCACAAGTATCTGAAGCATACCGCACTCACAAGTATATGTCCAAAAAAATCGTACAACTATACAAAACAGCAAAATGCTATTTCATGCCCACAGCAGTTTTAGATTCCCCACTGTTTTATAGTTAACAACTCTGCATAAAAGAGATAGATGTGCTAAGATTTTATTCAAATGTCCAATCTGGTGGAAACTAGGCAAATAGCAGCAACTTAAACACTGTGTTGTGCCTTATTTCTGTTTATTTTAATTCTTACCTCCCAAGTTCTTCTCCCATTACATACAGTTCTTCCACATTTTCCTGCCTGAAGACCAACATCGTTGCAGCCAGCAAAAGACTATACGCACTTCACAAAGACAAAGATGCTCTAATCATGAATCGTCACAGAAAATTTTGTTCAACGGGATGTCACTACGGAAATATTACAAAAGTACCATCAGTTATAAAGGCAAGTAATTAAGAAACTGACAGTTTCAACACACACAGATTTATTACCTTATGGTGTTTGTTCTGCAACCAGAAATCAAAAGCAATAAGAGGTGCTGTCATCAAGACAAAACTCACAGTATGTCTCACAGCACCTTGTTATCACTAAAATCACAAGTGAGGCAAAGTACAGTTGTGTACACTTACCATAAATGTAGATGTTAGAGTGTATTCACTGTTGCAATCATTACATTTGGGTTATCTGCTTGCAGGTAGCCCTCAGTCAGCCTTATTAACAAAGTCTTGGGTCCTGCGTCAGTTGCTGTCCCTTCTTCCATGACGTCAGGTTGTCAGGGGTATAAAACATGCAGCCGATGCCATTACATCAGTTTTTCTTGCCCCAGATGTCAGGTGCCCTCCTAACAGGAAGCAATTAAATATAAAAGTACAAAGATATACCTCCAACTAAAAAGCAAATACACCAAAAAGGCTTATAAGCACAGTAAAGGAAAGTAGAGGTATAGCCAAAAGAAGTTAGGGGGCTGGAGGGAGAGTAACCAGGACTGCAACAGTGAATACACTCACACATCTACATTTATGGTAAGTGTACACAACTGTGCTATGTTCTTCATGTTTCACTGTTGCAGTCATTACATTCGGGGAGATTTCCAAAGCTACAGTTGGGAGGAAGAATTTATATAGCATTAGGGCCAGCTATAAGGCCCTGCAAGACTGCAGTGGCAAAGCCAGTTCTAAATTTAGAGAAAATTGGTCCAAGTAGAATCTAAGTTGTCTGTGCACATCTAAGGAATGCAGTATCCGTTCCCCTTTATTCTGTGGATTGGGAAAGGTGGTTGGCAAATGAATGGACTGATTAAGAGCTACATTGGATGCCACCTTGGGCATGAAGGATGGACTGGTTCTGAGGGACACCCTGTCCACATGAAAGATGATTAAAGGCTCCACTGCCATAAGGGCCTGTAATTCAGATACCCTTCTAGCTGAAGTGATTGCTAAAAGGAAAGCTATTTTCCAAGAAAGAAATTTTAAGTCTGCAGTAGCAGCTGGCTCGAAAGGAGGTAGAGTGAGCTTCTCCAATACAAAGTTAAGGTCCCAGGCTGGGGATGGAGCTCTCCTGGATGGTCTCACATTTTTGGCCCCTCTGAGGAACTGCTTGAGCAGTGGATGAGAGAAGAGGTTCTGTGTTACAATGAGCTGAAATGGCTGAGGCGTGGATTTTAATGGAGGAAAAAGACAGGCCCTTGTGAAGCATCTCAGTTAAGTATTGTAAAATCTGAGGTAAATTGGGCGCTGCTGTGCTCATCCCTTGAGATTGGTTCCAGGCACAGAATCTTTTCCATTTCTCAGCATAAGATTTTCTAGCACTAGGCCTCCTTGCCTCTAAAATGATATCCATCACAGGTTTGCTGAGGGATGGTAATGAAGAGATTAAGTAATTAGCCAGGCTGCAAGGTTCAGTGTTAGAAGCGGAGGGTGCAGAATCTGGTTCTCCTGCTGAGACAGCAGGGAAGAAGTCTGAGGCAGGCGCCATGGAGATAACCGTGACACACTGCGCAGGAGGGGGTACCAGTGTTGGTGTGGCCAGTCTGGAGCAATCAAAATCATCCTTGGTTTGTCCGGTTTGATTTTTAGTAGTACTTTGGAGAGCAGAGGCAGACGGGGGAAGACATAGACTGATAGGTTTTTCCAGCTGAAGGACAGAGCATCCACTTTCCAGGCTTGTTTGTGGGGAGTCCTTGTACAAAATTTGTCCAATTGGTAGTTCTGGGGAGAGGCAAACAGGTCTATATCGGGGCACCCCATTTGCTTGGCAACATGTTGAAAATACTTTGTTCCAGTTTCCACTCGTGTGGGTCCATCAGGTTTCTGGTTAGTCCATCTACCAGTGTATTTAATTTTCCTGGCAGGAATTGAGCTTGTAAGTGCAGTTGGTAGCTCAAGGCTGTGTTCCACAATGCCATGGCTAGTCTGCAGAGAGAGTAAGAATGTGTACCCCCCTGCTTGTTTATGTACCACATAACAGTGGTGCTGTCCGTCTTTACCATTAGTTGTCCTGGAAGAATGTGGTCCTTGAAGGCTGTCAGAGCATTCTGTACAGCTAACATTTCTTTTTGATTGATATGCAGGTGCATTTGACTTGGGTTCCATTTGCCCTGAATGCAATTCCCTGCCAGGTGAGCCCCCCGATGCATAGTCTGATGCATCTGTTAGGGTTTGGGTGGCAGGGGGTGGTGTGAAAGGTAGTCCCTTGTTTTGGTGGCAGGCCTCTGCCCACCAAGTGAACTCTAGGCGTAGGCAAGGTATGATAGGAATCATTGTTTCTAGGTCTTGAGAATGTTGACACCATAGGCTTTTTAGATACCACTGTAGTTTCCTCATATGCAGCCTTGCATATGGAATTAGAAGAATGCAGGAGGCCATGAACCCCAAGGCTTGCAGTATTTGTCTTGCAGATAGCAGGGTTTGCCACTTGTTTGAAGTAGGTTGTCAAATGAATTTATTTCTCTGGCATGAGGTAAGCCGTCTGGGAAGTTGTATTCAAGCTTGCTCCAGGAATATAATTTGTTGACAGGGTACCAGGTGTGATTTCTTTTCATTTATGGTGTACCCCAGACAAGTTAGAACCCTTTTTACAAAGACCAGATGATTCAAAAGTATGTCCTTGGCTTTCTAATTAGACACTCGTCCAGGTATGGGTACATTTGAATATTTCTTTGCCTGCAAAATGCAATAACTGGAGCTAGGCACTTTGTGAATACCCTGGGTGCAGTAGATAAGCCAAAGGGCAGTGCAGAGAACTGACAGTGCGTGTAGCCTGCTTTGAAGCGTAGGTATCTTCTGCAAGATTCCCCGATTGAGATGTGCAGGTATGCTTCTTTTAAATCTAGTGTTGCCAACCAGGCATCTTTGCCTAGCATAGAAAGTAATTGGTGAAGAGTCAGCATCTTGAATTTTGGAATCTCCAAAAAGGTGTTTAGAGTAGACAAGTCCAGGATAGGAAGCCATGAACTGTCTTTTCTGGGTACCAGGGAAAAGTCTCTAGTAGAAACCTTGTCCCTTTTCCTCTTCTGGTACCAGCTGAATAGCCCCCATGCTTAAGAGAGAAAGTACTTGTTTTGGGGACTCTGCCCACTGACTTGGGGGTAGGTCCGGCCACCCACTTGGTGTTGGCAATGTGTGGAAGTGAAATCTGTATCCCTGGGACACTATATTTAAAACACATTTGTCCTGGGTAATGAGTTCCCAATTCTTTGCATGAAGAGCAATCCTTCCCCCCAAAGGGGCAGTCAGTTGATAAGTGCTTGGAAATTTTAAAAGGAAGTCATTGAGACAGTTTACCGTAGGGGGGAGTCTTATTATTCCCAGATTTGGAAGTGAAGGCCCCCCACTGCTTAGTTCTGTGTGGCCCCTGGGACTGAAACCTGGGGGTTTTGCTGTGTCTGGGTTTGGCTTGAGAAGACCTGGAAGGGGCTGGAAAGGACCAATTCTTAGAGGGCCAGTGCCTACTAAATCTAGGAGGCTGAACTTGTAAAATATCTTTAACAATTTGCATAGATTTAGCTTTATCTTCCATCCTTTTAAGAACTTCCTCAGCACTGTTGCCAAACAGGCGGTCCTGATTTAAAGGAGCATCCAACAATTTAGCTTTAACATGATCAGGAAAAGATTGCTCCTTAAGCCAAGCATGCCTTCTGAGCACAGACCCAGTAACAGCAGCCCTGCAAGAGGCCTCTAATGAATCAAAACCACATTGCAAAGTATGTTTTCCAACTTGTTCAGCAGAATGCATTAAATCCTATAATTCTTTATTTTCCACACAGTCAGGAATCAACATCACTTTCTGTTTAAGCAGTCCAATAACATGTTGCTAATACTTTAACATATGAAACTGGCAGTTTAAAGCCCTAATGGCCAAGGTTGCAGAAGTGTAAACCTTCTTACCCCATCTATCCAGCGCCCTGGAGTCTCTATCAGAAGGGGTCGGATTTTTAGCAGTAGAAGCCTTAATGCCCTTGGGCTCCTGTGAAATAGTCTCTGGATCTGCAATAGGATTTTTGAAAAGGAACTTGTGGGACTCAGGGACCCTGTAGTATCCATCAGGTTTTCTGGGAGCAGGAGGCAGGGAATCAGGGGCCAAACTAGATTCCGAAAAAGCATCATCAACAATGTCTAGTACAGGAGCAATAGCTAAAGGCCTATGCTGAGGTAGGAGAAGGAAATCCACAAGCCTCTTTTTTGAATCAGATAAATCCTGGCTTTCCCAGTGGAAATGCTATGTAAGGTTTCCCCAAAAGAAAAATCCTCAGGAGGGGAAGCAGAGGGAATGGAGTCTTCTGCATCAGAATCTTCATAAGTAGATAAGGGCAAATCTAGATCATCAGAAGAATCAGAAAAAACAGAATCTTGATCAGAAGATTCATAATCAACTTTAGTCCTAAGCCTCTTAGAAGGGGGGAGGGGGTGGCTACCCCTGATTAGAGTTATCAGATCTTCAGCCATTCTTATCATTTGTTTTTTAGGCATAGAGGCCTGAGCATGTGGCCTGGGCGTCGGTTTTTTAGGCATGGATCAAGATTTAGGTCTAAGTACAGGAGGAGGCGTCAGTTTAATATGCAAGTCCGTAGGCCTGAATACACCCTTAGAAGCCAGTACCTGCACAGCAGCTCCGGAGACATCCGCGGCTTTCATAGTTGAAGCATCTCGCGGCACACCGGACTCCGAATGGGTCTCAGTAGAGGCCTGCGAAATCAGAAGTAGCGGGTATCAGGGGCTGTGAAAGTGCCTCACTGAGTACCAGCGAACTGGCGACTGGCTTAGGAAAAACGTCATCGGCAGTTTTGGACCTCAGCGGCCTGTCTCTGTCTTTATCTTTGCGTTTTTTTTGGAATGCCTGTAGTCAGATAGCTAACCGATGACATTTCTGGATAATTAAACCAAGTACCAAAACATTTAGAGGCGAAAATATATAGACGACTGACAGTGCGCTGATTAAATAAAGCACAAAACCGACAGCAAGGTACGTCGTGGACAGGGCCTAGGCAAGGAATACAGTACGAATGAAAATCTTCATGAGGTATTTGCTTTCCACAAGTAATGCAATTATTAACTTTTACTGACATCGGTAAGGCGCAAGAAAAAGTTTTCCCCAACGGGGTACTTAGCTTTAGTTGTAGACTTTGGTTCTGAAACTCGAAAACAAAAATTTCAGGAGTCGGTCGACCGGCATTTGCGAACAACTTCTGCTTTGGGCACTGCACGGCAAGAAAGACTGATGTAATGGCGTCGGCTGCATGTTTTATACCCCTGACGACCTAACGTCATGGAAGAAGGGTCAGCAACCAATGCAGGACCCAAGACTTTGTTAATCAGGCTGACTGAGGGCTACCTGCAAGCAGATAACCAAAATGTAATGACTGCAACAATAAAACACGAAGAACATCACTGTAGTACTTCAAGCATTCTTCACGTTCAGTGGGATGAGACAAAATGCTGCCCTGCTATCTGGACCTCTGTTCCATTCTGTAGCTTTAAAAAGTACAGTTTTGTACACTTGCCATAAATGTAGATGTTCAAGTGTATTCACTGTTGCAGTCATCACATTTGGGGTAATCTGCTGGCAGGTTGCCCTCAGTCGGCCTGAATTCCAAAGTCATGGGTCCTGTGTCGGTTGCTGTCTCCTCTCCCATGACATCAGGTCGTCAGGGGTATAAAACAAGCAGCTAACGCCATTTTCTTTAGTTTTTCTTGCCCCAGATGTCAGGTGCCCCCAAAAAGGTAGCAAAAATATATGTATAAAAACTCTATATACATGCATCAATACAAACTTTACCTTCATCTACAAGTAAATACACCACATAGGCTGTAGAAGATAGAGAAGGAAAGATAAACTCCAGAATGAAAGGGGGATGGCGGGCAGGTAACCTGGACTGCAACAGTGAATACACTCGAACATCTACATTTATGGTAAGTGTACACAACTGTACTATGTTCTTTGTGTTTCACTGTTGCAGTCATTACATTTGGGTAGAATCCCAAAGCTATGGAAGGGAGGCTGGAGCTAAACAGCATTAGATGCGGCTATAAGGCCCTGCAGAACTGCAATGGCAAAGCCTGCCCTGGACTTAGAGGGGCAAATGATAATGCTTTGTAAATGTGTGCACTGAACTCCATGTAGCAGCCTCTGGAATGTCTTTGGTTGGTACTCCCCTGAGAAAGGCTGCTGAAGTAGCTGCAGCTCTGGTGGAATGAGACCTAATGCCCTTGGGCACAGGTTTGCCATGGTGTAAGTAGCAGAAACGAATGCAGTGGCTTATCCACTTTGAAATAGTCTGCTTTGAAATAGCCTTTCCTTCTGATCCTGCAGCATATGACACTAGCAATTGCTCAGTTTTTCTTAGAGCTTTAGTCCTGCTCAAGTAGAATCTTAGCTGTTTGTGTACGTCCAAGGAATGCAGAATTCTCTCCCCCTTGTTCTGCGGATTTGGATAAAAGGTTGGCAGATGAATAGTTTGGTTAAGAGCCACACTGGAAACCACCTTAGGTATAAATGAAGGATTTGTCCTCAGACACACCCTGTCTGGGAAAAATATGATAAAAGGCTTCACAGCCATGAGTGCCTGCAACTCTGAGACTCTTCTTGCTGAAGTAATTGCTAGTAGCAGAGCTGTTTTCCATGATAAGAACTTTATATCAGCAGTAGCAGCTGGTTCAAATGGAGGCAGGGTGAGCTTTTCCAACACATAATTGAGGTCCCATGTGGGTACTGCTGATCTTCTAGGAGGCCTTACATTTTTGGCTCCTCAAAGATACTGCTTTAGTAAAGGATGAGAAACGATTGTTGGCTCTGTATTGTAATGAGCCGAAATGGCAGAGGCATGGATTTTAATTGACGAGAAAGATAGGCCTTTGTCAAGCATCTCAGTCAAGTATTGTAATATCTGAGGAATATTTGGTTCTGCTGTATCATCAGTTCCTTGTGCTTGATTCCAAGCACAGAATCTCTTCCATTTATCAGCATAAGATTTTCTAGTACTAGGCCTTCTGGCTTCCAAAATGACATCCATCACAGCTTTACTGAGAGGTGTTTGTATGCCTACATGATCAGCCATGCTGCCAGGTTCAGTGTCGGGAGTTGATTGTGCAGGATCTGACTGCTTTGCTGGGACAGTAGGTGAGGTCTTTGAGGTAAGGTCCAAGCTGGGTATTGAGACAAGATCCTTAGGATTGGGTACCAGTATTGGCGGGGCCAGTCCGGGGCAATTAGTATCATCTTTGGTTTCTCTTGTCTGACTTTTAGTACGACATTGGGAAGAAGAGGCAGAGGGGGGAAGGCGTAAACTGATAGGTTTTTAAAACTGAAGGACAGGGCGTCCACTTTCCATGCTTGTCTGTGATAAGTCCTTGTGCAGAATCTTTTCAATTGATAATTTTGAGGAGAGGCAAATAGATCTATGTCCGGGCTCCCCCATTTCTTTGTTATCATGCTGAAGACTTGTGGATCTAGTTTCCACTCGTGAGGGTCCATAAGGTTTCTGCTTAAATCGTCTGCCAGAGTATTTTGTTTTCCTGGCAGGAATTGAGCTTGAAGATGTATTTGGTAAGTCAAAGCTGTGTCCCACAGTGCCATGGCTAATCTGCAAAGGGGGTATGAGTGTGTGCCCCCCTGCATGTTTATATACCACATAACCGTGGTGTTGTCCGTCTTTATTAGTAGTTGCCCTGGATGAAGTAAGTCCTTAAAGGCTGTCAGGGCATTTTGAACAGCTAGCATCTCTTTTTGGTTGATATGTAGATGCATTTGTTTTGGGGTCCATATGCCCTGAATCCATCTTTCTGCCATGTGGGCCCCCCAGGCATAATCTGATGAGTCTGTTATTAAGGTTTGGCTGGCAGGTGGTAGAGTGAAGGCCCATCCCGTGTTTTGGTGAAATGCCTTTGCCCACCATAGAAACTCCTGTTGTAAGCAGGGAATGAGAGGAATCATTGTTTCCAGACTGTGACAATGTTGACTCCATAAACTTTGTAGGTACCACTGAAGTTTCCTCATATGCAGTCTTGCATATGGAATCAGTAGGATGCAGGATGCCATGAAGCCCAAAGCCTGCAGAGTTTGTCTTGCAGATAACTGGGTTTTTGTTGCCATCAGTTTGAAGTAAGTAGTCAGTTGCCTTTGTTTGTCTGGCGTGAGGTAAGCCATCTGGGCAGTTGTATTCAAGCTTGCACCCAGGAATGTTATCTTTTGAGAGGGTACCAGTTGTGATTTCTTTTCGTTTATTGTGTACCCTAGGCATGTTAGAAGCCTTTTCACAAATGCCATGTGTTGAAAAAGAATGTCCTTGTTCTCTGCTTGAATGAGACAGTCGTCCAAGTAAGGATATATTTGTATACTTCTTTGTCTGCAAAAAAGCAATTACTGGTGCCAGGCACTTTGTAAAGACCCTGGGCGCAGTAGATAAGCCAAAGGGCAGTGCAGAGAATTGGTAATGCATTAAGCCAGCCTTGAATCTGAGGTATCTTCTGCACAATTGCCTTATTGGGACATGCAGGTATGACTCTTTTAGGTCTAATGTCACCAGCCAAGCATTCTTGCCCAGCATGGGCAGAAGCTGCTGCAAAGTCAGCATTCTGAATTTTGGAATATCCAGGTATGTATTCAAAATTGATAAATCCAGTATTGGCCGCCAGGCCTTGTACTTTCTGGGTACCAAGAACAGTCTTGAGTAAAAACCTTGTTCTTTTTCCTGTTCTGGTACTGGCTGAATGGCCCACATATCCATGAGGGACATAACCTGTTTCTGTGCCTCTGCCCATTGATTTTTTGGCAGATCCGGACGTTTGCCATTGGCAGAGTATGGAAGTGGAATCTGTATCCCTGTGATACTATGTTTAGCACCCACTTGTCCTGGGTTATTAACTGCCAATTTTGAGCAAAAGTTGCTAATTTTCCCCCTAAGGGTGCTGCCAAAAGGTAAGTGCTTGATGAAGGCAGAGGGAAGTCATTCGGACTGTTTTCTGTAGGTTTGCGCTTTATCTCCTCCAGATTTGGAGACAGAAGCACCCCATTGCTTTGACCTGTAAGAATCGTGTGCCTGGTATCTGGAACCCTTAGTGCATCTGGATTTGCCCCTTTGAGCTTTGTCTGACACAGGAAAGGACCAATTTTTTGTAGGCCAGTGTCTACTGAATCTTGGTGGCTGTACTTGTAAGAAGTCTTTTACAGTTTGCATAGACTTAGCTTGGTCTTCCATTTTCTTTAAAACCCTAATACCAAACAGAGTATCATACTGTAAAGGTGCATCCAGTAATTTAGCTTTAACATGATCAGGCATATTTTGCTCTTTGAGCCAGGCATGCCTCCTAATCACAGATCCAGTAACTGCGGCCCTGCAGGAGGCCTCTAAGGAATCAAAACCACATTGCAAAGTACGCTTTCCAACCTGTTCAGCTGCATGCAATAATTCCTGCAATTCTTTATTTTCTGCACATTCAGAAATCAACATAATTTTCTGTTTCAGCAATCCCATAACATGTTGTTGATACTGGAACATATGAAACTGGCAGTTTAAGGCCCTAATTGCCAAGGTTGCAGATGTATAAACCTTTTTTCCCCATCTATCCAGTGCCCTTGAATCCCTGTCAGAGGGGGTAGGATTTTTTGCTGTTGAGGCCTTAACTCCCTTTGGAACCTGTGAAATAGTTTCAGGATCAGCAGCAGGGTTTCTAAATAAAAATGTGTGAGTCAGGGACCCTGTAATATCTGTCAGGCTTGCTGGGAGCCGGAGGTAAGGAGTCAGGGGTCAAACTTGACTCCAAAAACACATCATCCACAATGTCTAAAACAGGGGGTATGGCTAAAGTCTTGTGCTGAGGGAGAAGAAGGAAATCCCTGAGCCTCTTTTTTGATTCTGAAAAATCTTGATTCTCCCAGTGAAAATGCTCCCTCAAAGTATGCAAGGTTTCTCCAAATGAATAATCCTCAAGAGGTGATGCAGATGGTATAGACTCATCTGCATCAGAATCCTCATAGGGAGGTATAGACAATTCCTGATCAGAAGAAGAAGAAATAGAAACCTGATCTGAAAATTCATAATCAGTGTCTTGCCTAGGCCTCTTATCAGGAGGGGGGATGGGAACCCCTGATCAAGGTAATAAGGTTTTCAGCCATTTTGATCATCTGTTTTTCAGACATAGAGGCTTGTGCACGTGGCTCATGCGTCATTTTTTAGTTTTAGAAGTTGCTTTTGTCTTTGGTTTTGCAGCTGTCGTCGGTTTGATATAAAAATGTTGAGGCCTGAATACACCTTCAGAAGCCGGTGCCTGCTCAGCGGCTCCGGACCCATATGAGGGAGATACATCCGTCGGCCCAATACTTTGAGTATCACGCGGCGTGCCGGACCTCACAAGGGTCTCGGTAGGGGCCTGCGACTCGAAAGTAGTGGGCATCAGGGGCTGCGAAAGCACCTCACTAAGTACCGGCGAACCAGCAACTGACTTAGAAGAAGCTTCATCGGTTTTGGACCTCAACTGTCTCTGTCCTTTTCTTTGCGTTTTTTATGTACTCCGGTAGTCGGATTGCTATCCGATGACATTTCTGGGTAGTTAAATCTGTTTCCAAAATACTTTGAGGCAAAAATATACCAACGCTTAATAGTGTGTTGGTTAAATCTAGCACAAAAGCGACAGCCAGGCACATTGTGATCAGGGCCTAGGCAAAGAATACAGTATAAATGGAAATCCTTATGAGGTATTTGCTTCCCACAAGTAATACAATTATTAACTTTTTCTGACATCGGTATGGAACAAGAAAAAAGTTTCCCCAGCAAGGTACTTAGCTTTAGTGAAGACTTTGGTTCTGAAACTCAAACTCAAATATTTCAAGAGTTGGCCGATCGGCACTTGCGAAATGCTTCTGCTTCGGGCACCGCGCGGCAAGAAAGACCAACGAAAATGGTGTCGGCTGCTTGTTTTATACCCCTGACGACCTGACGTCATGGAAGAGGAGACAGCAACCGACGCTGGACCCAAGACTTTGGAATTCAGGCCGACTGAGGGCAACCTGCCAGCAGATTACCCCAAATGCAATGACTGCAACAGTGAAACACGAAGAACATCAGCAGTTGGTGGGTCATCCATGCAGACAATGCACCTTCCTCCAACCAACAGGGCAAGAAAACAAAAAATGAAACTCAATTTATTCACCATAGTGAAACAAAACAGACCATCAAAAATAGTTCACAGTTTTAAGTGCGTGTGTGTGTGTATATATTATACACATACACATATATATATATATATATATATATGTGTATATATATATATATGTATATATATATATATATATATTATACTCACACACACACATATATATATATATATATATATATATACACACACACACACACACAAATACATATAAACTACTGGCTGAAAAAATAGACTTTTTCACTGGACAACAAAATCATACACTAGTACAATATATAGTTGATAGTATGATAGCACGGTTTAATAAGAAAAGAAAACGAAAGGAATAAATTTATCCCACAACAGTCATAAGAAGTTGTTTTGTAACAGTAAATGGTCTATGTGTAGGTATCCCTGCACAATACTGGAATTAAATTAATGAATAACTGGGGGATGAGTATAAAAAGTCTTGTAAAACAAAGTGACATAACCTCTCACTTCAAGGATCAGGGACCAACTCCAAATTAATGTCACCTTTTAAATATATTTAGTAAATTAAGAAGTTGAAGGAATAATAAGATTTTTATTAAATGGCAATACTAACATGCTGTAAGTATAGACATATTTCCAAACGTTGTCATGTGTTCATACATAAAACACACTTAAGCAGAAATTTGCTGGCTGACACTGAAATTCTTTCTCGTAAGACCCACTCAGCCATTCCAAGTTGGAGAAAAAAAAAAAAAAAAGAGACTAACCTCTTAAAGGGGACCATTCGCTATTCCTATAACAATTCCACAATTCCTGAGAAACCCAAAAAGAAACCAGGACACCCGGTCTAGCCAACAGCCAATCAAGGATGGCGGTTTTTCATCACATGGATTTCCAAAAGAAACGTAATAGTGATGCTAACCTACTAAGATTGTATACATCTCTTCTTAATATAACAAAGAATCCTGAAACTAATCAACTCACCTCCATTAACAGAGACTCCACTTCCTGTTACATTCCAGTGCTATGACTCCCACATCCCAACTCCGGCTGCTTCATCAGTACGCCAACGTCATGACAACGCATAGCTCTGCCTTACAGTTGTGAAACCCTACAGTTTGAGAGCATTTACAGGATTCTTTCTTGATGTATAGCTGAACTTGAAGTTTTAGCTAGTTGCTTTTCCAAAACCATTCTTACTTCGTACAGTTATAGGTGAGAACCGCATTGTCATGTACTGATAAAACGCCTTTTTCTTGATTTTGTTTGGTTATTTCAAGGTAAATTTTAACTTAATAACATTACTGACTCTAGGAGGAGCAGGCAGTAACAGATAAAACACACTTCTGCTGGGTCAGAAAAATGAAGTATCGACATTTTTTCATTTATTACCCATAGCAACTATAAAACTAACTTTCCCATACATCTATCACAAGATACACGGACAAACCAACAATAATGGGGGGGGGGGGTGCAAAATAAAGACATTTTAAATATTGCTCTTAAAAATACAGAAATTTGCTAGAATAACAAGATTTATGTTAGCATGTATTTTCTGAAGGAAAATATGAAAGTCAAACGTATGTCATTAATGACTGCAGTCCTCGGTGATTTGCCAGAAAACCACAAATTTAATGAGAACAGACCAAAATAATAAAGTGAAAGTCTGGACAGTTGAGAGGTATGTGTAACGATGTAGTGTGTACTTGAGAGTGAATAGGCGTAAGTGGTATTCTTGAAATGCTTTACGCACATCCGGCAATTTGCACTTAGGCTACATACCTCTCAACTGTCTAGGTTTTTGCCTTATATCTGGTCTGTTCCTCAGAACGTGCGGTTTTCTGGCAAACCGCAGAGAATTGAAGTCACTAAATAATGACAAACATTTGAGTTTCTGACTTCATGTCCCTCACAAATACTAATGCAAATACAAATCTAGCAACTTCATAAGTTTATAAGAGCAATATTTTAAATCTTTACCTATTTTTGGACCTTTGTCGCCCATTATTTTATGCTTTGTTCAGATTTCTTATGTTAAGAGATTGAGGGGTATGGAGTACTAGTATTCCAGCTTTTTGGTTTAGAGAAGTGCTCTGCTTATTTTGACTCAGCAGGGAATTTTGGCTTGAGAATAAGGTGCCCATATCTCTCAACTTACATTTTCAAGGTGTGGTACTTTACCTGTCATAATGTGGAACAAATTAGAAAAATCTGAAATGCTTAATTTAGTGACTTCAGTCACTTACCGCTTGCTCAGAGGTGACCTTTGCCTAACATACAAGGCCATGTCAAACCCAGATTTGATGAATATGCTTCACCTCAAAAAATCTAGATCCATCAGAGCCACAAGGGCGGGAGACTTAAACCTCGACACGGCTATTAATAGGACGTGCTGGAGGGATAGATTCATCACCCAAAGACTCCCTATGCTGTGGAACAAAATCCCGGTACATGTGAGGCAGAGCACCTCGCTGGCCTTGTTCAAGAGAAATCTTGACCAATGGATGGGAGATCGCAGATATACCCCAGGAATTACCTCAGTGTCACTGCTCGACAGAGGCACAGCAAAATAATGGGTATAGTTCCCCATACTAAAGGGGTGGCGTAAGCCACAAAACAATGGGCTAGGCTTATAAATGCCCTCGGGCAGATAGCCTAGTATGAACCTATGAACCTATAATAACAGCTTTACTAACAACTTCCATCAGGGAGGCCATTAGATGGCTAAAATTAATTACTCTGCTCTTATAAAAAGTTTTTCTGTTTAATTAATATAATTAAATACTGCTTACCACGAACATCTGGTAAATATATTCTTAACACAAAGTGTTACAAACATTTTCATTGTGGAAGTAAGAGGAACATGGACTTTTCAAGGCTTAACATATGGAACCTTCCTCATAATGAGATGCACTTGAGAGGCATGATGGTTTCTGTCCTTCTCAGACCACCTTAACAAATAAGACATTAGCCAGTAGCATAATTGCAGCTCAGTGATTATCAGCCTTTTCAGAGTGATGGTGAGACACTTAGCTCTCAACCTTTTTGTTCAACACCCTGGTATAAACGCTCACAATCAAGGGCAGTTTTTAAATGCTGGTGTTAGAAAGTTAATAGAACAAAACATTTTGAATTAGTATGCATTTTCTTAAGAAGTCTGAAATGATGCTGGCATTACTCAGTAATTTGCCGGAGAAATAATAAATCTTATGAGGTATAGACCTTCTGTTAACAGCCTCACAGCACTTGATATACTCAGGTAATATAAGAATTGCCTGATGCTCACAATGATCTTTTACTTGTCACTGTCTATTTCTTTGAGATGTAATGACCTAGCCAAATCTGAGGTCACACTCTCGCAATCAAACCCATTCTCGCACACCTACACCACACAATACATACATACATATTATCAGTAAATGAGGTACAAAAATTCTTTGCCAGAGCCATAGCAGACTAATAAGTGCAAGGCCCAGCGTAGATAAAGCACCACAACATCAGTTGGCGACAACAGCAGAAAGTCACCAGGAAACAACACGTCCTAGACCAGTTATAAATAAGCAATATTCAAACAACAAATAGAATGTACTAATGATTGGTGACTCCATAGTTAGGTGCACAGATTCTATACTTACGAGACTGGGCTGAAATAAGGTGACAGTGAACTGTCTGGCAGGAGTCAAGATTGCTGATGCTGCAAGTGTCATTAGGACCATTAAACCAGACAAATATGAATACAACATGGTGGTTGCCCATGTTGGAGTAAACAGTATGGCATGCAGAACTGGGAAGGATGCAAATAGAGACATGACTAATCTTTCCATGCATGTCTAAAATACAGGAAAGACCTTAGCATTGAGTGGAATCCTTTAATCCCCCAAAAAGATGCCGAGGTATAAAGAAAAAATGATTGACTGCAACAACTGGCTATACACTTAGTGTCATTCTAGGGCAATCCACTATGTGTCTGCAGGGGATGAGAGGTTTAACAACCGTTCTTGCTTCGCCAAGTACTGTTTGCACCTGTAATTGCAAAGTTTCTGCACACCTTGACAAAGACTTGGCAGCCCCCACTGTGCCTTTTTAGGCAATATCTAGTTGATGAACCTTCTATCCTAACTTCCTAAACAAATCAACCACTGGACCATATCAAGGCAGCAATACTTAATTCTAGAAGTCTACACCTCAAGCTGCTGAAATTTGATCCTTTCCTGTATTTGGAGCATATGTGTTTATGTGGTGTTACAGAAACCTGGTTTAAGTACCCGGAGCGTACTCTCTTAATACCTGGGATTTCTGCTTCTGTCGTTTAGATCAGATGGAAACTGTGGTGGTATAGCCACATTTGTCAGAGACCACATTATATTGAGACAGATTCCTAGTGGCCTGCAAGTGGAGCTTATAAAGATTCAAATCACACTAAATAAGATCAGTTGTCTGTTCATATCTTGCTATAGAACCCCCTCCGTGTGTCCAGAAAATCACACAGCATTCCTAAATATTCTAGATGAACTCCCCGTAAGTAGGAATGCTGTTGTCCTAGGTGATTTTAACAACTAAGCAATCAACTGGGGACCTATACCACCAAAAAAATTCTTAGAATTTATAAATAAAACCAACCTGGACCAGATTGTTAAAGAACCTACTGGAGAAAAGAATATACTTGATCTAATCTTAAACTAAACTTTTGTATGTACCATATCCAAAGTATTCCCCTCACTGGTCATATCAGACCACAAATTGGTAACCTTCTCCATCAAAATCTCCAGACTGTCAAACAAAAATCACAGAATTCAAGGTCTTCAAATGTACAAATCTCCTACTATTCAATGATGAAGTCTCTAAATTTAAGTATAATGGTATTACTCTTAATGTTGATACTGCAAAGAGTTGTACAGAAATGTTCTACTCTCACCTGAGCAAATATATTAAATTGGCAGTCAACTATATCTAAGCAAATGGAGATGTCTAAAAGCAAACCAGCTCTTAGCTTATTCATAATGATAGTAACTATGCTGGTCCAATGGATACTGCCAACATACTGGCAAATAAATTTAGTGCCAACTTTGCCCTCAGAGATATCTATACCAAACCCATTATCCCTGATGTAAACAAGTCACCAACCATCACAAAAGATATGGGGCCTAACAACATTCTCAGTTGCCTAATTAATAACATTAACTAAGCGTTGGCAGACCCATTCTTAAACCTGAGCCTAGCAATTGATTTTGTCCCATGAGAGGGGCGCACAGTTGTGATACCAGTTCACAAGGGTGGCTCCATCATCGACCCTGGGAATTACAGGTACATTAGTCAAACAAGTCTTGTATGCCATGCCATGGAACGCATTATAATTGACCCAATTAACTATGATATCAAAAATCTTATCCAGCTCACCCTCCAGTAGTTTGGCTTTGTCAGAGGTAGATCCCTTCTAATTAATCTTGTGAACTTCTTTGAGAGGGTTTTTCAGACTGTAGACTGTGGACAAGCTATCCAACAGCATACCTAGACCTCACCAAAGCATTCAGTACCATACAAATGCAAATATAATAAGCAAGTTCAATCAGCTCCAAATTGCCCTGTATGTGGTTAGGCAGATAGCCAAGTGGCATGCTCCGAGTGTGTTGGTGACCAGTGGAATTTCTGAATGATCTGCACACTACGACTCCTGCTGTTTGGCATCTGTTTTACAGACCTCCACTTATCAAACAAGGATCTCTGGTTAAAGTTCATGGATGATTGTAAGCTGGAAGTCATCAAGTACCCCGCTGACATACATGCACTCTGGCATGAGCTTACACTTGTCAGTAGTTAGTATACTAAACATGGGCTGAAGCTCAGTGACAAAATGTGCAACATTGTAGTAGTTGGGTAAGCACCCCAGCTCCAGATTACAGCATAGATAACATATCACTTCAAAATAAAAAGATTGTGAGAGATCTGGGCACGTGTGTGGATAGTTCCCTTATGTTTAACCATCACGTTACAGTGGTGGTTAAAAATCCTTTTACCTAGCACAGCTCCTAGCAAAAGGTATTTCTTCCAGATCAAAATAAGTCCTCACCTCCTTGTACTCTGCATTGATTATACCCATCACTGAGTACAATGTCCCCTTTGGGATGTACCTTACAAAATACATCAACAAATTGGAAAGATTGCAGAGATTTGCAACCAAAAAGATCAGAGTCCTCAAAGACTGGAACTACAAAAAAAGATTGGATGCTTTATACCTATGTTCAGTTTCATACAGACTCCTTAGGTGTGACTTGTGTTTTGCTTATAGGGTTATAAGGGTTCCAGAAGTTCAAGAAGTCTTATACGTCAATAAGTCAAACAGTCTAGCTAACACTAGGGTCAGAGATCTAAATATACTCCAACAACGAGACAGTGGAGGAACAGATTTGTCATACATGCCTACCCCTTATCTGGAACAAACATCCTACCCTTATTAGGCAGAGTGACACACTGGTCTCTCTTTAAACAGGAGCTTGACAACTGGATGGGTGTTAATAAATTCACTCGTGAAATGACTGTCCTGACCCTCCTTGAAATGAGAAGCGAGGCCTAAGGGTGTGTACTGGCAAAGCAGACATGGCCTCGTGGTTCAGATACCTTATAAATCCTATGACAAAAAATACAAGACAATAGAGGGATATTCTGCAAACTTGCAAACAGCTGAAAGTTATGACGAGACATTATTTTTTGTATTGTGTATAAAGTCAAAATAGTGGCATTTAATTTAACTCATTCCCTCCAGTGGAACTCTAGAAGATTGCACTGTAATTTCTTATGGGCAAGACCTAAGATTTTTCATAGAATCAGAATATGATTTTACTTCGTCTTCTTCTGGCTTTTCCCGGTTAGGGGTCGCCACAGCGGATCACCTTGTCTGCTCATGATTGGCAGTGGAGTTTTACGGTGTCGAGTTGCCAGCCCGGCACCCAACCTTCCACAGAAGGCACACACACACACACACCTAGGGCCAATTTAGAGTGTCCAATACACCTGCAGCATGTCTTTGGGATGTGGGAGGAAACCGGAGCACCCGGAGGAAACCCATGTGACCACAGGGAGGACATGCAGACTCCGCACAGAAGGCACCCCAGCCGAGGATCGAACCGGAGAACCTCTTGCTGTGAGGCGGCAATGCTAACTGCTGCACCACCGTGGCCACCCCAGAATATGACTTTACTAAAAAGTGTAAATGTCACACTCTTCAGCACAAGCTATTTTTATAGTGGTAATGTTCTTTAGGTTCTGGGTATTAACTGGATTTTATAAGTCAAAGTAAATTAATAACCATTAAGTTTGTAACAT
Organism: Protopterus annectens; assembly: GCF_019279795.1. Classification (NCBI taxonomy): domain Eukaryota; kingdom Metazoa; phylum Chordata; order Ceratodontiformes; family Protopteridae; genus Protopterus; species Protopterus annectens. The sequence goes on along the minus strand of NC_056747.1, from coordinate 438,621,150 downwards.
TTTGTAAACAAATTACAATATCTCAGCAACCGCTCAAGTTACACACACACACACACACACACTGCCGGCAGCATTTTGTTCATCCAGCTGAGTGCTTTCATATAAGGCTAAGAAGTTCTGTATGTGTTACTTAGTTGTTGAGATATTTAGGAAAAACATGAACATTATGACAGTATAAATACATATTATATAAACAAAAATTAATATCTCTACTTGCACTAAACAGAGGTCAAATATCAATACATTTGTATTTGCCATTGTGTAAGCTTTGAGATGAAATTTTAATACTTTGTATGTAGCAGGATTTTGGATTTATGACAAAGCCGCGGTGGTGCAGCGGTAGCATTGTCGCCTCACAGCAAGAGGTTCTCCGGTTTGATTGTCAGCTGCAGCTCCTTCTGTGTGGAGTCTGCATGTCCTCCCCATGGTCAAGTGGCATTCAAAAGATATGCGTGAATGGGCATGCCTTCGTTGAAGGTTGGGTGTCGGGCTGGCACCTCGGCACCGTAAAAATCGACTGCCAATCATTAGCGGACCAGAGTTCCGCTGTGGCGACCCCTAACCGAGAAAAGCCGAAAGAAAAACATGATTTTGGATTTATGAATGAAAATATGACCAAGTAATATTTGACAGCGAGAGGCATCAGTAGGCAGAAACACCTAGAGATGTCACCCAACTGTAATGAGTTAAAAAGTAATATTTTATTTAAATTGTATTTTATTTTATTTATTGCTTTTATCAGGAAAGTCTGACTGGTTTAAAATCCCTTTTCAGTAGATGCCTGGGGAAAAAAGTTCCACAAGAGCATGCAGAGCGTAACCATGACAGAAATAAAGTGTAAAAACTTTAATTTTGTTGTTTAGTGATTTTAGTTAAATCCACTGCTTCATGACCTCAGGGACTTGAGCACTCCAGTCCTTCCTGTGAAGAACTGCTTTTTTAAGTTACCATTCATGTTACATTAAGATTAATCCTAAAACACACACTCACCTCCAGCCTACTACACTTAACATCTACCTGTTCTGCTTTACATTTCCATTCCACTACCTTGTATTTCTCACCCACCTCTCCCAGTCTACCACCCAAACAAAACTTTTTCTCTTTCTTCCTTCCTTTCCTACGTTTTTTCATTCTAAACAGGACAATAATCTATAAACAGAATCACCTTAAAAGAATAATGCTCAGGAACACTGATTTTCAGTTGTTAAAAAAATGAAATTCCATATTGATGAGGTAAGATCAACGAATTATACCCACAATCGTTACATTTAATTTCCAGTCTTTACTGTAATTTCGTTATAATTTACTGCTACATCTATACATACATGCACTATAAATGCAGTTTGTGTTTATAGAACACACAATAAAATAAGCTGACAGTATTACAATCAGTAAATATGAGAAGGTATTAAGGTTGTGTTGAATGAGTGCTCTGATTTAAAATGCCAAATTCCATGAAAATTCTGTTTTTTTCCAAAACCTTGACGTTCCATATTTGGGATTTACCAGAATTTTTCCTGGAAAAATGGAAACTCATTGATCTGAGATGGTGCTTTATGTAAATAATGTAAATAACTTTACATTCTGTATTGTTTAAATGATTAGGTCTCTGTATTTGCAGTGTATTCCTGTGGTTGTAGACTCTGGCCTGAGCCTGAAAATGGCCCACTGCGATCATCAGTCTACCCTGGTCAACAAATGTATTTAGCAAAACTGAAAAAAAAAAGTTCTTGCACATTTACATTTATTGCTTCAGTAATGCTGGCTGTCCGCCTTAGCTTCTAATACCCACCTTATTTTCTTTTGTCTTCAGTCTTTCCCCAACTTCAGTGCTTTCTCTAGTGAATCCTGCCTTCACGTTTTAAGTCCAAAAATTTGCATTTTCTTTTTACTATCGGGCCTTCTAAAGAACAGTCTGGATATATTTCCTTATGTATTGAATGATTTTATCTTCTTGCAGTCTGTGGAATTCTCAAAGTTTTTTCCAACACCACAGTTCAAAATCATTGATGTTCCAGCACAGAGCCTTTCTTTTAGCCCCATCTTTCACAGACATATTTTGTTACTGGGAAAACTATAGCCTTTGACTATATTGACTTTTGTTGGTAGTGTGATATATTTGCTCTTCAGAATCTTATTCAGACTTGTAATAACATTCCTTCCAAAAAGCAGGCATATTTTGATTTCATGGCTGCAATCACCATCTGCAGAGAGCTTTAAATCCAGGTACATAAAATCATTCACTGCCTCTTCTTCCCCGTCTATTTGTTAATAACTGATATGGATAGATATATAATTTTAGTTTTTATTTCTTTATTCCTTGACTGAATGATACTGAGCAACAAATCAACAAGCCAGCTTTTGCACTTTCTATTTCCATCAACAAGCTGTTCATCCCTCCCTCATTTTCAGCCAGAGTGCTGTCATCTGCATATCTCAGGATGTTAATATTTCTCCCAATAATTTTGATTACAGCATCTGATTTGTCTACCCCAGCATTTTCTGTGATATATTCAACATATGAATTGAGTAATTAAGGTGACAATATACAGGCTTGTCATACACCTTTCCTAATCTTGAAGGAGTCAGCAATTCCATATTCGTTTTTACCGTTGCTTCCTTTTGTGTACAGATTCTAAACGAGTCAAATAAGATGCACTGGTATCCTCATTTCTATAAGAATTACCACAGTCTGTAATGTTCCACACAGTCAAAGGCTTTAGTCAAGCCAGTAAAACTAAAGTAAATATTTTTCTGTAATTCCTTCTTTTTCCATGATCCAAAAGCTGTTGGCAGTTTGATATCTCTCTGATCTGAGTTACCTTTTGCCCACCCAAATCTTTCTTACCAATAATTGAACTGTCCTAACCAGTTCCTACCAACCCATCGTGAAATGTTACCCCCCCCAAGTAAGGATACTGGGCCATCAATACCTTAGCCTGCTTCTATTGCTTATGAAGGGAATTAACCATGCTCATACTTTCTCATAAACTGCCCACACATCCACATACACATTAGAGTTGGAGCACAATGGCCACAACCAAGAATTTATTCAGCATTATGCCAATTCGAGTTACTGCCAGTTAGAACAAATTGATAAATCAATGTCAATTAATGTCAAAGAAGGTAAACCATGAAATAATGAATTATAAGATGTGCACAAAGGGCAGACCTTGGAAGGGAAACAGTTCGACCAATGCAACAGCCATCTTCTCTCATAAAATGAAGCAATAAAGTAGCAGCCCCAGAAATTCATTTAATTTAACAATTCAAATCATCTAGCAGAAGTTAAAGCACAAATCACCAAAAGAATCTGTAAAACCTGATTATCCTGTCCACAACCTTGGCCCACAGTTTCCATACTATACCACAAATTGTGCAAGGGTCCCGCCTTCTGCACCAGGTCTGAAGCAACCAAGGGTGGCCACAGCCTGCCTGAGACAAGTGGCTAAGCTATCCTAATGCATACCCCCTTCTTCCAAGCCCCCTACATAATTTAGACTTCTAAGACTGCACTTCCACTACAAGAAGGTGACTTGTCACCATTCCCTCCAAGCACATTAGGTAGGATTTAAACAATTTCTTCTTTTTTTTTTACTCCCACCCAAGGACCAGCCTACTGGCTCTTCTACCTTAACATAAGTGGCCCAATTGTTCTACAGTGATGAGAGACAGGCATTCCCAGGCTACATGAGAGACTTCAGCCAAATTGTTCTTCCCAGGGAGTACCAATCAGCCCATGTATCCCACAGCAAGGGTCAGGTGGTAGAGAGTGGGTCAGCTTAGTGGTCCTGCTGGGTAGCCTACCTTCTACCAGGTGGTGCAACCCCCCCCCCCCCCAAGCAACTCTTTCAAGCAGTGCTGTTAGCTGCACTCACATTGGAGAGATGTTTTGGCGCACTGAATTCTCCTCCGCATAACATTATGAATTCTTTTGGCAGAATATGTTCGCTAGGCCCAAACTCCACAGGGTGTAACACCTAGTGCTACTGCTAGATGTCACCCATGTGGCAAGCCAGAGCTGCTTGTCTCAATTGACAATGAGTGAGCTGGTAACAGGCACTCACTCTCATCCTCCCCTGCGAGCTTTAATATCAGCTATTTGCAAAATGTGATATGCTGTATTCTGATAATCTGTCCCATCTCGCCTGTACAGTTCAGCTACCTTCACACTGATGTTGCTGTGCTAAACTACTATTCTGCCCAATGACCTTACTATCTTTCTGTCAAAACTATTTACAAGTGTCCTAAACAGTTGCATTGCTTTGTTGTCTCTAGATTCCCTCTTGTTCCTCCCCCTTGTAAGATATCTGATCACATTACTTTAACTTTAGGCCATGTCTGCAATATTTGTACCAAAATCCCTTTAGTTTTCCTGTTTAGTGACAACAGTGGTCCATCAGTAATGTCACTTCTCTTATATGTAAAACCCTAGCGCCCATACCTGGAAGTCTCCCAGCACAAACCTCCATGACGTATTGTAGTTTTTTCTACAGCAGCTATTTCATGCCTGGCCATCAAAATCATGACACCTTCTTACCTGTTCAAGGCTGCTCAGCCTGACTTACAAATAAATAAATGAATGAATGCCTAATCATGTAGAAACTCTCATACTAAACATCTGCAAAAGAAACACTGGATAGAATAAGTGAGACCTGACATATTCCTTATTTGCCCCTGATTCCATTTGCCAAACTGCATTATTTCATTTCCTGGTGCCCCTATTGCATGTGCATATGAAGCTTCCCCAGTCCTAAAGGACTCAAATGTCAAGTTTTTTTCTATCTTGGCTCCAAGTATTTATAACTTTTCTTCAGACTGCCATAAACTAACTAGATAAGACAACTATTTGCCTGATACAAGAATGCAGCATCCCGAGAAAGCCCTATCCCATTCAGTAGTCATTGAGATCTGTAACTTTTGCCCCTTTCTTAGCCCATGCTGATTTATCTTAGTCTTGTTAATATGTACCATAAAGCCATCCCTGTCCCATCTGACATCACTGACACCCAATACCCACACTGATTTTCAACATCTACTTCACTGCATTATCTCTGGTATCCTGTATGTCCTATAAATGTCAGTAAATTCAGTGTCCTGCACAACCTAAACTTCATAAACTGAGCTGCATACACCCCGCAATGCCTCCTACAGGCACTTGAAATTATTAGGACCCATAAGGAAGCACGCATTCTCATCCCTGAACTCTATCTTCTCTTGTATGGTCTCCTATCTGCACTTGGTGCCAGTCTTTTGAACCTATTGCATGAAAACAAATGAGTGAGCCAGCAATGGCATTGTTCATGCACTGAATCTTCTGTGCTTTGAATCTAAAGTCATGCAGATTAGTACAAGCATGCTAATCAGACACCCTGCACCCTAGCTGGTTATCCAATGAACTAACCACCTAGACATCCAAGATGGCTGTATACAAATAAACACTTGATTAGAGGTCTCTCAGGATGAAAACTATAATTATGAAAAGAAGCCAGTGAAACCTATTTAACTGAATAAAAATCAGTTATTAGCTAATAATTACACTGCCTGGATGCCAGCAAAGAAATTTGGAAAAAAAAAAAAGTAACAGAAAATTAACTAGAAAAGGAGAAGAGAAAGCACTATCTGGGAAAAATGTTGCAGCTGTTCAGCCAAAAGCAATTAAATTTTCAGCTTTGGTACTGGAGATGGCTTTCAGTAATTTACAGGAAAAATAAATGAAATGCACTCACGGGTATTTAAAATAAGTGAAACAGTAAAGGAAAAATATACAGTCAAATAAGTATGGAAAGAAATAGAAGTTATTTTAAACAACTATTGAAATGAACTGATAAAACTGCAAAAAAATCAGAGGGTAAAATGAAGAAACAGTTTGCCGAACACAAGGCGTCTCAAAAAGATCTGTTTCAGAAATAGCAGAGTTAGAAGACAGAGTGTACAGAAAAAAAATGAGATTTTCTGCTGTGCCAGAGAAACTGAAAGGAACAGATTGTGTTAATTTTATGAAAATGCAAATACGCAAATGGACTGGTATTCCACAGCAGTATGTGTTAATTTAAAGGGCTCCAAACTTGGCTATGGGAAAGCAGCCAGGACAAAACAAGTTGTTCCTTACAAAATTATAAAGTGTTACAAATTGGGGACAGCAAAGTATTTGTGGAAAATGATTATTCACTGTACACCAGACAGAACAGAAGTATGGTCCGTGGTGGTGCAGCGGTTAGTGTTGTCGCCTCAAAGCAAGAGGTTCTCCCATTCGATTTTCGGCTGGAATGCCTTCTGTGTGGAGTCTGCATGTCCTCCCCGCTGTTGAGTCATGTCTAAAGACATGTAGGTAGGTGCATGCGTGAATGGGTGCGCCTTCTTTGAAGGCTGGGCGTCAGGCTGGCAACTCGGCATCGTAAAAATCCACTGCCAATCATGAGCGGACCGGAATTCCACTGTGGTGACCCCTAACCGGGAAAAATCGAAAGACTACACACACACCCGACAGAAGAGAAGCACGTTTATCCTAGGAACTGGAGAATGTTGAGAGGCAGGTGGGAGATTCAACCTGATGACAGAGCAAGTGAGACCTGACATATCCCTTATCAACCAGTATCCAGCTGTCTTCAGAATATTTTTCCCCTAGAGGATTAAAGACTTTTTTGGATGCAGAACAGGCTAAAAAGGAAATATTAAAAAAAAAAAAAAAAAAAAAGGTTTAGGCACAAAGAGTGAGCCAGAAAGATGTAGGGGACTCTGCTTCTCATTCTTCTGACAATAACAAACCTCATAGAGCCTTTGGCAGAAAAAACTTTAACATTGTTTCAATGGGAAATGATTGTGCAACAGAAAAAAAGCAAAGCTCGCTGGATGAATCAATAGTACTTTGGATTTGAACCAGAAAATGTGTGTGAAGAGATGTTAGCAATCAGGAAGTAAACCAGCATCATTTTGAAATCAGTGAATAAATGGGAAACTGTAAAGTATCCATTGCAGCTAAGAATAAGACATGAAATTTGGATTTCCCAAAAGAAATGGCTGAGAAAGATTAGATTTCTTTTTTTACTGTGTAAAATTGGTGGGAGAACTGACAAGCATACACTCCACTTTATGCAACAAGAAGTTATGTACTCACTATAACGTTCGATGTATGTAGTCCATCTCGCCTCACATTCTTACTCTTGGGTTTGGAGCCGAATGTCGGCTCTGACTCGGCCACAACTTTTCTAGCTTGAAGTCTTCTATTGGCTGGGCGAAGATGGTATCCCATGCTGCACTGCTCTCTATCCCCAGATCTAGTTTGCTGCGAGCACCAGCACTCATTCTCCATGCATAACAACACCTAAGGAAAGGAAGAACAAACCAAAAATGAAGGGAGCTCTGAAACCAGACCTAACCTCCAGATCCTCCAGGACGGGGGAAGGAGGGGGGGTAAGTAAGAATGTGAAGCGAGATGGACTACATACATCGAACGTTATGGTGAGTACATAACTTCTTGATGTTATGTAGTCCAATATCGCCTACATTCTTACCCATGGGACAGCGTCCCCAGCACCTAAATCCTGGGAGGCTCAGTGGAAAATACTCCTGAGCACTGTGGAACCAAAGCAAGACCTGCCCCTAGATACCACATCCAACTTGTAATGAGTAACAAAGGTGTGAGGAGATGCCCAAGTAGCCGCAGCACAAATATCATCCCTAGACAATCTGGCCTGAAAAGCTGTAGAGTAGAGTGAGCCTTCACCCGGAACGGTAAATCTTGACTCCCTGAGGAATAAATGAAAGAAATGCAACTTGAAATCCACCTGGACAACGTGACTTTGGAAACAGGAGACCCAATTCTGTTTTCTGAAAAGGAAACAAACAACTGATCAGATTTTCTGAGGTCTTTCGTTCTCTGTAAATAAAAACATAATTGTCTGTGCACATCCAATTGATGAAATTTGAATTCTGCCTTGTTTGAAAACTGGGGAAAAAACACTGGCAATTCAATAGACTGGTTAAGGTTACTGACTGACGCCACTTTGGGAAGAAAAGAGGGGTTCCAGTCTGAGAGAAACCCTGTCCTTATGAAAAAAGAAATAAGGGGGTTTGACTGATAAAGCTTGAAGCTCCGGTACGCGTCTGGCTGACGTGATGTCTACTAAAAAGACAGTCTTCCAAGTTAAGAATTTTAAATCGCAAGTGGCTGCAGGCTCAAAGGGGGGGGTGAAGTAAGACCCTGTAGAACAAAATTTAAGTCCCAAGGCATAACAGGTTCTGATACCAGAGGACGAAGTAACAACGTGCCCTTCAGGAAAGCCTGACAGAGTCTATGTGCCATCAGGCTAGGCTCGTATGCGACATGAAAGGTAGAAATTGCCGCCAATTGGACTTTAATGGTTGCGGCCGCTGAACCCTGGTTAAAGAGCATAGACAAGAACTCCAATACAGATGAAATTGGAGCTGTGTGAGGGTCAATCTTTTTGGCCCGTGCCCAGACCGAAAACCTCTTCCATTTGCTGTAATAAATCTTCCTGGTCGAGGGCTTATGAGAGGAAGATAAAATATGAACCACCTCCAGCGAAAAATGATGAAGCCTAACTAAAGACGGACGTGGAGTAGCCAGGCTGTCAACCAGAGGGTCCGAAGGGAGGGATGGAGCTGCCCTGACATGTGTCAGTAAGTTTGGTTGTGGATCCAGAATCCAAGGAGAGTCCATGAGATAGGGATGGAGAAAGGGGAACCAAATTTGACAAGGCCAGTGTGGGGCAATCAGAATCATTCTGCTTCCCAAGGATTGCGCTTTCTGAATAACCTTTGACAGCAAGGGGACCGGAGGGAAGGCATATAGTAGACCGGAGGGCCAATCGTGGACTAGAGCGTCCCTGGGTGACTCCCCCTGAGGGGGGATCAACATGAAGTAGCTGCTGCATTTGCCGTTGAGGGGGCTGGCAAAAAGGTTGCAGCAAGGCCGACTCCACCAGCGGAAGATCTGTTCTGCAACTTGACAGTTCAGGGACCACTCGTAAGGCATCAGAATAGCTCTGCTTAGCCTGTCTGCGATCACATTGGACTTCCCCGGAATGTGCATTGCCACCAGAAAACGTTGGGAAGACATTGTCCACTGTCACACTCGCATGGCCTCTCTGCAAAGGGGGTAAGACTTGGTTCCTCCCTGCTTGTTTAGATACCACACCACTGACATATGGTCGGAGTGGATTGCAATAGTCCCGAGAGGAAGAAAACTCTGGAGTGCTTGCAACGCTAGTAGCACAGCTCTCATCTCCAGGACATTGATATGGAGATGCATCTCGTGCTCTTGCCACGTGCCTTGGACTGTCCTGCCTAGATAATGCCCCACCCACCCCATCTGGGAGGCATCTGTGGTCACCGTGGCAACCGGGGGCGCAGGAACGAAGGGCATTCCCGCATTGAGGTTGTCGGTGCAAAGCCACTAACTGAGATCCTGTTTGCACCTGTCTGAGTAGAATAGGGTGAGAAAGTGGAAGACATTGAAGGGACCACTGGGCAAAGAGTAGCCACTGAAGGAGCCTCATATGTAACCTTGCCAGAGGGACTAACATAATTGTAGCAGCCATCGTCCCCAACAGTTGGAGGACCCATCTTGCTTTCACTCTTCTCAGAGGGAGCAGGGCGTGAACTTGTTGTTGTAGGACTCTGATTCTTTCCTGTGGTAGAAACGCCCGCATGAGGACAGTGTCTAATTCGACGCCTATAAAAGTGACACACTGTGAGGGCAACAAGGCAGATTTTTCCCAGTTCAACGTGATGCCCAGTTGTTGATACAGGTTGATAGTAGAGTCCCTGGTCTGAAGTATTAGATGCCTGGTGGTGGCAGTAAGGAGCCAGTCATCCAGATATGGAAACACTTGGAATCCCTGACGTCTCAGGTGAGCAGTCACCACTGCCATGCATTTGGTAAACACCCTGGGGGCTGTGGTGAGACCAAAGGGCAGGGCTCGAAACTGAAAATGAATGGCTCACAGCCGGAAGCGTAGGTGACTTCTGGATGCCCTGTCCATCTTTATGTGGTAGTAAGCATCCTTGAGGTCTATGGGGCACATCCACACTTCTTTTCCCAACAATGGGAGAATAGACTGCAATGTGACCATTCGGAGCTTGGACTTTTGCACATGGGTGTTCAATCGACTGAGATCCAATATGGGTCTCAGGTCCCCTGTCCTTTTCGGCACCTAAAAGAATCTGGAGTAAGTCCCTAATCCGATCTGGTCTGAGGGGACATGTTGGATGGCTCCTTTTTCTAGCAGCTTTGAAACTTCTGAAGCTGCGTAATCCCTTTGACTGGGTGGAACATCCGGGATTTTCTTGATTGGAGGGGGATTTGACGAGAAGGGAATGACATATCCTCCGGAAATTATTTGTAGAACCCATTGGTCCTGGGTGATGTCTTGCCAGGCCTCCGGGTATAATGAGATTCGATCCCCGACTGGCTCCAGAAATGCACAGTCGGGCCTCCCATCAGGAGTGGCGGTAGGGAGAACCACGAAAGGAATCGCGGACTCCTGAGTTGCGGGGGCCTCCTCTGCCCCTAGGGCGGCGTCTCCCTGAATAGCCACCCCCCTCCCCTGCCTCTGGAGGGGGGCTCACCTTGTGCACCGGGAAAAACCCTCTGTGATTTCTGAACCACATTTTGCCCCCCTCTGGGCCTTGGGATAAGGTCTAGAGGGAAGGTAAAAACGGACTCCTACGGCAGACAGAGTCTTATCCTCCTGCTTGCACCTGGTGAGAGTGTCTTTCGCCTTGGTTCCGAACAAGGAGGAACCATCAAAAGGGGCGTCGGTGAATGAAGACTTGAAGGCCTCTGCGAAATGACAAAGGCGCATCCAGGCCTGCCTCCTAAGAGCAACTCCTGAACTTGCTGCCCTACTCGCTCCCTCGGCTGCATAGGAGATTAGCCTCATGGAGGAGTTTGCAATGGAACTGAGGGTAGACATCTGAGCGTCGACCGTGTGAGCCACCGCCTCAGAAACGTTACCCATGAGAGAATCTCCAAGCTCCTTGAGGAGATCTCTCTGAAGCCATGTAACGTGTGATAAATAATTCAGTGACCGTAAGGTAAAGGTCGCTGAAGAGAAAGTATGCTTCCCGTACCGATCCATGGTCCTAGACTCCTTGTTAGGGGGATGGATGGTGGAAGAAGTCCCGGCTAATTCTTTCTGAGTGGCAGCTGCCACCACCAAGGCATCCACAGGGACTCCCTTGGACAGAAATTCCTTATCAGGAGGAGCAAACAAAAATTTATTGGGTCTCCTGGGGACTGGTTCCACAGAGTCAGGGGTTTCCCACACCCTTCGACAAACCAAATCCAGAAGCTCGTCGAAGGGTGGAGATACCCAGGAGGTGGAAGGCTGAGCACCAAAGGCCTTCAGGAAGGCAGACTCCTCCTCAGAAGGGGCTTTGGATGGCCAGTCACCTCTTTGTCTCAAAATCTCTAGGATGTCACTAAAAGAAACCTCCTCAGAGGATGACTTGTGGGACCCCTCTGATTCCTCTAGGTCGGTGTCTGATATGAGAGACTCATCCTGGGAATCTATGTGCTTCCTCTTGCACGTCTTCTTTCTGGGTGGCTCCTCAGGCACAAACTCTGAGGGACCCTCAGAAATATGGGGACCACTCATGGGGGTACCCTGAGGCCTTAGGGGCTCCGCGGTCTAGAGATAGATGGCGATCAGAGACCTGCACCGGTGTAGTATGGGACAGAATGACCAACCTGCATGATGCCGCTGACGACCTGGCCAGCGCGCTCCACATGGCCTCGAAGGCTGGGCCCCCCGAGTCCGAAGAATGACCAGCCTCTGAAGCCACGACAGGAGTCGAACTTCCCCGTGCCGAAGCACCGAGAGGGAGACTAGGAGCCGAGAGGTGTCCCGAAGCCTCTCCCTCGGGTCCGACCGAAGAATCCTGAGTCCTGATCCCCTTGGACGGTGCCAACGAGGACGGAGCTGACGTCGACACCGATAAGCCCAGAGGGGCTGTCGGAACCGACCTAGGGACATCACGCGGAGCCGAGCCCTCCAGCTCCAAAAGCTGAGGTGTGCTTGGAGGAGGAAGTATCAAAGCAGGTTGAGGGACCGGCTCCGGAGCCAACTGGGTCGGGGCCGAAAACAATTTTGCCAGAACCGGTAACTGAAGGAGTCTCTGCACCACTCTATCGACATCCACATCTGATAAGACCTGGAGGATTTAGACAATAGGGAAGGAGATCAAGACCTCCTCTCCGAAGGTGACCTGCGAGGAGGGGATATTGGCCTAATGCTAGGCGATCGGCTCCGAACAGGTTCCAAGAATATTGGAGCCGAAGGAGATTCCATAACAACCGACACTTCCTGTGGCCTCAAGGACAATGGAGCTGAGGATGTCGAAGCAGATGTTGCTATTTTCTCAGGTGGCTCCGAAGAGACTGATAGAGCCGGAGATCTCTTTTTTGATTTAGAAGATTTAGTCTTAGAGCTGGAAGCACTCTCCAGACCCTCCTCAAACGAGGGTTTTAGAAGTCCCTTTAAAATAAATTTATTCTTCCTTTCCTGAAGAACCCGCAGACTAAAAGCATGACAGAAGCTACAGGACTCCTGGAGATGAATCTCTCCCAGACAATATACAGAGACAGAGTGTCCATCGGTAATGGACATTTTGTAACTGCACCTAGTGCACTTCTTGAAGCCCGAGGACTTGTGCTCCTTAGTATCCTTAGACATAGTTAGCCAACACTAAAAAGGCACCAAGACAATCAAACACTGAATAAAGGACCAACGGTCAAACAGTCACAATGGCAGGAAAAACTACAACACACAAATACCACAAGATCTCTAAGATAAATGATCCTAGACACAAACACAAGGGAGAAAGGCTAATACCTCTAATTTAAACAGTACTTAGACCTGGAAACTCAAAACACAAATAAAGCAAGGGGACAGACTAGGTCCTCTAACTGAAACGGACCTAGCCTGCTGGAAACAGCTAGTGGGATACCACAGAAACACGATCCAAAACACAATTTTTACAAGACAAGAACACACAATAGCTATTAAAATAGCTTTTTGTTTGAAACAATTTTCTCTGATAAGGAAGAAAAAGGGTACCTAGCCACAGCCAAGAGTGAGACCATGTCCGAGCTACACGAGCGGCAAACGAGATCTGTGGCTAGAGAGCAGTGCAGCATGGGATACCATCTTAGCCCAGCCAATAGAAGACTTCGAGCTAGAAAAGTTTTGGCTGAGCAGGAGCCGGCATTCAGATCCGAACCCATGGGTAAGAATGTAGGCGAGATTGGACTACATAACATTTAATGTTCAGAAGCACACTGAATAGACTAAGTAACTGTAAAAACAATTTTGTTCTTATCACGATTTAAATGTCATGTTATACTGTAAAGCAATTTCATATACAAAAGAAGTTAGGGAGGAGGCTTATCAGTAACTGCTGTATATGCTGGGATGCCCCTGCACTGGCCCAGTAATCAAGGAGCCTCAATCCTCACGACTGGCAACAGTGGGGAACGTACACACTGGGAGGATGACAAGTACAAACACAGTAAAGTGCAATTTCCCTTAGGAGCACACAGAAATTACAGTTAGTCTGGGGCTGGTTTCTCCCTCTTTTCCAGAGACCCAATAAGACTCCCCACTAACACAGCTATAAGGTTGAGATCTTAGCTGAGTAGACAAGCCAAAACCTCCAGCACCATCTCTGCCCAACCAGTGCTTCATGTCCCTGCCCAAGTAGCTCACACACACACACACACACACACACACACACACACACACACACACATATACATTTGATTGATATACAAACACACACAGATTTGATTGATATACAAACACAAACACACAATGAGATTTGAATGACATATAAACACACACACACACATACCTGGGAAAGGCTGGTGCAGGTTTATTAGCTATGCCCCCTTCTGCCCAGACTATAAGGTAGTTCCGACTGCCACCAGCCCAACACTTTATCAGCTACTTAAGTCCCTTAACAAAGGGTGTCCAATCCTGCTGTATAATGTTACTATTAATCCAAATGGTAGTATGACCAAGAGCAAGGATATTTAGGAGTGGCCTTTACGGTGTCACTAAATAGATAGGCAAGTACTCTAGGAGCTTAAATATGTCTCCGAGAAATCAGCCACAAAGATAGGTTTAAATATGTTTAATAATAAGCAAAAAGTAAAAGAACAAGACAATATTCAGTAAGTAATTAGTACAAAATCGCAGGAAATATTTAAAACAACATTGCAGGACAGTCTCAAATAAATAAAGAAAACATCTAAGCTATACTTTATTATATTCCTATCTCTGCCTAACATACAAAGCTATGTCAAACCCAGAGCTGCTGGACATGCTCCACTTAAAGAAATCCCAATCCCTCCGAGCTACACGCCCTAGGGACCTTAACCTTGTCACCACAATAAACAGAACATGCTGGAGGGATAGATTCCTGTCCCAGAGACTTCCCATACTCTGGAACAGACCACCTATCTATGTCAAACAGAGCTCCTCATTAGCACTCTTCAAGAAAAATCTTGATGATTGGATGGGAAATGGGAAATTCACCCCGGGGATCACTTCTGTGGCTCTGCTCGACAGGGGCACAGGAAAATAATTTTCTTGGGTGGCGAAAGCCAGGGTACATTTTTTGGCTAGGCTTGTATGGGCCCTAGGGCCGATAGCCTAGTACCTACCTATGAATCTAAAAGAGTTACTATGTCCTAAAAACTTACTTACAGAACAGCATGCAGGCAGAAATGCAGAAAGTGGGGGTGAGTGGATGTTTCCAGGTCAAAGACAAGATGCAAAATGCACTGTTCTTTCTGAGTTCTTAAATTAGTATCAAACATTAGCATGGATTACATCACTTTTTGTTAGCTGACTTTCAGTTTCCAAGCTAAACCCACACTGTCAGACTAACAGAATTTAGCATCTCTCTGTGAAAAAATACATTTCTCTCAGATGTTTGAAGACCGTGGAAGTCATAAAACAATAAAACACTTCTTCATCTCAAACCTAGTAATTACTTGTCTTCCAAGACAATACAAAAACTTCTAGCTCTAGACATTGTGTCTGCTACTGAACTGAAACTGAGAGATAACTTTTATAGCACAATCATAAAACAATTTCATTTCAACTTACTTTTTTGAAGTTTTTCAAGTTAACCCTCTATGTTCCAGTTGCCACTGTTAAAAATATACATATAAACAGTCACAATAGTGCAGGTACATTCCTGTTCTATTCCAATAGGGTATGCTGTGGTTACATTTTAGCTCAGTACTTTACACACACTTCTGTATAAATCATATCAATATTCACAAATGACAATTATTTACAAACTTCCAGATAGCTGGGCTGGCAGTATTTCTGTTTTGTCCCACTTCTTCCCCCCTGAAAACACCAGCTAGTTTTTCAAGTGACCCTTGAGAAATGTTGCTTGAGAGGTTTGACTACCTGTGAATACCTCACCCCACTCCCTGTCTTGAGAGTCCATCTGCACTGGCATTGCTACACCCACTGTGGTGCAGCACTGTCATATCATATGCCTGCAACCCTAGGCTCCACCTTAGTAACTTGGTATTTTGTTGGCTGGCTCAATGTAGCCATGTTAAGAGATTGTGGTCTGTAACTACAGTGAATTTCCTTCCATACAGATAAGGCTAAAGTTTCTGCAGTGCCCATACTATAGCTAGACATTCTTTTTCTCCAGCTGCATAGCATTCCTCCCTGGGTTGGAGCCTACAACTGAGATATACCACTGGGTGCTCTTCTCCCTCTGAGGAAACCTGGCTGAGTATAGTCCCCACCCCATGGCTTGAAGTATCCACATGCACAACAAATTATTTGCTGTAATCTGGACTGGCTAACACAGGGAGTCCTCCCAAAGTTCCTTTAAGCTTCCGGAATGCCTGCTCACATGCTGGGGTCCACCCTAGCTTATCTGGTTTGTTTTCCTTGTCAGGTCTGTGAAACGAGCAGCTGTAGTACTATAATTGGGGACAAACTTTCTGTAGTACCCTGCTGTCCCTAAAAATGCCCTCACCTGTTTTTTGTTAAGTGGGGCAGGCCATGCCTGAATGGCTTCCACTTTGGCAGGTTCTGGCCTGATCTTACCTCTCCCCACTTTATGTGCCAGGTAGGAGAACTCTGCCATACCCTCCTGACACTTACTGGGCTTAATGGTCAACCCTTCCCTGTGTAGTCAGCCCAGCACCTCCCTGACATGCTGAAGGTCTTGCCAGGAATGGCTGCAGATGGCACTATCATTCAGGTAAGCAAGGGTGAAATCTCCTCCAAGGATACGATCTACCAGCTTCTGGAAAGTCACTGGGGCATTTTCCATCCCAAAGAGCATCTAAACCTTGGTAAGATACTTAGCCCCACCCAGCTGCTCTAGGGCTTCATCTGTCCTAGGCATGGGGTAAGCATCTGACTCTGTGTGACTAATTTCCTGCAGTCCACACAGAACCTGTTGCTGCCATCCTTCTTTGGTACCATCACCACTGGGGAGGCCCAGGGACTGCTGGACTCCTGGATTACCACTAGTTCCAACATTTCCTGCATCTCCTCCCTCAGACTCTATCTGACCCTCTCAGGCACCCTATAAGGGACCTGATTAATAGGCCTTTGGAGTCCTGTATCCACATGGCGTTGCACCAGGTGGGTGCACCCTGGTTTGCCAGTAGACATATCCCCAAACTCCTGTAACACTGCTCTGATTTCTCGAACCTGGGTAGGGGATAGCTGCTGGGACACTACTACCCCTTCCACTGAGGTGTCAGTCCCAGCCTCACTGAGGAGCTCAGCCACCAAATCCCCCTCAGACTCCTCCTGCCATCCACTGCAAATACTCAGCACAAGGGCCTCCCTATCATGGTAAGGTTTCATGTTAACATGTACAATTTATGCCCTTGCCTCCTGCCTAGCAGTTCTACCATGTAATTAACATCACTGACCCTCCTTACCATCCTGAAGGGTCCCTCCCAAGCCGCCTGCAGCTTGTGTCTGACAGGAATGAGAACCATAAACTGCTTCCCTACAGCATACTCTCTAGCTCGAGCATTCCTGTCATACCAGACCTTTTTCTGCTGTTCGGCTTCTGACAGGTTATTCTGGGCCAAGTCCATGGGTTCCCCAAGCCTTCTCCTGAGGTTTAGGACATGTGCCACAACAGACTACTTGAGGGATTCACACTCACCCTCCCACTCATCACAAATCAAATCTAGAGGTCCCGTCACCGTCTGCCCATACAGCAACTCAAAGGGTGAAAAACCTGTGCATTCCTGGGGAACCTCTCTGCAAACAGATAGGGCAAATATTTGTCCCACTCCCTCTTAAACTGGTCTGCAAATGCCCGTAGCATCATCTTGAGTGTAGAGTTTAACCTCTCAACAAGACCATTAGTCTGGGGATGGTAGGGGGCGGTCTTTAGGTGCTTCACCCCACAGTGCTTCCACAGACAAGTCAGCAGGTCTGACATGAAATTGGCACCTGTGTCGGTCAGTATTTCTTTTGGAAAACCTACCCTGCTGAAAATCTCTAACAAAGCATTTGCCTCCTTTTCTGCCTGAATGGAGGACAGAGCCACTGCCTCAGGGTATCTGGTAGCATAATCTACTACCACTAGGATAGTACAGTTGTGTACACTTACCATAAATGTAGATGTTCGAGTGTATTCACTGTTGCAGTCATTACATTTGGGTAATCTGCTGGCAGGTTGCCCTCAGTCGGCCTGAATAACAAAGCCTTGGGTCCTGCATCGTTGCTGTCTACTCTTCCATGACGTCAGGTCGTCAGGGGTATAAAACATGCAGCCGACACCATTTTAATCAGTTTTTCTTGCCCCAGATGTCAGGTGCCCCCCAAATGGGAAGCAAAAAATATATCTATATATAAACTGTAACCGCAAAAACAAGGCAGGTGCCCCAACGTTCACTGATAATCAAAAGTAAAGCACCAAAACCAGGAACTGTGACACGAACAGTTTAATACAAGTAACGCTGAAAATTCACAACACGTTTTCGTCCTTGACTTCATCAGATAACAGCACTCTGGTGAACTCACCTTAAATACATTAACTAATTACTGATAGCCAATGACAAAACTTATCAAATCAATTAATTAATTAAAAATAATTAAAAACACATACACATATATACACAAATTGTACTTCCTAAAACCACCATGAAGATCATACCCTATAATAAATAACATGTACAAAAAATAATAAAATATATATAAATATGAATATATATATATGTAAATGAACCATTTCTAAAATCTTAACATTTTGTTCTAAAAATATAATATTAACATCTATCTGGAATGGTGTAACAATACTATAATTTAGCAGACCTCAGCTTTAACACTGGCTTAAGTGAAATCATGTCATTGAGACCTGGTGTTCTGTTGGCTTCTAAAACAATTTGCCAAAATAATTCTCTGTATTCCACCAGTGTTTCCCAATTCCCCCCTCTAGGGTCAACTGGCACACTTTCTAACACAAAAAATCTAAATGTAGCTAATTTACATACACTGGTGTGCTTATATAATGCATTATTTTCTTTTTTGGTCCTAATGTCGTGTAAATGTTCGTAAATTCTTTGCTTTAACATTCTTTCACTCTTCCCTATATAAAATGAATCACATTTTGTACAGGTAGCTAAATATATTATACCCTTAGTATTACAATTAACATATGTTCCTAAAGTTAATCTCCTTTGTCTACTAGGTAAATATAGTGTTTGTCCAACATTCAGGTGTGTACAATAACTGCACCTTCCACATTTAAATAAACCTACTTTTTTCCTAGTAACTTTCTCAAACAATCTTTCATTTGTACCTCTCCAAAATATTCTTAATATTAGTACCCTTCCTGTGGGGTAAATTTTAGTTCCTTATCAAAAATACAGTGTAAGTCAGATAGTCTAGAAAAATTATTCCATTCTCTATTAATAATTCTTTTAACCAATCCTGACTGACCATCATAGGTTGTGGTAATACCAGATTCAAAATCCACCCCACTGTTTGCGTTGTTAAAATCTTGTCTATCAAATACTCCACTTATACCTAAAATAGGTGCAAACTTGCCTCTTCTTTCACTAGTAACCTCGCTACATATTTGGTCAAAAAGTTCGCTCGGGTAACCCCTGTTTGAAAATAAACTTTTCAAAAATCCACATTCATTAATGTAAGTAGTGTCATCTGAGGTCATTCTGCTAAGACGAACTAATTGACCTTTAACTACACTTCTCTTTTGGTGGAGTGGATGTGAACTGGTAAAATGTAAGTATGAGTTTGAAAAAGTCTCTTTTCTAAAAATCTTTGAACTGAAACCTTCCTTAGTCTTAGTAATATTAACATCCAAATAATTCAACATTTGGGTATCATATTTGTGTGTAAATTTTAAAAAGTCAGTAGTATCATTTAAGAATTCAAAAAACAAATTAAAATCCTCATTATTACCATTCCATAAAAAACATAAATCGTCTAAAACCTACCATAAAATGTCCAAAATCTACTAAAAACCGAAGTTAATACATATGTGTTTTCCCAATATGACATAATAATATTGACATAAGTAGGAGCACAGTGTGCCCCCATAGCAACCCCCTTACACTGTTTGAAGTATTCTCCTTCAAAAAAAAATAAAACTATTTTTTAATACCACCTCCATTAATACCAATATTGTTCTGAACTCATTGTGAGTAATTCCTGAAAATCCTACTAGCATTTCTTCGAACCATTCAAGGCCTATATCATGGGGAATACTAGTGAATAAATCAACCACATCCAAAGTAACAAAAACCAACTCTTCAGAAAATAAAGATTTGTCCAATTTTCTAAGAAGATCCCAGGAATCCTGAAGTATGTAGGTGTTGTTCTTAAGCACTTTCTTGACCTTACAATCTATGTATTTTGCTAGAGGGGCTGTGATAGAACCTTCTGCAGAAACTATTGGTCTCAAAGGTGGGTTATCAATGTCCTTGTGTACTTTGGGTATGCCAAAAATAGAAGGAACCTTCGGTTTTTCAACATATAAAAATGTATATGTCTCTAAATCTATTAGTCCATCTGTTAATAAATCATTCAGTATCATATGTATTTTGTTATGTGCCACATTTATTTCATTGATAGATACCCTAGTGTATTTAGTAGAGTCACTTAAAATCTCCTGCAATTTGCCTTCATATATAATATGGTCCATGAGATTTTAGAAATGGTTCATTTACATATATATATATATATATATATATATATATATATATATATATATATTCATATTTATATATATTTTATTATTTTTTGTACATGTTATTTATTATAGGGTATGATCTTCATGGTGGTTTTAGGAAGTACAATTTGTGTATATATGTGTATGTGTTTTTAATTATTTTTAATTAATTAATTGATTTGATAAGTTTTGTCATTGGCTATCAGTAATTAGTTAATGTATTTAAGGTGAGTTCACCAGAGTGCTGTTATCTGATGAAGTCAAGGACGAAAACGTGTTGTGAATTTTCAGCGTTACTTGTATTAAACTGTTCGTGTCACAGTTCCTGGTTTTGGTGCTTTACTTTTGATTATATATAAACTGTAAATATATAAATGCACCTTAGAAACATAAAATTTACTTTCAACTAAAAGCAAATATACCACAAAGACTTTTGAGTATAGTGAAGGAAAGAAGAGGTATAGAATGGGGGATGGCAGGTGGGTAACCCGGACTTCAACAGTGAATACACTCAAATATCTACATTTATGTTAAGTGTACACAACTGTACTATGTTCTTCGTGTTTCACTGTTGCAGTCATTACATTTAGGTAGAATCCCAAAGCTATGGATGGGAGGATGGAACTAAACAGCATTAGGAGCTGCTATAAGGCCCTGCTGGACTGCAGTGGCAAAGTCTGCCCTGGAGGTAAATGATAATGCTTTGTGAATGTATGAACTGAGCTCCAAGTAGCAGCTTCTAGAATGTCTTTGGTTGGGACCCCTCTGAGAAAAACTACTGAAGTAGAGGCAGCCCTGGTGGAATGGGATCTGATCCCCTTGGGCACAGGTTTACCATGGTGCAAGTAGAAGAAACGAATGCAATGGCTTATCCATTTAGAAATAGCCTGCTTTGATATAGCCTTCCCCTCTGATCAAGGGAGCCCGCAGGATTTTTTGCAGGGGGGTGCAAACCAAGCCCCACCCACAAAGCCCCACCCCTCCACCCACATAGCCACACCCCCACACACATAGCCCCACCCCCTCCACTCATGCAGCCCCCTCCCCCACGCAGCCATTACAGGGTCCCATTACTTGGCTATTTCTCCCCAGTTGCCATAAACACTATCAAAATTCTTAGTGTGCATACTGTTTTATGCTTTACTTCTACAATGATTACAGATATCTGGATTTAATTAGGAATCCATGATGAGTTGTTTTACATACCCCATGTACATTGCAACTAACTCAAGGGAACTTTCAGCTGGCAGCCCTGTTGAATTCTGATCAAGAAGGCTTGGCTGTTCAGTCCTCTATACTGGAATAATTTCTCATTCATTGCCAATAATAATTTTATTTACTTGGGTACTAACAGAGTTTTACTTTTTACCTACCATAAAGACAAGATATTTGTTTTACCTCAAAATACTCCCCCTTGTTTTATTTATCTATTTGTAAGTGACTTAGAAACAACTACTGGGGAATAGTGTTCATTAGCTCAGTATTTTTCATGTAGGACACTAAACTGAGTCCCATGAGCCTGTTCAGATTATACAGATTTAAACAGATTAGTTTATAACACTAGTGTTATTTGGCTTCCAAGATTAGCTCTCAGTAACACAAGTTGCTGTTTAAATAAAAGCTGGCATTCTGTGCTCTGAATGCACGACATGTTATAGCTGTATTTAACTTAAACTGTGCGCATTCACTATATTATGTATATCTTTTAATTAATGCTTAATCAAGCATTTCTTCATAATCCCAACATTGACATAGTTGTAAATCATCACTTCATCTTTTTATAGATAATTCCAATAGCCCTAATATATACACATTATTTTTTCAAGATTAGTTTTACTGAGCGGGCAAGGGAAATTCTGGGTGTTTTCTGATTTTGTGTGGTTGACCCTTAGTTATATGAAACTGGGTCTGCATTATCACTGATGTGAACAACTTCATTATATGCTTAACTAAAAGCTTTAGACCTTTTTTCTTGACACAGCCATTACAGTATCCTTCCTGTTACGGTGATAAGCAAGAGTAGCCATGCATAAGAAGTGTACATATTTATACATATGATCATGCGCGATTATAATATACACAGATTGTATTAATTATAATATAAAATACTTTAATTATATCCCTTCTATAATACAGCACCACTTGTTAGACTGTTCTAAATTTATAGTTTTGAATGTTTTTCCAGCAATGAAATAAAACATATGAGCCGATAATGACAAACTGCCCAATTCAAAACATTTCAACCATAAAAGGTCACTTAAACTTTTGTCATTACAATCCATCAATGTCAGTCAGTATGCACAATCTCTGCAGAAGTAAATAAAGTCATCTGAATAATTCCACATTATAGACATCTGAAACTAATGAAGAGGTTGTTGCTAGAAAGCAACTTTATATTTCAGCATTTCATCAACAAATTCAGTGCCTGCTGCCCTTGAAGAATGCACTGCCTATGTTGCACTAAAATTGGTAAGCTGGTATATTTGCAATACAGAATGGGTGGTAAGCTGAAAAACAAGTTCATAGTCATTAGGCATCTCATCCAAAGGAGGACATAGCCAGGACTGCAGCACTCCACCCCCTTAAAATACAAATCTACATGCTGTGGGAGTAGAACCTATAGCCCTCTGCATCAAGATGCAGGTATGCTACCTGCTGTACTATTAACACTGCTTTAAAATTCTATACCACAATAATGATACCATTTGCTAAACAAAACAGTTGCACATTTTAAGCAGACTTAGCATGAGCAGCAGTAAACTTCTCTTCCCTTGAAGCTCACAATTCCTTGAAAATACACTTGAAAATAAATTCTACCTGCTAACTCTAAATAGGGCATTTCACTTTCTCTCACACACCTCAACCTCTGCAAGAAATCTGGACAAAGCCCAACATAAATAGGGACAGATTATAAATATTGCTCTCATGAACTTAGAACATTGCTAGAATAACAGGATTTATGTTGGTATGCATTTTCTATGATGGAGAGAAGGAAGGTCTATCCAGTCAAAATATTTTTAGAAAGTACAGACAAGAGCCATGGAATAAATGTAACAAACTGCCCAAAATCTACAAGAGACAGCAACTGATCTAGAGAGCTTCAGTACTAGAAAATATTAACATCTATTAAATTGACAGATTAAATGTATGAACTAACAGTTTAATAGAAAGTAAAACACTATTGTGTAGAATGCAAAGGCCAAAGGGAGAGAAAGCAATACCGTGCAAAAAAGAAATCAGATGGACCTGACCTGATTTGTAGATTAGAAAGCTGCAAAAACAGTAATTCCAATCAGAAAAGGATGTGATAATTGCAAAATTCAGCAATGTTTTACACAAAGTAGTTAACTTTAAAGCAAAGTTGCCTGAAAGCATCAGTCTCCGATGGAAACATGATGAGCAGCAGGAGACCTGCACCAGAAGCGAGATGGCAAGCCATTTTGGGCAAAGAGGATGGAGTAATACCCTGGCAAAGTTTTAGATGCTGAGATGACCGGAAATGTGATTCACTCATACTGCTTGATGAAGATGGACCTCCTTACACCAGATTAAAAATTTCAGGACATGATTAAGAAAAATGAATAATTATGATCAAATCTCTGATCATAAACAAACTGTTACATGTTCAAGAACCAGATGTCAGGATTCACCTCTAGAATGGAACAGAGAAGCTAATGAGGTGAATCATAACATTCATTTCAAGAACACATAACTGTATAGTTAAGATCAGAGAAATCTGATCATAATTCTTTGCACCACATGGAGCTTTACCTGCTCTGCGTACAAAGTGTAGGAATGTTAGATGTTGGGAAGTGTGAAACTGATGAAAATGCTTGAAACCACCACGAAATAAAATAAAGAATATTTATTGTAAACAGGAACGAGCGCTTTCACGCAATGTAAATTGCGCTTCTTCAGGTTACAAATTACATAAAATATGACCATCTTATATAGTAAAACATTAATTTCCAATTATGCAATTAAATTAAGCATAAATTAGTACATAATTAGTAAAAATTCAACAACAATTCAGCGTTTGACCAGGCTAGATCTCAACCAAAAACCTGGAAACCACTTGAAGAAAATGATTAAAATATTTAGAATCCTAGTAACGTTTGCATAAGTTAATAGCTTTTCATAAAATAAAACCTCATGGGCAAGTTATCATCAAAAATAGACATAATGCCATAATTAGTACCAATATATTTCGTTAATCATTTTTACAGAAACCATGCCCATATTTAGAAAGAGCTCATTCTGAGTATGACATCATTAATTGAATTGCGTTGTCATATCGACAAAACAAAATAAAAACCAAGTAGATATTTCTTAGTATTTATGCTGATAGATGCATAAATGGTGTGCCATGTATTATCATGACTTTATAAGATAAAATAGAATATAATAATCATGATCAAAATTAGCGTAAAAAGGAGTACAGACTTCATTTATAATTGATGTAAATATAGCCCGTAAATCATTCTTAAGGAAATTTTGCCCATATATGGCAAACAGCGGATCCAGAGCATTTCCTTTGTGAAGCACACTTTCATGTAAGTGTAACAAAATGAAACAATATGGAATAAACATCTTCTCACTTTTATATGCTATCAAACGCTTAGTGGTAGCATTATGTGCCATGAGGGTATAGTTATGTAAAACATGAACATGACGATCATAGTTATGCAAAGATATTCTATGTAACAGCCTCCTAAAATAAAATGTTCATAGCAAAAATAAACAGCCAGACTAAAGGTGAACTGCAGCTAAAGACTGAAGCATGTATAGAACCTGTAGTATCTATTTCATTTCTTATGGACGTTATCATTGATGAAGGATCTATGATAATACAGTAGTAATATGACATCATTAATACATGTTAGATGATACGGAATAGACCTCTATTATGAAAAAATATGTAAAAATATATAAAACATAAACAAATATATATGATAAATAGACCTTATGGGTCAAACAAAAATATATGCTGGCATCTATTGAAATCAATATTATTAAGGGTCAAGGTCATGTAATAATTAAATCCTAGGTAATTCCATATACAATGAAGTATCTAAAATGTACTGGCAAGCATGCCAAAATAATGGATACATTATAAGCAAACTATTTCATTGTTGCTGAAATATCAACTAGTATCAGCAATAAATACTCATGGAACATAGATTATATTCATCAAACAAAAATGTAAAGTATTTCAAAAACTATAACAGTTTTGCATTAATATAAACTTACTCAATCTCTTTTTCTTTGCATCTCTTTCTCTCTCTCAAACACACACACAAACACGCACACACAAACATGCCCACAAACACACCATTCTCCTCAGGCTGGTCCTGAACTTGACTTAGCCCAATAATTCTAGACAAAGACAAAATCAGGGACAGATTTTAAATATAGCTTTTATAAATTTAAAAGTTGCTAAAATATATAAATTCTGAAATCCATAACTATCAAACTCCCACCTCTAGAATAAGGGACTAATACAGAAATAATCAGGAACACTTTTTAAAAAAAATATTAGTTCTATTAATTTGAAGAGATGACAGAATATAAATACAAAAATGTGAGTGAACATACATTTACTGAAGTAAAAGAAGTCTATAACTCTAATTATCACTGTTCTTTATTCAGTAAAATCCACCACCTTTTCTCTGAAAATTGCTAGTTTTGAAATTGGGAGAGATTAGTTTGGTGGGAACACAGAAAAATTTTGAGCTGAAAAATAAATATAAGTTACCCTACTGATGAATAAAGACTGGACATTTGAGATTCAATTGCCTGAGGGTGAATTCTCCAGAGACTGAAGTTCCACCATAGGAAAACACTAGCAGTGAGTGAACAATTGCCTTGGCCTTGCATTACCTCTCTCAGTACACATTCCTAAAACATTTGAATGTATTGGCTAACATTTCATTTTATGAGAACAAGTACTATAGCACATACCAGCAGCCATACTAAAAAAATTAACTTAAAGTTGCAGTTAACTTGGCCTTAACAATTTTCTCAGATTCAGCACTCACAGGTTCACAAGCTGCTGCTCTACGACATCTTCCATAGCACACTGGTTCTCTCTGCTTTCCCTCATACTTATATCATACAAATTCATCTACCTTGGCACAAGGACTGTACTAATTCAGCCTCAGCTCATTGCCGTTTCTGAATCAGTCATTTGCTAAACACTGCATTCAATTCTGCTCAATGTCATGTGCATACCTCAGTTCCAGTGGGCAGTATAGTGTATATGCATGCGGCTGGGTATACAAACAAAAAAATACAGAAATGTAACGCCAGATAAAAATTCTACGTAGTTGATGAAAATTATACCGGTCCGGAGTCTCTCCCTCTGTCACACATACACACACGACAGGCACACACCTACCTTAAGTTTCACTTCTATATTCATCGGCGCAGTCCAAATGTCCCCTTAAATTCAAATCTCCAGTAGGCGCGAAAGATACGGATGTAAACCTTCAGTCGCGCACAGACAGAAGACGAAAACAGGTCGCAAACACCTGTTGCGTCTGTGCGCCTGGGCGGGATGCAAAGGGCGTTCTTAAAGAGGAACGCCCTTTAAAAAAAAAAAACTTTTTTTATTTAAATTAATTTCTCGGCCGGCCAGTTCCAGGGGGGTGCAAGTGCACCCCCTTGCACCTGCCTGCGGGCGCCCTTGCCTCTGATCCTGCAGTAAAAGCTACCAGTAGTTGCTCAGACTTTCTTAGAGATTTTGTTCTGTTTAAGTAGAATCTTAGTTGTCTGTGTACATCCAATGAATGCAGAATCCACTCCCCCCTGCTCTGCGGATTTGGGAAAAATGTTGGCAGGTGAATGGTCTGGTTACGAGCCACACTGGATACCACTTTAGGCATAAAAGAAGGATTGGTCCTGAGGGCCACCCTGTCCGGATAAAAAATAATGAAAGGCTCCACTGCCATGAGAGCCTGTAGTTCTGAAACCCTTCTAGCTGAAGTGACTGCCAAAAGAAAAGCTGTCTTACAAGAAAGAAATTTTATATCCGCAGTAGCCGCTGGTTCAAAAGGAGGCAGGGTGAGTTTTTCCAGCACAAAATTGAGGTCCCATGCAGGAGTTGGTGCTCTCCTGGGAGGCCTTAAATTTTTGGCCCCTCTGAGATACTGTTTTAGCAGTGGATGAAAAAAGAGGGGAGGCTCTGTACTGTAATGAGCCGAGATGGCAGAGACATGAATTTTTATTGAAGAAAAAGATAAGCCCTTGTCAAGCATCTCAGTTAAGTATTGTAAAATCTGAGGAATATTGGGCTTTGCTGCGTCTATTCCTTGTGCTTGGTTCCAAGCACAGAATCTCTTCCATTTAACAGCATAAGATTTTCTAGTACTAGGCCTTCTGGCTTCCAAAATGACATCCATCACAGGTTTACTGAGAGATGTGGTTTGAATAATTAGTTGATTAGCCATGCTGCAAGATTCAGAGTTTGGAGCTGTGTATGCAGAATCTGACAGTTCTGCTGAGACAATAGATGAGGTGTTTGAAGCAAGTACCATGGTGGAAGGTGTGACATATTCCTTAGAAGCGGGTACCAGTGTTGGCGAGGCCAGTCCAGAGCAATTAGAATCATTTTTGTTTTTTCCTGTCTGACTTTTAGTAAGACCTTGGAGAGTAGAGGCAGAGGGGGAAAGGCATAGACTGATAGTTTTGGGGACAGGCAGATAGATCTATGTCCGGGCTTCCCCATTTCTGTGTTAACATGCTGAAGATATGTGGATCCAGTTTTCATTCGTGCGGGTCCATAAGATTTCTGCTTAGGTCATCTGCCAGAGTATTTTGCTTTCCTGGCAGGAATTCAGCTTGAAGATGTATTTGGTAAGTCAAGGCTGTGTTCCACAAGGCCATGGCTAGTCGGCAAAGGGGGTAGGAATGGGTACCCCCCTGCTTGTTTATGTACCACATAACTGTGGTGTTGTCCATCTTTATCAGTAGTTGTCATGGATGAAGTAAGTCCTTGAAGGCTGTCCGAGCATTCTGAACAGCTAGCATTTCTTTCTGGTTGATATGTAGATGCATTTGGTTTGGGCTCCATTTGCCCTGAATGCATCTCCCTGCAAGGTGGGCCCCCCAAGCATAGTCTGATGCATCTGTAGTTAGGGTTTGGGTGGCAGGGGGTAGAGTGAATGACAGTCCCTTGTTTTGGAGACGTGTCTCTGCCCACCAAAGAAACTCCTGTTGCAGGCAGGGAATGAGAGGACTCCCAGGCTGTGACAATGTTGACTCCATAAACTTTTTAGGTACCATTGAAGTTTCCTCATATGCAGTCTCGCATATAGAATTAGTAGAATGCAGGATGCCATGAACCCCAAAGCCTACAGAATTTGTCTTGCAGACAAACTGGGTTTTTGTTGCCATTTGTTTGAAGTTTGTTGTCCACTGCATTTGTTTGTCTGGCGTGAGTTAAGCCATCTGGGCAGTTGTATTCAAGCTTGCACCCAGGAATGTGATTACTTGAGAGGGTACCAGTTGTGATTTCTTTTCATTTATGGTGTACCCTAGGCATCCTAGAAGCCTTTTTACAAACGTCAGATGTTGAAGAAGAGAGTGTCCTTGTCCTCTGCCTGGCTGAGACAGAAGTCCAGATAAGGATAAATCTGAATGTTTCTTTGTCTGCAGAATGCAATTACTGGTGCCAGGCACTCTGTAAAGACCATGGGCGCAGTAGATAAGCCAAAGGGCAGTGCAGAGAATTGGTAATGCAAAAATCCTGCTTTGAAGTGGAGGTATCTTATGAAGATTCCCTTATTGGGATATGCAGGTATGCCTCTTTCAAGTCTAGAGTTAGTAACCAGGCATTCTTGCCTAGCATAGGCAGTAGCTGTTGTAAAGTCAGCATTTTGAATTTTGGAATGTACAGGAACGTGTTCAGAATCGATAAGTCCAGTATTGGACACCATGATTTGTCTTTTATGGGTACTGGGAAAAGTCTTGAATAAAATCCGTGTCCTTTTTCATTTTCTGGTACCAGCTGAATAGCCTCCCATATCCATGAGGGACATGACTTGCTTCTGGGCCTCTGCCCACTGGTTTTGAGGCAGATCTGGCCATCCGTTTGGAATTGGCAAAGTATGGAAATTAAATCTGTACCCCTGGGATACTATGTTTAACACCCACTTGTCCTGGGCAATTAACTGCCAATTTTGAGCATGAAGTGCTAGTTTCCCCCCCCAAGGGGCTGCCAAAAGATAAGTGCTTGGAGATGGTAGAGGAAAGTCATTGAGACTGCTTACTGTAGGGTTGTGCTTTGTTACCTCCAGATTTGGAGGTGGAGGCACCCCATTGCTTTGACCTGTAAGATTCCCTGTGATTGATATCTGGAGCCTTTTGAGCACCTGGGTTTGCCCTGAGCGGCTCTGTTGGACACAGGAAAGGACCAATTCTTAGTAGGCCAGTGCCTACTGAACCTGGGTGGCTGCACTTGCAAGAAATCTTTTACAGTTTGCATAGAAATAGCTTTGTCTTCCATTTTCTTTAAAACCTCTTCTGCCTTATTACCAAACAGACTATCATGCTGCAAAGGGGCATCCAACAATTTAGCTTTAACATGATCAGGCAGATTTTGCTCCTTGTGCCACACATGCCTTTTTATCACAGATCCAGTTACGGCGGCCCTGCAAGAGGCCTCCAAGGAATCACAACCACATTGCAAAGTATGCTTTCCAACCTGTTTTGCTGAATGCAATTAATCCTGTAACTCTCTATTTTCCACACAATCAGAAATCAACATCATTTTCTGTTTCAGTAAGCCCATAACATGCTGTTGATATTTAAGCATATGAAACTGGCAGTTTAAAGCCCTGATTGCCAAGGTTGCAGACGTATAAACCTTCTTACCCCATCTATCCAGCACCCTGGAATCTCTATCAGAAGGGGTAGGATTTTTGGCTGTAGAAGCCTTAACACCCTTGGGACCCTGAGAAATAGTCTCAGGATCAGCAGCAGGATTTTTGAAAAGAAATTTGTGAGAGTCAGGAACCCCGTAATATCTGTCTGGCTTACTAGGAGCCAGAGGCAGGGAATCAGGAGCCATGCTTGATTCCGAGAACACATAACAATGTCTAATACAGGAGGTATTGCCAAAGGCCTATGCCGAGGAAGAAGAAGGAAATCCCCAAGCCTCTTTTTTGATTCAGAGAAGTCCTGACTCTCCCAGTGAAAATGTTCCCTTAAAGTATGCAAAGTCTCTCCAAAAGAGTAATCCTCAGGAGGAGATGCAGATGGGATGGATTCCTCTGCATCAGAATCCTCATAAGGTGGAATAGAAAATTCCTAATCAGAAGAAATGGAAACCTGATCTGAAGATTCATAATCAGTGCCTTGCCTAGACCTCTTAACAGGGGGGGTTGGGAACCCCTGATCAAGGTAATTAAATCCTGAGCCATTTTGATCATTTGTTTTTTAGGCAAGCCTGAGCACGTGGCTCATGCGTCAGTTTTTAGACACAGAAGTTGTTTTTGACCTTGTTTTTGTTGATGGCGTCGGTTTAATATAAAAATGTTGAGGCCTGAAAACACCCTCAGAAGCCGGTGCCTGCTCAGCGGCTCCGGACCCATCCAAGGGAGAGACATCCGCTGGTTCAATACTTTGTGAATCTCGTGGCATACCGGACTCCGAATGGGTCTCGGTAGAGACCTGTGACTCAAAAGTAGCGGGTATCAGGGGCTGCGAAAGCACCTCACTGAGTACCGGCAACTGGCTTAGGAGAAGCTTCGTCGTCAGTTTTGGACCTCGACGGTCTGTCTTTGTCTTTTTCCTTGCATTTTTTGTGAACTCCGGTAGTCGGATTGCTAACCAACAACATTTCAGGGTAGTTAAATCTTGAACCAAAATATTTAGACACAAAAATATACCGACGCTTAATAGTGCATTGGTTAAGTTTAGCACAAAACCGACAGCAAGGCACGTTGTGATCAGGGCCTAGGCAAGGAATACAGTACAAATGAGGAGGTATCTGCTTCCCACAAGTAATGCAATTATTAACTTTTACTGACATCAGTAAGGAGCAAGAAAAAGTTTCCCCAACGGGGTACTTAGCTTTAGTTTGAAGACTTTGGTTCTGAAACTCTAAAACGAAAAATTCAGGAGTCGGCTGATCGGCACTTGCGAACTGCTTCTGCTTCAGGCACCACGCGGCAAGAAAGACAGATTAAAATGGCGTCGGCGGCATGTTTTACATCCCTGACGACCTGACGTCATGGAAGAGGAGACAGCAACCGACACAGGACCCAAGACTTTGTTATTCAGGCCGACTTGAGGGCAACCTACCAGCAGATTACCCAAATGTAATGACTGCAACAGTGAAAAACGAAAAACATATACTTTATCCCTCTGGAACTTGGGGTACTCAAGAGTCCCCACAATATCCACAGCTACCCTCTGAAACGGCTCCTCAATCACATGCAAAAGCATCAAAGGAGCTTTCACCTTGTCTCCTGCCTTGCCTAGCTTTTGGCACTGCTCAGAAGTCGGAAATCCCAGATGAATAAAAGGTCTGCATAATACGTCTCTTTGTATGTTTTACACCGACATGACTTGCAAAGGAAATATCACAGGCTATGGCAGAAGTGCCAGACAGTAGGCTGTGGGCACTACCAACTGCTGTATTCTCACCCTCTAGCTTTCCCTCAGGGGTCCACTCTCTATACAGTAACACTGTCACAGTATACAAATTCCCCTTTCCCTTGAGAAGCAGGTGCCTCAATGGCTACCTCCCTCAGGGCTTATAATGTAGGGTCTGAGAGCTGAGCCTGTCTCAACTCTCTCTCTCTTGGTAACCTTCCCAGCTCCCCTTCCACAGGAAGTCTGTTATCCTCTGACAGCAGTGCCTCACTGTCAGCCTGAGTACTACTACTCACCTCTGCCCTTGCAGTCACTCTGTCCAAGGGAACAGCAGTACCCACAAGTAGCTGTGGCTCATCTTCAGTCTCACTGCTACAGGCTAGCTCCCTCCCTGAAGTAATCACCTCACCTGTCCTGGCTGCAAGTGTGCGGTCTGTCTGGGTCTCCACCAGTCTACCAGATCCACATGCTTGTCTCCATGCCTGACTGCATGTAACTGCATGAACACAAGGCACAGCATTATCAAAATCATTCCCTATCAGCACATCTGCAGGGATATCCTCAAACACACCTACTTGCCTGCTTCCTTTTCCACCCTCCCAGTCAAGGTGAACCCTAGCCAAAGGTATTTGGAATGGGGTCCCTCCTAAAGCTCTGACTGGAGTAGACTGCCCAAGCAAGTAGTGCTCCTCTTTAACCATTGCAAGCTTTACAATGGTTAAGTCAGAGGCTCACTCTTAGCAGTGGCCTCTTTCCCATTCACTAAGATAGGATAACCTCTTGTGGTAGTTTGGTACCTTTGTTGTCTCGAGACAACTTACTGATGGCATTTTGTCATTCCCACTTTCTGGCTTTCCCACCTTGCCTCCGTGGACACCTGTATGCTACATGGCCCCACTGGTTGCATTTAAAGCATTTAACCCTTGGTCCTGGACACGTACCTGGACTGGTGGCTTCCCCTGCTAGTGGCGGACTCTGTTGGGGCAGTCTGGGCTGCCCACCATGGGTTCCCTTAGACCCATGAGCAACACTGGGTGTCCCTTTCCTGTGCCGTGATGCCCTGCTTGCTAGGTGTAGGTCTCCCTTCTTCCCCAACTCATCTGCAATATTCCACTGCCTGTCAGCTAACTAGATTCTCATGTCCTCAGGAAAAGTGCTAAGGGTTTGCTCCCTCACCAAAAGGTCTGTCAACCCTTCAGAAGTGGGGACCTGACATCCACTCACTCACTTATGAAAATAAGTGCTTAGTTCAGCAGTATATTCATACACACTTTCATCTGCCTTGCATCTATGCTCAAGAAACTTTTTCCTATAAGCTTCACATGTTAACTTAAAACATTCTAACAAACAATTTTTGACTGTATTATAATTTAAGCAATCAGTATCAGACAATTTAGAAATCGCAATTACAGCTTTACCATGGAGTAAAGAGGTCAGGAACCATACCCAGAGCCTTTGGTCAACATTATACGGTTTACATACCCTTTCAAACATATGAATGAATCTATCAAAAGTATCCTCCTCTGTAAATTGTGGAAGAAGTTTACTGACCTTTGTTGCTTCTGGGGTTTGGTTACCCCCATGACACTGGTAAAGAGAGTCAGCATCTCCTTCTTATGTTGCCTCTGCCTGTCCTTCTTCTCAGCCTCCAGATGTTGCAGTTTCTCATTTTCCTCAGCCTCCAGATATCTCAGTCTCTCTGCTGCTTCTATTTCCAAACATTTGGCCTCCAGGTCAAGCCTCTAACTCCAGAAGGATTTTTAAGTCCTCTGTGGAAAGGTTGAACTGTCCATTTTCTGAGAGTTGTATATCTCCAAGGTCAGCATGGTTGTCCTCCTGACTGCGGGTCTGCGATGCAGCTTTGCCCAAGGTTCAGTCATTTATGCCTTAGTCAGGTTGACATGCACCAGTCCTTTAGTCTGGCACATCTCAGCCAACGCTCCTTGTCAGCTTACCATACTCCTCTGCTGACATGCTTGCCTACCCTCCCTGACTAACTAAGCTAACAAAAAAAAATAAAACAGTTGTGATATGAAACTATGAATGTGCGGCTGACAGAGTACAAATGCCTTCCTTAGTGACCATTGTTTACAGGCTACAAGAATTCAATATCCACACCACTACAAGCCAATTAATATGTTATGTGGGAATCCCACCACTGCCAACCAATTAATATGTGATGCCCCTGCACTGGCCCAGTAATCATGGAGCCTCAATCCTCACCACTGGCAACAGTGGGGAACATACACACTGGGAGGATGACAAGTACACACACAGTAAAGTGAAATTTCCCTCAAGAGCACACAGAGTTCACAGTTAGTCTGGGGCTGGTTTCTCCCTCTTTCTCCAGATCCCCAATAAGACACCCCACTGGCACAGCTAGAGGGTTGAGATCTCAGCTGAGTGGCCTATTCAAAATCTCCAGCACCCTCTCTGTCCAACCAGTGCTTTGGTTCTCTGCCCAAGTAGCTGACGCACACACTGAGATTTGACTGATATACAAACACACACACATACACACACACCTGGGAAAGGCCGGCACAGGTTTATTAGCTATGCCCCCTTCTGCCCAGACTATAAGGTAGTTCTGACTGCCACCAGCCAGCTCTTTATCAGCTACTTAAGGCCCTTAAAGGGTGTCCAATCTTACTGTCTAATGTTACTATTAATCCAAATGGTAGTCTGACCAAGAGCAAGGCTACTTCGGAGTAGCCTGTACAGTGTCACCAAATAAATATGCAAGTACTCTAATAGCTTAAATATGTATCACAGATATCATCCACAAAGATAGGTTTAAATATATTTAATAATAAATAGTAAAAGAACAAGACAATACTCAGTAAGTAATCAGTTACATCAGAGTTCAAAATCACAGGAAATATTTAAAACAACATTGCAGGATAGTCTCAAATAAATAAAGAAAACATTTAAGTTATACTTTACTATATTCCTATCTGACTCTAAAAGAGCTACTATGCCTTATAAACTTACTTACAGAACAGCATGCAGACAGAAATGCAGAAGGTGGTGATTAGTGGCTGTTTCTAGGTCAAAGACGAGATACAAAATGCACTCTCTCTCTGAGAGTTCTTAATATCAAATATTACTGCTGGGTCAGCTTGGATGACATCACTTTTTGTCACCTGACGTTCAGTTCCCAAGCTAAACTGCCATTGCCAGACTAACAGAATTTAACATCTCTCTGTGAAAAAAAATACGCATCTCTCAGATGTTTGAAGTCATAAAACACTTCTGCATCTCAAACCTAGTAATTATTTCTCTTCCAAGACAATACAAACTCTTCTAGCTCTAGACATTGTGTATGAAACAGAGATAACTTTTATAGCACAATCATAAAACAATTTAATTTCAACTTATTTTCTTGAAGTTTTGCAAGTTAACCCTGTATGGTTCAGTTTCTACTGTTAAAAATATACATCTAAACAGTCACAATAGTGCAGGTACATTCCTGTTCTATTCCAATAGGGCATGCTGAGGTTACATTTTCACTCAGTACTTTACACATACTTCTGTATAAATCACATCAATATTCACAAATGACATAGAATTATTTACAAACTTCCAGACAGCTGGGCTGACAGTATTTCCCATTTGTCACATATGCTAAAGATATTAAATCAAGAAAGTACTTTTTTTCTCAGTTGTAATGGATTCAGACTTTATAGTTAAACAAGATAAAGGCTGAAAAGAAGCAATTTAATGTTAATATAATGTTGTGATTCCCTATTTAACAGTTTACTGGTCATATTTTATGTAGTATGTAGACTTAAGATAATCTCCCCTGTTTTACAGGAGTTGATGTCTAGATTAATGATTCTGATATAAACTATAGACCGTTTTTGTAAAGCAAACAGGTTTGAAAAAAAGACAACTTGATGAGTGGCATGAAAATGGTACTTTTCTTGTATCTGCAAAGTCATTAGCTGTTTTTCATTAGCAAATACACCTAGTGGGAGACAAGAAGTCTACCAGTTGTTGTTATGTCTTTCGGCTTTTCCCAGTTAGGGGTCGCCACTGCGGAACTCCGGTCCGCTAATGATTGGCAGTAGATTTTTACGTGCAGAGTTGCCGACCCTGACGCACAACCTTCAACGACGGTACAACCATTCACGCATGTCTCTACACAGAAGACGCTCTAGCTGAGAATCGAACAGGACAAAGTCACAAGAAGTCTACCAGCAAAAGCAGTTAATATGAGATAACTAAACAGTGTGCCCTGAGTGAGATTTACAAACATTCTTTCATGCATCTGCAAGGTTACTAGCCATTTTCCTTACTATTAACTGTTTTTACTTGGGCAGGAGCACTCTGCAGGTGCAAGCAGTTAATCAACAGACCTTTGAACATTCTGTGCTGAGAGAAATGTGAAGTACAGTGTAATGAACAATTAAATGCATCTTGGCAAGCAGTTTAGTGAAAAACAAAAAGTTTGAAACTGTGGAAAGTGAATTAAGTTATAATAAGCTGTAGAAGAAGTTGCCTCCCCAGCAGCTTTAACAAATGTAATATAACAGTGTACAATTTAGTTTATCTTAAAGGTAGCCAGTGCACTTTTTATTAGGGCTAAAAGTTAATATTTACTAAAAGCATGCAACCTGTTTTTCACATATGGGAAAGGAAGACAGATAAATAAACAACAGACAGCAATCAAAGTAAGTGTGAACACAGGCTGTAACGTGCTTTAGCATGTGTAACCTTAATTTTAGAATATGCAATACCTGTGGGTACAGCCACCATTTTGGTGCAGCTGTTCCTATCTGGAATAAGCTTCATTTTTTTTTTGAAAATATACATAGGTTTGTGTGCTTGTTTTAAGTTAAAAGAAGATGGAAGTTCTGAAAATATGTTTAGTTTTTTGCTTGAGTGTTTTCATTGATGCAAAAAGTCTTGAAAGTGTGAGGTTCAAATAGAGATGAGAAGTACCAACCTGCATAACAGATCAGCCTGCCAAACACAAGTGTATGCATGTATGATGTAAAAGCTGAAATGCATATTCAAAAGAACTGTCATGTATAACACGTGGGACTATATCATCATGGCATGTAAATGGTCTTAATGTATAGACAAACACAAACAGTGTTGAATTATTTTATGAAATGTAGGGTGCAAATAGTAATGTTGCAGAAAACACATTTGTATAAAAATGTGCATGTTGACGTTGACAAGAAAGAATTTCAGGGTCGATATTCAACAAGATATCAGGGACAAAGGAAAGGGGAGTAATAATAATGACTGCTAGAGGGCTGCATAGTGATAGAAGAGGAAGAAAAGACAATGAAGACAGACTTGTACTGTGGAGTCATTGCTAGGGGAGGAAGATTATACTTGCATGTATTTATGTTCAACCTAAAAGTGCTATAACTGAGCTTAAGAGAATTTTGGGATAAATGATCAACTTTCAGCAAGGAATATGACAAGTGAAGACTGGAAATTGATTTGCAGCACTGGGGAAGTACTGGGTAGATTTCTTTAAAAATATGAGAATATTTGTTATGGAAGATGTGCATTCAATTGTAGGAACTCAGAGAATTTACATATTGTTCCCCAGGGTACAGTAACTCGGCTAGATTGGGTCAAAATTATACCTCAAGTGCATCTGTATTAAACTGAAAGCCTTGACACATCCAATAACTAGTTCAGATGGTGCACCTATAAAAACTAATGTAAAGATCCATGTAATAAAGTAAAAATGTGGTACTGATGCCTTTACACTTACCTATTTTATTTAACAGTTTTTAATGAAGATATACATCTTTTCAAAAGGGATAGCTAGTGGCTGGGATAAAATGGAGACAGAAATAAAAGAGAAAGAGCTATGGGAAAAAACTAATAGGAATTATTTAGATGGCTTGACAAAGAGTAAATTATTGCAGAATAAGGGGAATTTTACAGACCAAGAGGAGGAAAAAACGCAGAGTGCTAATGGCAAAATAAGGGAGTATTTGGACAAGATGGATGAGTTTAGAAATGTTGCTGTTAAGTGATGATTTTTTGATAACTCCAGAGCACAAAAGCTAACAGTAGAATGACTTTGGCAACAAAGAGTAGAAAGGCTGTCAACAAACAAAGGAAGCCGGTGACAAGAAAAATAGGAGATCCTGTAGGGGTGTTGAGACATTTCAAAAATTTTATGAAATGAAGTAGAAGAATGTGAAAACCATGAAAAGGTACACATGAAAATATTTATTGGTGACTTAAGGTTAAAGGAAGATGAGGTGTGACAATTAATAGCTAAGATTTAAACTGATACAATAAAATAGTGAGGATAATCAACACTGAAGTTTGCAGGCACAGATGGAAATGAAATAGAGGGAAGTCTGGGAAATAAGGAGAAATAAGGATTTTGGATGCATATATTGAAGTAGAATAACAACAGCCATACAGATTATATACATAAACAAAAAGTGTTCTAAACACTAAGCTAACACAGGAATGGAGAATTATATTTTGGCAATAGTGGTGACTGTAAGGAGGTATAGAGAAAGTAGGCAGGAGGGGTTGGAATAACACTAAAGGAACCAAGGTATT
Organism: Protopterus annectens; assembly: GCF_019279795.1. NCBI lineage: Eukaryota > Metazoa > Chordata > Ceratodontiformes > Protopteridae > Protopterus > Protopterus annectens. The sequence continues at coordinate 438,582,771 of NC_056747.1, read as the reverse complement.
GGAAACATACAGAGGGAAAGGTAACAGGGTGGGATGAAGTTAAGCAGAAGTTTGCACTGCAGATTAAAGATTGTCTTTCCTAGCAGGGACTGATATTGAAGCATCGGCAAACAGAAAAGGATAGGGGAGTGCTAAGTGAAAGACCAGCTCTAGAGTTTTTACTCAAATCTAGAACAGAAACTGTTGTTAAATTAGTATGGCATATACAATACTGCATAATAACTATAAGAATCAGAGTAGGTTAGAAAAGATTGGAAAGGCAGTTTACAATGAAACAATGGGAGGACATATATATGCCACCCATGTATGCAGCAATGTCCAAAAGGTTTAGGATTTTTGCTTGGGAGTGTTTGCCGAGTTTTTTATACTCAGAGTAGACCACAGAATTTTTCCTCAGGTAGACAGCAAATGTTGGAGGTTTGATAGGAAAAAGAGAGGTCATGTTTTTGGAAGTGTGATGAGTTGGTAGATTTTAAAACTACACTACAGAGTACTCAGTCTGAAATATTGGGAGAGCAAATTACTGTAAGAAATTATTCTTCTGAGCTGCGACACAGGGTCACAATTGCCTATATACATTATAAGGCTCTATAAAGTTTAACTCTTTTGGATGTCAAAAAGCAATTTCTAGAAAATGGAACTCAAAATCTAAACCAACTGTAACAGAAGTACTGAATACTGTTAAAGAGAAAAAACAACCCGACAAAATCTTTATGGAAGGAGCAACCTGCCTAGAAATAAATGGAATCTGTGGAACAATACATGCAAAATATTGTTCAGGAAGATGAGTGAGATTTAAGGGAAGTCAGAAATTGCACAATATATGTAACCTTGGAGTGTGTGACAAGTTGTTATAAAAGAAATTAAACAGACATGCAATGTATAATGCATGAAAAAATTTTATGGTTTCTTTTCTTTTAATATGCGTGTGCCTATGTCTTAAGTGATAATTTACAGTGATCTTAAATAATTATTCTTCTAAAACAAAGAAAGGCTTTTCTACTCCTCCTTTCCTATGCTGTTATCATTATGCACTGGGTGGCATGGTAGAATCTGGCCTATACAGACCTTTGGAAGTAACAGCAGGCCAATGCATTAATGCCAGTTCAAGACTCTGCATTCCCCGCTTTCCACTCTTCTTCAAAGTGATATTTACAGAAAGACTGGGTATGCTGTTTAGGCATGAAAATCAATGATTAATTTCATTACCTACAGGTCTCATCTTCAATATGGGAAAGGCAAGAGACAATGGATTTACTCTCACTTACCCCCTTGATAGTTTACTTCTAAAGAATAAGGTTAGGCCTCACAACATGTTAGATAGATGTATTTCAAAGCTGTATGCTATTTTTATGAGATGTTATTTTGGATATACAGTGAGAGTAAAACCGTTTCAAAAGATGGGGTATGCTCCCCAAAATTATAAGGCATTCCTCACTTTCTTCTTCAGGTAACCTCTTCTAAAGTGGAGAATTTAGAGCTGTAAGTTCCTCTGCAAATCATTCCTCAACTCAGAGCACATGCACGAGTTGTTTCCACAATCATCTTCCAACTGTTGGCAATATCAGTAATCTATTTATGACTCCTGACCTCATTTCTTCTGGGAATGTCAAACTCATCACAAAAATTGGAGAAATCTACAACTGGATTTTAATTTAACACATGGGAAGAGTGCATCTCCTCAAACATTTTAATGATTTTTCATATCCCATAAAATGAGTCTAGACTGTTACATAGAAGCCGGACTGTCCCACTCCAAATTACATTAGCAGTTAAAAAAAACAGTAACATGGAAGTGAAGTCTCTAGCTCCCTTAGAACCTTCATAGTCCAGGACTGTAGCAGACCAGTTTTAGCAGATGTATCAGGCTGTAGCATTGCAGCAATAAAAGGAATCGTATATATTTCTGACATAGTGAGTTTCCCATATTTTTTTCCAAATATCTTTATTAAATTTATACATATGACAAAGGCAATCTCACATTTATAAAAATGAAAAACATACAAAATATCACTTTACAGTTTACATCACAGATACCAGTGAAAACACTACAGCTGTAAACATCATACATCACTTATAAACCATCCAGTCATTGTCAGTTAAGCATTATGTACAGCTCATTCAAATCCTTCCTCTTAAACCTCATTCCTGCTCTGCATATATTGTCCCCACAATTCCCATTTTTTTCCTAAGTAGTTTGCTCCTTCCCTTTTCTAATGATCCCAATTGCAGTTGTTTTATCTCTGTTACTATATTCACTACTTCTAGTAAAGTTGGTCTAGACTTAGATTTCCATTTTACAGTAATTGCTTTTTTTGGAAGCCACCATAACTAGTCTCAGCAAGGCTTTACTATGTCTAGGCAATTCCAATTCTGTAGCATAACTCAAAAAAATCATCTCCCCAGTCAGTCCAGTCTGTTCACCCAGCATCTCCGACGGAGTGGTCTGCAGGGAATCCCAAAAGTCTGTAAGTTCATCACATTTCCAATGATGTGTTTCCTATATTGACACTAGAAGTCATTTGTTTGAATTTTCAGAGAATTAACCTTATAGGTAGTTTTGCTCCACCAACTTGGCTAGGTTTCCAGACAGTGTTTCCCAAGTATGAAACTTGTAGAGAAACTACAAAAATACCTCTTTTAAATGTTAAGTTTGTTTTTTTCTTATCTTTTTCTGTTTAATTTGATTAAACATCAAGCTATACAAGGACATTCTCATTGCACTCTGATACTAGTAAACTTTGTTAAAGAAAACTGTAGTCAGCAAAGTAGCATACTTTCTGTGTGTGTGTGTGCTTCATCTGTACGCAGACACACACACTATATATATATATATATATATATATATATATATATATATATATATACATCTCTATATATATATATCTATATACATACATACATATATATATATACATATATATATATATATATATATATATATATATAAACATTTGATCTTGAAATATGAAGGTAGAAAGTCTATGCAAGAATCCATAACTGATGACTATTTTAATTTTTAAATAAGGTGCTATACCTCAATTCATAATGACTGGATTAAGTCAACTGTATGAATAATTGTTGTAGTTATATCTACTATTGGTTTAACATGTATGTTTAAGCTGCTGAAATGCTATTTCTATTCAAGGTACACAACCATAACTGTGTTTTATTGTTACTTACAACATATCACTTTGAACAGTCTGCATCATTTGTCTGGTGTTTATTATCAATATTTTTTTTTTGGGTGGGGAACACAAAGTGGCCAAATGTATTTTCATCAAGGGTTAATTATAACTAAAGAGGTAACTGGGAACATGTTTTTTGGGAGTACAATGATTCGGCAGATTTAAAAACAAAATCCCTACAAATTACTTACTCAGTCAGAAATATTACGGGAGTAAATGGCTATAACTAAGGAAATAATTATTTTGAGTTGGAACACAGGATCTGAACTGCCTAGACATAGAAAGACTTTATTAAGTTTAATAATGCTGGCTGCCAAAAAAAAAAACAGTTACTAGAATATGTAAATCATAGCTGGCCTTACGCATAGGCCAACTAGGCGGCTGCCTAGGGCGCCGTTCTAGCAGGGGCACTTTTCTAGTATTTATTTGGTGTAGGTAGACCAGGATGAGGGCACCAGGTGGTGTGGTAGGGGGCACCGTGGAGCCCTTCTGCCTACGGCACCAGTTGACCTAAGGCCGCTCCTGATGTAAATCAAAATCTAGACCAACTGTGTTTGAAGTATTGAATATTGTAAAAGAAGTGGAAGAGGGACCTTTAGAATAGGGAAGGAGCAAATTACATAGAAATAAATGGAATTTGTGGGAACAGTATTTATTTTTTATTTTATTTTTATTTTACATTTGTTAACCAGGATAATCCAACTGGACTGGGTCCATTTTCAGTGGAGGCCCGGGGAGAAAAGCTCCACAATTACATACAATATCAATACAGACAAAAACAAACAGATGTCCAGAGGTAGTGACATACAAATTAAATATGCTGAGATTAACTGTCATTAAAGAAAAATCTCCGTAGTTAGATACAACAATGCCAAATGCAGACAATGTTAAAAAAAAGAGAGATGTACAATAGCAATGCTGACATTACCTGTCTTAATAGGCTACAGGTTTACAGATCTAAGACATATATTCTGCATTAGATTAAAAATAGGTAGGATAGGAGGGAGACAGTATGGAATAAGTTGTAAAGAGATTGTTATGTTATACACGGGCAGATCCAGGTTTTCCTGAGATGTGATTTAAGTTATTTTTTGAATTGTGTGACAGTTATGGTAGAAGTTATGGCTTGGAGGATATTCCAGGTTTTAGCCATGGTATGAGAGTATAGAGCTTTTCCTGCAGTATTGTTGGCAGTACATGCAGCATAATGTTTAGGAGGATGAGTGACAATTAGGGGAAGGGCAGGAATGGAGTGATTTATATAGCATTGGGCTGAAAGACAGTTGTTATAAAGAAAGAAAATATGTAATGTATAATGTGTGCAAGTAGAAAATGTTAAAAAACTGTTTTTCTTCTCCATTAATGTATATGTGCCTGTGCCTTAAATGACACAGTGCAAGGCTGCAGTGAGTTAGGCCTTCTGTCCTCATTCTATTATTTTCCAAATACCTGCTGTGAGACTACAAATGATAAGGGCATATTTTCAACTGTTTTCTGTACTTTTTGATTAAAACAATATTGGATGCATATCTGTTTAAACTTTGCAATTGTACTTTACTGCAGTTTTTAGATTGTCTGATAATTGAATTCCTCTTACAACTATAATTACTGCTCATCTGCTTGTTTTGTTCATTTTACTTGTTTGCTGCACATGAAAAACGCTAGCATAGACTAGGTTCAGTTTTTTGCTGAATCTGTTACTGTTTGTGACCTTTAGAGCTTGTAAAACAGTTTATATTTTGTCTGGAGAGGCCCCCCGTGCCCTCGTGGCAGGAAGGTACAGTTTGGACTAATCTACCTAGAGTTACTGTTGCAGGGCTCTGTTTAGAGCGTTTTGATTAAATAATTTAAACTTTGGTGGTTTCCTGTTTTTCTGCTTTTAAAAGCCTGTGTTTGAACCAGTTTGTGCTTGTTTGCGCATCACGCACTACTGTGCAGAGGGGTTCCCAGTTACAGACACCTGCACTCTAGCCTTGCAAATATTGCCGAAACCAGAGCTCTTTGCACCTATACATACTAATGCTTTCCCCTGCTGTATTCACTCTTCAGCTGTTATAATCAGACCAAGATTATTCCTAGGACCATGAACTGTTAGTTTCCCTCTTTTTCTCCTACCAGCCTGATTGACATGGGTCAACTGAGGCAGTGTAGCAACTGCCTCATGTACACTGACAACCTTGTATTTCTAAATCATTCCTTTACCATTTATGAGAAATGCACCTATATTATGAGTCTGGAATCACAGCTGTCTCGAGCAATAGATAGCAATACAGACCGGGTTGTCAGCCCACCTACCACAACTCCTACTCATGACACACAACATACACATAGACCAACATATGCAGATGTACTCACAAAAAAATCTACCTAAACACCAGAGACCTCCAAAACATATACATGCTAAACCAACCATAACACCCAGAACACACAAACATAATGACACAAGCACAAGTGTCTTACTATCAAAGCCCATAAAGTAACGCACATCCACTCCAAATATCTTAGTCATTGGAGATTCTATAGTGAGGCGCCCCCTCACCAGGCTGAACAAGGAAAATGTCACTGTCAGCTGTCTTTCTGGTGCCAGGATTCGTCAGATCACACAGGCACTCAAGTCTATCAACAAGTATGGTTATGATTCAGCTATAGTACATGTTGGTGTGAATGACTTCAGATGTACCTCCCTGGCTACATGAAGACAAATATGATTGAACTCTGATTGTGTGTCACAGGCAGGTATGTCCCTAGCCTTTCGCAGCATATTACCCTTGCTTAGAATGATACCATAATATAAACAAAAATTACTGACTTCAATAACTGGCTTAGTTTCTGGTGTCATTCTAAGGGGATCCAGTTTCTGTCAGCCAGTGATGACATGACTGATAGACCTCGATGCTTTGCCAGAGATGATCTTCATCTGTCACCCCTGGGATTTCGCTTATAGGCAAAGGCTCTTGCCATCCCCGTAGTGCCTTTTTTAGACAATATCACAAGGACAAAATTCCTGATGTAAAAATTTCATCAGAAAACAACCTCATGGTTATTCTGCTAACTAAGGAGTCTTAGCATGAAACTACAGTCACTGGAAGAAGTCCTCACCTTGGAAGACGCTGACATCTGTGCAGTCACGGAGTCCTGGTTCAAGGCTGTAGAATGCAGCCCAGCCATACCGGGTTACATCTCCTACCACACATTCAGACCACGAACAGAAGGTGTGAAAATTAAAGGAGGTGGTGTATCAATATTCATTAAAGACAAATACACCTCCAGATTGGTTAAACAGACCCCTCCATGAATCAAGACATCCACTCTGCCTACTTGGATCTACTGGAATCCATCAAGATACATCTAAACCCCATGGTTCTGGGTGATACTAATTACCCATCCATTGACTGGGTAAATTACTAGTGCTCAAATTCACTTGCCCAAAGGTTCCTCGAGTTTATTAACTCCAACACCCTGGACAAGGTGGTGGACACCCCAACTAGGGGCTTCAACATATCAGATGTGTTGCTTACAAATATGGGGGACCACTGTAGCACCCACACTGTGAGGTCTTCCCTTGTCAGATCTGACCACAAATCAGTCTCATTCAAAGTAACTATCACAAGGGACCCCCTCAAAGTAACTATCACAAGGGACCCCCCTCAGCAACTAAACTAAAAAACTTGTCCAAAGCAGATTATATCCTTCTAAGGGATGGTATAAATAGCTCCACTCTACCACCCTCCTCAGATGGAACTGGCAACTATACCAGGTCCTACACTAATGGTTTTCACAAACAGCTGTATAACTGCATTGACATGGCCGTACCTGACAGGACCAAAACAAGCTCTTCAAGGAAGAGCAAACCTGCCTGCTGGACAACTGCCATTAACAGCCTTTACAATAAGAGGGAAAAATTGTCGTCCAAAAGTAAGTGGGAGCGATCCCTAAACTGGAAACACTCCTTCCTCAGCTTAAATAAGGAAATAAAGACTTCTTGTGAAGTCCTCTAAAGCAAACTACAAATCCAAATTAGTGTCCTCATCTAAGGACAACCATACAGCATTCTTTAGTTACATCTACAGCCTAAAAGGTAAGACCCAGATATGCGCCAGACTGGTAGTTAATAATACCACATACTCTGAGCCTGTGGAAGTAGCAAACCTGTTAGCTGACAGGTTCTGTGAAAACGTTACTCCGCTGTCCCCAACACACATACCCCATGAAATTCCTTCCACCTATCCCCCCACCTTGTAACTCTACCCCTTTCTAAGGCCAAAAGCCCAGCATCTATGGGACCTGATAACACCCCAGGCTGCATCCTACATAGGCTTAAACAAAAATTAGCAACACCATTAGGTACTATTTTCAGTTATAGTCTAAGCACCGGCTTCATCCCAGCTGAATGGAAAACGGCTACTGTTATCCCCCTTGCACAAAGGTGGTGCTTCCACGGACTCAGAGAACTGTAGACCTATTAGCCTGACTATCCTTATCTGCAAGGCCATGGAGAGAATCATCATGGACCTTATCAACAAAGATATAGGTAATCTTCAAACACTTGACCCTAGTCAGTTCAGATTCATCAAAAGGAGATCATGCCTAAACCTGGTGGACTTCTTTGAGACAGTCACCAGTGCCCTGGACAAGGGGAAAGCTGTGCATACAGCCTACCTGGACTGGGATAAGGCTTTCAACACTATTCCTCACTCAGACAATATTGACAAACTTACCCAGCTAGGTGTCAACCCTTATCTTTAGTTGGTTGCTAACTGGCTCATTGATAGAACTCAAAGTCAAAATAGGAGAATCCACCTCCAACAGCAGACCCGTAACCAGTGGTGTTTCACAAGGAATCCATTTCTCAGAAGTACAAGCAAAAACTAAAGGTCTGTGGCTGACCACGTTTGCTGATGACAGCAAACTAGGAGTGGTCATAGAATCCACAAACAATGTCAACATCCTACAAGAGGGTTTTAAGACTGGTGCCAAAGTCACGGCCTTAAACTCAATGCCAAAAAAAAAATTATCATCAACTCATTCAGTAAGTGCAATGTTTCAGCTAACTACCACATCAATAGAAACACCCTAAGCATGCACTCAGTGGTGAGAGACCTGGGCAAACAAGTTGACAGCAACCTTACCATTGATCACCATGTCTCCACAGTGGTTAGAAGGGCATTCTGTAGTGCTCATCTTATAAGTAAGGGCATTGCCTCCAGAAAAAAAGAAGTTATAAACCTCTCTGTACTTTTCCCTGATCAGGCCAATAATTGAGTGCAACACCCCTTTTTGTATGTACTTTTCCAGGCACCTGCAGCAGTTGGAGAGACCACAAAAGTTCCTGACAAGGAGAATTCAAGGTCTTCAGCATCTGTCCTAGGTGGATCAGCTGAAATCACCGTCACTTTACTCTGTTTCATACAGACTACTCAGAGGTGATCTCTGTCTTGCGTATAAGGCAATCTCGGACTCTGCTTTATTGGAAATGCTGCATATCTGTAAGTCCAATGGCTCATGGATTACTCGTTCTAAAGACCTTAACCTGGTATGCAGAGTACCTCTTTGGCCCACTTCAAGCGCAATCTGGATGACTGGATGGGTGGCCATAAATTTACCCTAGGGGTTCCACCTCTGTTCCTATTGGACAGGGGCAATGGATACTGGTAGTGGAAACAAGGGCAGAACTTCGCTAGGCTTGTAAGGGCCCTAGGGCCATTAGTCTAGTAACTTCCTATGATCCTGTGATATTTTAATAACGGTGTTAAAAAAGGAATAATTCTTGCCAGCATCAAAAATGCCAGCAAAGTAGTCAAAAATGGTGGGAATTAGGTCAGTAAAGGGGTCTAATCCTTTAGCCTCAGCCCAAAAGTAGAAAAAGTGTCCACTTGTCCATTTAAGTCTTTTTAATATGGGATTTCTGAAATAAACAGAGTATCGACCCCACTGTTTGGGGGTTTAATGGTACAATTCTGAGGCAAAGTAATTAAGTACTGCACAGATCGCATAAATGTAAGGATCAGCAAAAAGTACAGTTTTGTACCTAGCATAAATGTAAATGTTCGAGTGCTAATACAGCTGCAGTCATAACAGATGGGTTCTTCCTGCCGTCAGGCGGGTCCTCGGTCGGCCGAATTCCAAAGTCTAGGTCCGGCATCGGTTGTCGTCGCTTCCTCCCTGACTTCAGAGCGACAGGGGTATAAAAGAACCAGCCAACGCTATTTTCTTCAGTTTTTCTTGCCCCATATGTCAGGTGCCCCCAGAAGGAAGGCAATACATAAATTTGTGTAATAAAGCAATGCCATATAATCAAAATACAGTAGTGCAAGCAAATACACCATAAATTAATACCCCAATCAGGTTGTATGAGGAGGTGTTAGCCAATAGGCCTGTCCCAAGAGGGGAAGGAGGGAGGGAAACCTGGACTGCAACTGTATTAGCACTCGAACATCTACATTTATGGTAGGTACAAAACTGTACTATGTTCATCGTGCATACAGCTGCAGTCATAACAGATGAGTAGAATCCCAAAGCTAAGAAAGGGGTGGTAGGCACTAGGTGGAACTAGGAGGAGCCAGGATGCCCTGCAAGACTGCAGTGGCAAAGCCTGCTCTAGTTTTGGAGTATAATGGTAGGTGGTAGTGCTTGGAGAAGGTATGCACAGAACTCCAAGTGGCTGCTTCCAAAATATCTTTGGTAGGAACTCCTCGGAGGAAAGCTGCAGAGGAAGCTGTGGCCCTTGTGGAGTGAGATCTGATGCCTGCAGGTGCAGTTTTGCCATGAAAAGAGTAACAAAAGCGTATGCAGTGGGCCATCCATTTTGAGATTGTCTGTTTGGAAATTGGCCTCCCTTGAGCTCCTATAGCATAGGACACAAAGAGCTGTTCTGATTTTCTGAAAGGCTTTGTTCTGTCCAAATAATAACGCAGTTGTCTGTGGATGTCCAAGGAATGTAGTAATCTCTCCCCTTTGTTTTGAGGATTAGGATAAAAGGTAGGTAAGTGTATAGCCTGCTTCAAAGCTACCCTGGATACCACTTTTGGCATAAAGGACGGGTTGGTTCTAAGGAAACTCTGTCCTGATGGAAGATGATAAAAGGCTGCACAGCCATGAGGGCTTGTAGTTCCGATACCTTACGAGCTGAGGTAATAGCCAGAAGGAAAGCTGTTTTCCAGGACAAATATTGCAAATCTGTTGAGGCAGCTGGCTCAAAATGAGGCAAGGTCAGCTTTTCTAGAATGAAATTGAGATCCCAAGCAGGTATTGGTTGTTTCCTTGGGGGTTTCATATTCTTAGCCCCTCTGAGGAACTAAGAGGGGGTGAGAGAATAAAGGTGGATCAGTGTTGTATTCTGCAGAAATGGCTGAGGCATGGATTTTAATGGAGGAGAATGAAAGCTCAGCTAGATACTGTAATATTTGAGGTAAATTCAGTTTTCCAGGAATCTGGCCCTTTTTCTCATTCCAGGCACAAAACAGTTTCCATTTTGCGGAGTAAGCTTTTGTAGTAGACGGCCTTCTGGCCTCCAAAATGACATCCTGCACCTCCTTGGAGAGTAGGGTCTGTTGTGATGTTAAGGAATCTTCCATGCGGCCAGATTGAGTGTTTTCAGCTGACTGTGAAGAGTTTTGAAGCTGTGCTGAGTCAGAAGAAGAGGCATTAGAGGCAGGGTCCATGGTGGGGAATGCGTCAGGCTCCTCAGGAGTGGGTACCAGTGTGGTCTTGACCAGTCTGGAGCAATGAGAATCATCTTTTGGTCTGTCTGCTCTGGTTTTTAATAGAACTTTGGGCAGCAGAGGAAGAGGTGGGAAGGCATAAACTGTCATTGTTGTCCATCTGTAAGAGAGAGCGTCCACTCTCCAGGCCTTTGAATGAAAAATCCTTGAGCAGAATTTTGGCAATTGGTGATTTTTGTGGGAGGCAAAGAGATCTATGTCTGGCCTTCCCCATGCTTGAATTATCTTTGTAAAAACTTGAGGATGCATCTGTCATATTTCTGCTTAGGTTGTCTGCCAGCGTGTTTTCCTTGCCTGGCAAGTACTGTGCTTGAAGTTCGATTTGTAAGTCCAGAGCCATGTTCCAAAGTGACATGGCCAGCCTGCATAGGGGGTATGAATGGGTTCCTCCCTGTTTGTTTATATACCACATTACTGTGGTGGTGTCTGTCCTTATCAATAGTTGACCTGGATGCAGAAGGTCTTTGAAAGCTATAATAGCATTTATTACTGCTAGCATTTCCTTTTGGTTGATGTGAAGGTGCTTTTCTTTTTGGGACCATTTGCCCTGAATTCACCGATCTGTCATGTGCGCCCCCCAGGCGTAGTCCGAGGCGTCTGTTGTGATGACTTCATTTGCTTGAGGCTTGCTGAATGGGAGACCTGTGTTTGTTTGGCATGCTTGAGCCCACCACAGAAATTCCTTTTGAAGACATGGAATTAGTGGTATTATTGTTTCCAAACTGTGGCTGTGTTGAGACCATAGGTTTTTCAGGTACCATTGAAGTTTCCTCATATGCAGCTTTGCACATGGGATTAGTAGGATGCAAGATGCCATGAATCCTAGAGCCTGCAGGATTTTACTTGCAGTCAGCCTGGTGAAATTTGCTAGTGTTCTGAAGTATTGAGTTAGTTGCCCCTGCTTCTCTGGCGTGAGGTAGGCCATCTGGGTGTTTGTGTCCAAGTTGGCACCCAGGAAAATTATTTTCCGAGAGGGTATTAGCCTTGATTTCTTTTTGTTGACTGTGTATCCCAGAGAATTCAACAACATTATTACATAAGCCAGATGTTTCAGAAGTATGTGCTTGCTGTCCGCTTGGATCAGGCAGTCGTTCAAATAGGGGTATATTTGTATCCCTTGAAGTCTGCAGTAGGCAATTACTGATGCCAGGCATTTCGTGAATACTCTGGGCGCAGTAGATAAGCCAAAGGGCAATGCAGAGAATTGATAATGGGTTGAACCTGCAAGAAATCTGAGGTATCTTCTGCAATTTTGTCTGATTGGGACATGCAGGTATGCCTCCTTGAGGTCCAATGTTACCAGCCAAGACTCCTTGCCTAGCATGGGAAGAAGCTACTGTAAAGTGAGCATCTTGAACTTTGGTACTAGTAAAAATGTGTTTAGGATGGATAGGTCCAATCTTTTCCCTTCCTTGGTACCAGGAATAGTCTGGAATAAAAACCTTGACCTTGTTCGTGAGCAGGTACCTCTTGAATAGCTTTCATGTCCATGAGATCTGAAATTTGTCTTTGTGTCTCTGCCCTTTGATTGTGTGGCAGGTTTGGCATGCCTCTCATTTTTGGAAGGGTGTGAAAATGGAATCTGTAGCCTCCGTTTATAATGTCCAGGATCCATTTGTCTTTTGTGACAATATGCCAATTTTTTGTAAATAATGCCAGTTTTCCGCCTAAGGGTGCTGCCATTTGAGCCTTGCTTGGCATGCAAAGGGGAAAGCCATTGGGCTTGCTTTCTGAATGGCTGCAAATTATCCTCACCACCTCTTTGTGTAGGAGCTTGCCATGGTCTGCCTCTAAACGATCCTTGAGATTGCCCTCTGCCCCTCGGGCGCCTGTATCTACCTTTTTGGGGTCTGTCCGTGGCTGGAAAGGACCAATTTTTGGAAGGCCAATTTCTACTGAAACGTGGAGGTTGTACCTGTAGAAAATCTTTCACTGTTTGCATTGATTTAGCTTTTTCCTCCATTTTCCTTAATACCTCCTCAGCATTAACACCAAATAATACATCCTTTTGAAGAGGAGCATCTAGTAATTTAGCTTTGACATGATCTGGTAAGGTTTGTTCCTTGAGCCAGGCATGTCTACGTATCACTGATATTGTAACAGCAGCTCTACATGAGGCCTCTAGAGCATCAAAACCACATTGCAAGGTATGTTTACCCACTTGTTCTGCACTATGCATCAAATCTTGCAACTCCTTCAAATCTGGTTGTTCAGGTTGTGACATTTTACTTCTCAATTGTGCTAACAGAAACTGTTGGTACTTTAGCATATGGAACTGGCAGTTTAATGCGTTCATGGTTAAGGTGGCCGAGGTATATACCTTTTTTCCCCACCTTTCTAAGGATCTGGAATCTCTCTCGGAAGGTAATGGATTTTTAGCAGTGGAGGCCTTAATTCCCTTGGGGCCCTGTGAGATAGTTTCTGGGTCAGCCGCATGGCTTTTGTATAAAAATTGATGTGAGTCAGGAACCCGGTAGTACCTGTCAGGCTTGACTGGGGCTGGAGGTAAAGAATCAGGGTTAAGGCAGGCCTCCAAGTACACATCATCTAGTATGTCTAAGACAGGAGGTATAGCCAGAGGCATGTGTTGAGGTAGCAAGAGAAAATCCTTAAGACTTTTCTTGGAATCTGAGTACTCTTGGCCTTCCCAGTGGAAGTGCTCCCTTACGGTATGCAAGGTTTCCCCAAATGAGTAATCCTCTGGGGGGGGACAGAGGGAATGGACTCCTCTGCATCAGAATCTTCAAAAGGGGAGTAAGGATGTTCCTGTTCATCAGAGTGCTCTGATATAATGGAGGCCTGGTCAGAGGAGGGGGATTCTTCTCTTAGAATGCATGGCTGCTTTAGACTTAGTGAAAGCCTTGATGGAAAAAGAAGAGGAAGGTCTGAAGACACCTTGAGAGGAGGCAGACCTGTCTACATTTTGAGATTCACCACCAAGAGTGGCTTCAGTATCTGTAGTCGGGGTGTGGGCCGAGGAGCCTGCGACCTCGGGTACAGAAGACACCGCCAATGAAGTGTCGTCGGTAGTCAGGAGCTGCGTAGGTGCCTCGCTGAGAACCGGACCACCTGTAGACGGCTTTGGCGTGGTGTCGGTAGAGGCCGCGGACCTCGTGTGTCGGTCCTTATCTTTGCGTTTTTTAGACAAAACTGGAGTCGGAGTATCCGACGACATAATATAGTTAACTTTTTTGCCAAAATAATGCTGGGCGAACTCCGCCCGACGCTTAATGGTGCGTTTGTTGAATGTAGCACAAAAATGACAGACCGAGACGTCGTGGTCTGGGCCTAAGCAAGGAATACAGAGGGAATGAAAATCCTTATGCGGTATTTGCTTCCCACATGAAATACAATTATTAACTTTGTCTGACATCGGTCTGAGGCAAGAAAAGTTTCCCCAACGGGGTACTTAGCTTTCAAGAAGACTTCGGTTGCAAAATTTTCGTAATTTCAGGAGCTGGCCGACCGGCACTTGCGAACTGCTTCTGCTTCGGGCACCGCGCGGCAAGAAAGACTGAAGAAAATGGCGTCGGCTGGTTCTTTTATACCCCTGTCGCTCTGACGTCAGGGAGGAAGCGGTGACAACCGACGCCGGACCTAGACTTTGGAATTCGGCCGACCGAGGACCCGCCTGACGGCAGGAGAACCCATCTGTTATGACTGCAGCTGTATGCACGATGAACATGTAAGCTTGAACAATTTTATTATAAACCACAACTGAAGCTTGCTCCTTTGGTGCCCAGTGCAACTCCCCAATCTGGCACCCCTCAACACTAGGTTAAAGAGCCAAAAAAAAACGATCTAGTGTTCTCCTTTTTCTAATGACGAGTATCGGAGCCTAACAACTTATGCCCTCAAATTCTTGTGGAAAAAGAAAGGTCCGTTCTGTGATCTGGTGTTCCCCCAAGTCTTAATACCCTCCCACTCCACAGTTCACCATGTTTACATGACAAGCAAAATTTAAAAAAAAATAAATAAAAAAAATTCTGTTGATTGCACCTCGTGACACCTTGCACGTGTGGCGGCTGCTCCTTTCATCATACCCTTGCTATGCTTCTATTATAAAGCGTTAACATAGTAATATCATTTTTTTTCTATGCTGTTATGTACCTGGAGCCGACAGGAACTCCCTGTATCAGCTTGTCAGCAGCAAAGGTTCTGCCTGTCATACCAGTGCATGCAGAGAAAGTGCTTTGGTCAGGCACAGATGTACACCAATGTCCTGAACAGCGAGTCCACTCATGTAACAGAAACCTGGCTTTTCATAGCTTTATATCTGATACTGCACAAAGTTTATTCTCTCACAATTCATACTTCTAGAACCAAAACATTCTCAGTACATTTCATTATCACACTGCAAATACTTCCTCTCATCTGGTATGTAACACTGCATTTCTGCACACTCACACACTAGTTGCTGGATAGAAGGCAGTCTTCAGACATACACAAAAGTTTTTCTTTCCAAGGCTGAGTTCCTCCTTGTCACACACAACTGGCTTCAGTACATTTTGTAACCAGTTCCCTTCTCTGCATATTATGAAACTCAGTGCAGGCACGGCTTAAAACTCAGCAATGGTGCTAATAAATATCTTAATATTATAATTTTAAGACTTAATGCTCCAATGTTAACTTTATAATAAATGCCTGCAGTGCTAGCTTTAACTGGAATGCAAAAATCGTACTTAATAATGCTGCCTAACCACACACATTCATACTCCAATTATGAGGGGCTCAAACCACGTGCATAGGTAAAGTCTGTTGACCCCCACACACCCACTTTTCTCTTTCTTAAAATTCTAGATTACCTGTTCTATGGTTTCAGGAAGATAAGTTTCTGCAGTGGATAAGACAGCAGAAGAGGGAACCAAACTTGCTGGGTGATTGAGCTATGAGGATGACTTTAAGCATCGACTTATTCATGAGCATCATCATCAGAAGAAATTGGAAAAAAAATCAAAAAGCAGACCAGTTGGCAACTAGTAAGCAACAATCTCCCACCCCCAGCCATCCCTGGTGGCCTACATCTCCTCTTAGGACCCACTTTGGTTACAGGATGAGCAAAAAGAAGTACCTGCACTAGAGCTGGTCAAGATACAAAACTCATGACATGGCATTTACCACCAGCAAAAATTTCCTCTTCAGTGGAGAGTTGAAGGATGACTAACATGGCATGAGCTAGCATCAGATCAGTTTATCTACCAGTAAACTAAACTCTCCCGGTATGTTGACCATATTCAAAAAATGGTTCATGGACATGGTCACTTCACAAACTTACACAACTTCTGGACATAAGGTGTAGGACAGTGTTCCCTCTTGTTGATACACCACACAACTGCCATACCTTTTGTATGGTGAGGACCTTGGTGGAATCGAATCTTGGGAATGCCAGAACTGACAGAACTGCACTCATTTCTGGTATACTGAAATGGACTGACAGATATGACATCCAGACATCAAGCGCCATATGCACATTGTAATGCTCTACCCCACCCAAGGCCCACGCATCCATGCTGACTTGACACTAGTGAGGGAGGGAGGTAGCCAATTGACTGCTCAAAAGAAGACTGCTAATATCTATCCACTGCACTTGTTTAATCTGAAAGCATGTGAAATGCAGACCTTGTACTCCATCAGGTCCAGATTCTGTAATCACTGAACTCAGAGAGTCCACTGAAGAGGTGTTATTATGACACCTGGTGAGAGGAATCATTAGAATAGCCGAGATACAGCATATTAGATAAATGTAAAGTACAGAAACTTTGGGGGAATAAAACACTTCAGCTCCATCCATGGGGATTTTTACCTTGCATAAGTGTTCAGGTTACAGCCTAGGAAATGTCAGGCACTGAGATGGCTAGTAACTGGAATTTTGCCTCCCTTCATCTCAAGGCTTTGAACCAAGAACCGTACATGAACTACATATTGTAATTCAAATAACACTCATGTTATTTTTTTTTTTTTTTTAAGTTTACTATATAGTTATATACTTCTGTACATTACAGTTTAGTTAGATCTATCAAAGTTTATTGAAAAAGTACTGTCTTGAGATTCCTAGGAGTTAAGATAATATAGCCTCACAACCATCAGTGCCTTGGCAATACCTGCAGCCAGAGAGCAGGTACTGCCTTGGCAATACCTGCTTTCTGGCTTCACCCACCTTCTGAATGATACGCAGGCCAGTTAATACCAGGGTTGCCATCCAGTCATCCAGGTTCTGTTTGAAGGATAATGTATTACAGTACTTAACATGCAGGGGAAGCTTATTCCAGAGATAGAGGAGAATCGTAGTAATGCATCTGTCTCTCTCTCTCTCTCCCATTACATTCGACATACCTGTATTGGAGAGTTGACCAGTTTTTCCTTAATTGGATTTGTATTTTAAATATGACCATTTCAGTTTTTGAATTTATAATCACTGAAGGCAGTTGGGCTGAGGTGCTAGTTGGTTTTAAGTAAAATAATAAAGGTGTTATAAATTGGCAGCCCAACTCTGTATGGAATTTGAATGCATTTGAGGAACACCCTGAGGGCAGATGTGAGATGAAATGAAAGTGCCTGGAGCTGGTAATGACAAACACTGGCTGTGAGGTGTAAATACCCACTGGAGCACGCATCTATATTACAAGATCGAAGCTTTAGTTAATCAAATAACTAAAGCTCGATTGTGTAATATCAAAAGCTAAAATTGTCGAACAGCCAGTTCAACCAAGGGAAACACTTCCCTTGGCCAAATTAAAAAAAAAAACTTTACTTCTGAAATCAAGTGGGGGGGCTGTGCCCCCCACACACCGCCACCCCCTAACTAAATATACCAACTCCAAGATCACTCCAAATTGGAGAAATGGGCATATTCCACATAATGGCCAAGGGAAGTGTTTCCCTGGGTTAAATCTTCCGTTCGACAATTTACGGTTTTGATATTACAAGTTCGAGCTTTACCTATTTGATTAAGTAAAGCTTCGATCTTGTAATACAGAACCTGGAGCATTTGTTGTTTTTTACAAGCAGGTAGAGATCCTGGAAGTCCAAAGAACATATTCACTCTCCAGCCACACAGGGAAAGATCATTTGCACTGAGACAAAATATTAGGTGTCTGAGAATAAAGGAATTTAGGACTGTGAAGTCTGGAATAGGCCTAAACTGTTTTATTGACAGAATGGGACATCTGACAGGAGGGAGGGGGATAATGGATTTGAAGGAATAATAATCGTATAACACTTGGATACCAAGTTCCTCACTCAACTGCCTGTGATAGACTCCCACAGCACCAAGGGATTAATGACCCTTGACTGCTGTTGCTCATTTATCTCTAACACATATAACAAGAAGGCCTGGGGTTTTGTTTAGATGCTGTAATACAGAGAAACACATCAGGATGGATAACAGCATCTTTAAATATGAAATAACTAGTTAACAAACAGAGCATACATGCTTACATCTCAACAGCTAACTACAAAATGGCAGTCTAGCTTGCATGCGATCAGTATTTATACACTTGTGCAAGCCCTTGGATAGCTTCTTAAAGGTATATACACATATAATGATCTAAATCCTCACTCTTAAAATGATTGCCCTTTATGCAAAACAATATCAGAGGTAGACATGCACTACTATATACATCAGAAACAAAACACAGTGTTCATGTCCAAGTTGCTTCATATCTGTTACAGGGCTTAGAGTTTCGACCATATCTCCTGACATAACAGTTGGGACCAGTTTAGCAACAGGGACAGTCTGCAGTGTAGAACTCGTATCAGAAACTTCTGGATTCATCACAGGAACAGGAATGTCCTCTGAAACTTCCTCTGGAGTTGGAACACCAGCTACTTTTTCACAGGCTAACTGCTGTGGTATAGGCTCAGACACGGTCTCAAATGCTTCCTATTCCACCTAAAGATTGCTCCTTCTGATTCCACAATGTACGATCTCAGCTCTGGACCAATATTCTTCATGACACCAATCTGATTATAACCTTTGGACATCTGCATCCTTACCACTTCTTTCTCATAATGGATTGAGCGGTTTGCTGGTCTTATCGTAGTAGGACTCCTGGGTTAAGCGTTTCTTCAACAGATTGGCTTTCACTAACCTGTTGTCCTTGACACCTGGAACCAACAATTGACTTCTGATGGTAATTTGGTTATGATTTGTCTCAATAGAAGTCTCTGAGCAGGTGAACCAAGATGTTTATCACAAGGAACATTTCTGAGATTCAAGAGATTCAGGAAAACATCACTATTATCTCATTTTGATTTCTCTAGTAACTGTTTTACACTTTGAACTGCACGTTCTGCCAAACCATTTGACTGTGGGTACTCAGGACTACTTGTGACATGAATAAAGTCCCACTCTTCAGCAAATCGTTTGAACTGTTGGCTTGTAAATTCCATGCCATAGTCAGAAAAACTTTGTGCGGACTACCATGAACAGCAAAATGACCCTTCATCTTAGTAATGACGGTACTGGATGCTAGGTTAGGAAGCAGGTCAATCTTGAACCAACTGGAGTAAGAGTCTACTAACACCAAATAATGTTGACCATTCCACTCGAAGTTATCAGTGGCTACTGTCGACCAAGGTAGTTCCAGAATTTGGTTATTTTAAACTGAAGTGGTTCCTTCTGTTGATGTGGCTTTGTACTATTACACACTGAAGATAAAAGTGTTTCTCAATGTCTTGTGACATAGAAGGCCAAAACACTAACCCTCTCACCCATTTTTTTGGTAGATTCGGTTCCTGGGTGACCATGATGCAAGATAGTAATGTACTCTTGTTGCAAGGACTTTGGAACAATTACTTTAGGACCTTTCCTTATGATACTTTGTCAGACACAATCTCATCTCTGTATGGAAAATAAGATTGCACTTCTTGATGTAAACTAGATTGCTTTATTTATTTATTCTTGTTTGATAAAGTGGTTGAGCCTCTGTAAAACAAATCTATGATTGTGTGAACTCAAGACATGTGGAAGAAAAATTTCTCACTTCCATGACTTCAAAATCAAGTTTCTCATTCTTGTGTTGTTCTGTGGTATTACTGGGCGATCTGGATAATGTATAAGCAAGCTGAAGAAGTTTGCCTTTCTTGTAGACAAGACTGAAATTGTACTTTTGCAATCTTAGCATCATTCGTTGCAGTCTGGCTGGAGCCGAATGCATTGGCTTTTTCAAGATAGTAACTGGAGGTTGGTGGTCTGTTCAATCTGGATAGGTCTACCATAAACATAATCATGGAACTTTAAACATGTAAACACAATTGCTCTTTCTCGATATGGGCATACTGCATTTTGGTTTTGGTAAGAGTTCTCAATGGATAGACTATAGGTTGATCCTCTTGTAGAATTACTGCACCAAGACCAAATTTCACAGCATCACAGGAAAGTGTAACTGGTTTGTGAACATCATAGTATCTGAGAGTTTGTGGACTTGCAATTCTCTGTTTCAGGACATGAAATACTTTTTGGTGTTGCTCTAACCAAGACCAGGATACATCTTTATGTGTCAGCTCTCTGAGTGGTGCTGAAAGTTGGCTCAAGTCTGGAATGAACTTGCCTAGGTAGTTGACCATGCCAAGAAAACATTGCAGGGCTTGAACTGGAGCTGGCATCTCAAGAATGGCAGTTTGCTTTGAAGGGTCTGGTCATAAGCCTGTACTTGTAAATAAATGACCAACATAAGTAACATCATGTAGCCTGAATTTGCATTTGTGTGGATTGAGCTTAAGATTTATTTGATGTGCCCTTTCTAGAACTTTTCTGAAGTTTCTGTCATGTTCATCTTCATTGTGACCTCCTACTAGCATGTTGTCTAATATGATAGCACAGAGATACCCAGAAAAAACTTTGCTCTACTGCACGTTGAAAGACTTCACTTGCAGAATTTATCCCAAATGGCATTCTCAAAAATCTGTACCTGCCAAATGGTGTACTGAAAGTAGTGAGCAATGAGGATTTCTTGTCAAGCTGAATTTGCCAAAATCAGCTCTTTGCAGCTAAGACAGAAAAATTAGTGGCATCTGGCCTCAAGGCTGCGACTTCTTTGACTGTGCACATTGGATGATGAGGTCTTTTTACCTCTTTGTTCAACTCTCATGGGTAAATACATATTCTGATGTTGTCTGAGCTTTATGAGCTACCACCATGGAAGACACCCACTCAGTCGGAGTTTCAAGTGAACAAATCACACCTTATTGCACCATTTTATCTAACTCGGCTTTGACTCTTTCCTGCCTGGCTACTGGAACTTTGTGCACTGGCCTGATAACTGGACTGACCTCTGCTTCTAACTTCATGGAGTATAACAACTGTAAGTTTGCCTAGATTGTCTTGGAACAGATCAGCATAGGTAGAAAAAATGTGCTGGGCAAAATTAGAGTAGTGGTCTTTTAAGCTAACTTGGTGGACTTCCTTATTAAATGAAAGCAGTCCCATTTTCAAACTGTCTCCGAGCCCTAATAATGACTGGACGTGCCTGTTGGCAATATAAAATAAGTCATAGCTTCTTCCAGCAGAGTAACATGAAAGCACTAATGAGCCTTCGGTTTGAATTTCTTCACCTCCGTAAGCAACATGCTTCTCACACCTTGCCACATCAAGCGTTTCACTTTTACACACTCTAGCAAATGTTTCTACTGACAAAGTTGCACTTGAAACCTGTATCAACTTTGAGCTCTGTGGGTTTGCCATTTATCCTAACAGTACAAAATACTTTATTCTTTGCCCTTAAATCTACTGCATTGAAGCACTGACACACCATCAACATAAAGAGTAGAATTGCCACTGTCTAACTGATCAACTTGTTTCTTAAAAGGTTTCCTTTTTATAAATGAATGTGGGCATTTTGATTTACAAAACCTTTTGAAATTATTCCATTTATTGCATTTGTGGCATTGTTGACCAAAAGCTAAACATTTCTCCCTTTTAGATTCATGACTTTCACCACAATTATGACAATTGGTAATGAAACTAGGTTGGGGCCCATACTTTGAGTTTGCTGACTCACTCCTATGATTCACTGAGACTGTGCGAAGTCTGGAATTTGCTAGAAAGTTTTGGGGATTACCAGTGAGTGCTGCAGGGGCTACAGTTGCTGCCATGTGCTCAGGCCTGTTTCTTTTAACCATATGCTGCATACTATTAATATGAACTTAATCACTGTGCCTTCTAGAGCTGCTCTCATTTGTAAGTATGTGTGCGCACTTTTCTGGGAGCTTATATATCTGACAAATCTCAATGGTCTTATTCAAAGTTAAATCACTGTCGCAAAGCAAAATCTCTCTCATAGCATCATCTTTTATACCATACATAAGTCTGTCTTTTATCAACTCATCCCTTAAGTCACCAAATCTGCAAGTTTTAGGCCTTATTTCTCAGGTCAGTTATATATGCTTCAAAAGTTTCACCAAGCTTTTGTTCCCTTGTGTAAAATAAGTGTCTTTCCATTGTAACATTTGTCTGGGGGTTACACATTTCTCTAAATTTATATTTCAAGCACTCTTGGTCCTCCCTTGACTCACCCGATACAACAATATGACAGTTTTCCCCCTCTCCATCATAGATAGCAGGTGCATCCACAAATGAGTGTTCCCTTTCTATGGCTTCTGACCCAGCTAAATTAAGTAGAATAAATCTCTTTGTACGGTCATATTTGTCAGAAAATGCAGCCTGTATAAAAATATCGTATTCTTGCTCACTCTCCAGTTCTCAGTAATAGTACTGTCAAACACAAGTGCACTGGGTTTTCGAAATCCGTCTGCCATGCCCACAAAGTATACACAAACACACCGAAAATATGTCCCTTGTAATTATGTACAAACAGTTCTGTGAGTTTGTAATCCCATTCAAATACACAATAAACTCTTTGAAATACTTGCAAAATATGCTCTGTAATGGCCATACTTTGCGAAACAGCTTTTCTGTGGCAGTGCACAAACATGCGAACACTTTATACACTTCTGATAACTCAAATATCTTTGCTTAATACAAAAATACATATACTTTGTGAAAATGCTGTCATTTCCCTTTATTTATTTTATGCAATTCTGACTTTATTTCAAACATTTTCTGTAGTAATTCAAATATTTTATCAATGTCGTACATATCTGTTTATGCAAATATCATTTAGAATGTTCTGTATGCCCAATTTCATATTTTACAAAAAAGAAATAGTGCTGAGCAAGTTTTAATATCCGAAATTCGATTCTGACCTGTTTTGCGAAGTTTACACATTTTGGGGATGATCTGCTTGTGTATATTCCAAAAGCCTTAAGCAAGTGCCTCCAGTCTTTGTAGTCAAGCCGCTTCTAACTTCATGCCCTTTGGAGCTGCTGGTTCTAAATCCATGCCTTTTTAGATATGCCTCTTATGACACCATGTCGCTCGTTCATCTCTAACACATATAAAAAGAAGGCTTGGGGTTTCGTTTAGATGCTTTAATACACAGAAACACATCAGGATAGATAACAACATCTTTAACATATGAATGAAATAGTTAACAGACAGAGCTTACATACATACATGCTTACATCTCAACAGCCAACTACAAAATGGCAGTCCAGCTTGTACATGGTGCTCAGTATTTATACACTTGTGCAAGCCCTTGGATAGCTTCATAAAGGTATATACACATATATTGATCTAAAACTGTCCCCAGCAGAGAGCAGCCTGGCAAGTCTTCATGGCTGCAGCTGAACTCTCCATAGGAGGACTGTGTGAGCCTGTTGAATGCTGAGAACCCTAGCCCTGATGACCGCTCTGGAAGAGTGACCCCTGGTTGTTGGACCCCTTGCTGGAGTTTTGCTTATTCTGTTCTGGCTGCTCATGGCAAAACCACAACTGTCAGTGACTTTTTTGACTTTTACAGAAGTATGATGGGAAGAGAACAACTAAATGGCATCTGCAGTCAAGGTTTCCTTTTCTGCTCAGTTTCTCTGTACCTGTCTTGACTCTTAGAACAAAAATAGAGAACTGTGAAACAAAGTATTCATAAAGGTCATATTGTTGTTCACAGTGAAACTGGTCACTGTAAGTTTGGAATGGTGCTGTATGGTTATGTTAGATGTTGTAACTCTGACAAATGACTTGCCTGTAAAACCAAAATTTAAGGCCGGTCATGGTCAACAAAGTAACATAGCAGACTGGAAAAAGAGATGTTTTTTGACCAGTCTATCTGAGAACTGTCTTATAATTCAGATCATTTGTTTGATATACCTTATGAGAATATCATGTGAACCAAATAAGGCAACTGCATCAGGAACAAAGTTCAGGAGACATACAGATATTTCCCCAAACAATCAAATACCCTACATTCTTTACCAAGCATAAACCACAGGACTTTGAGAAATGGAAGCATTTTTAGAACTGCCACAGTTGTACCTAGCTTGGGAACTCCTGACCAGAAGGTCAAGCTCAAGGAGGACGAGGCACTCTATCCACCTTTTTGGATACAATAGCAAGTGTATC
Organism: Protopterus annectens; assembly: GCF_019279795.1. Classification (NCBI taxonomy): domain Eukaryota; kingdom Metazoa; phylum Chordata; order Ceratodontiformes; family Protopteridae; genus Protopterus; species Protopterus annectens. The sequence continues at coordinate 438,558,403 of NC_056747.1, read as the reverse complement.
TGTTGGAGGTTCACAAAGGATCGGTAGCTACCTTGATGATATCAGAAATCAGACAGATTACTTAGGAAGTCAGCTTGAAGGACCTGAAGATCTTCCACAGGACATTCTTTTGTCTTACTTCTAGGAGCTCTCCAAATCTGGTGCCACCAGGAGGAAAGGATACTGGGGAATATTGGTGTCTTCTCTTTCTACAAAGTCAGAATGACTCCATATAAGAGTCAGTAGGTTTCCTCTTGCAACTGGCCTTCTTATGCACTTGTGTGGATGACCCAGATGAAGACAAGCTCTGCCAGACTATCACTTTCCAGGGGAACAAATAAGTCATTATGCCCTTGCCTCCAGGATAGAATGAATGGGTCTACATAGTGGCCAAGGGGGAGACTTGATAGTCTATATAAGTCGGCGGTAGAGATCATGTTAAAAAAGCCTCTGGTGAGCCGAGATTGTGGTGGGAGCTCTGCGAAGGACATGGTTCCCATACCCTGCTGAGAAGGCTGGACAAAAGTCAATCAGAAATTTCAGTAGAAGACGCTCTTAAAAAAGCTGAGTGGGTAGCAAAAAACACATAATAGATGCAATCTTATTACGGAGTTGAAGTCAAAACAGAAAATTGTATAAGCAATAAGGAACTCAAGGCCTTAATACTGTCTGTCAAGAACATCTGCATCAGCTCCAAAAAGAGGGCACCTACATCAAATACCCCAACTGACTGAAGAGCCACGTCAGAGCCAGAGGAGTAGATTCCAATGAAACAGACACCAATGTCAATGTTTCTGTAAAGCTAGCCATCTGTTAGTATTGAGAAAAATATTGAAATGTTGAAATCAACAAGAAAGGGAGAGAATCAACATCAGCATAGTATTTGTTCATGCAAGCTCACTGTAATCAGTGATGCAAAGAAGGGTCCCAATGTGAAAGCATCAAGTGCTTTAGAGACTAGGAGTACAGAAAACATGGGAGGTCCAATTCCAATCTGGTAAGATGATGGAGTGTAAAGCCTGGACATTTTCAGCTGTACCATAAATACTGTCTCCAAATTCCAACAAAAGGGAGTGGAGGCTTGCGTGACATCCCCACTCTGGACCAGTAATCAAGGAGCCTGAATCTTCACCACTGACACTGAAGAGGGACGTTCACTTGGAATACAAATGGATTCACTCAGTATTTCCAGATGCAGACCTCTCAGCATCAAGTACAATTTACCTTAAGAGCACACAGGAAACACACAGTCCGGGGTCTGGATTTCTTTGTCTCCCTCCAGGTCCACAATAAGACTCCCAACTGCTACAGCTGTAGGGTTAGGTCCTCAGCTGAGTGTCCAAGCCAAGTCTTTCAGCACCCTCTCTGAAACCAGTGCTTCGTGTCCCTGCCCTAAGTAGCTGACGCACAGAGATTTAATTTTCAAACACACACCTGGGAAAGGCTGGCACAGATTATCTTGTGCCCCATTCTGCCCAGACTATAATGTAGTCATCACTGCCACCAGTCAGTTACTCTAAGGCTCTTAAAAGGGTATTCAAGTATACTGAGTAAAATTAATATTAATACAAACGGTAATGTTGACCAAACAGCCAGGCTTTCAGGAGTGACCAGAACTATCACTAAATAAATATGCGCAACTACTCTCAAAACTCAAATATTTTCTAAAAAGGACCAGCCACAATGAAAAGTTTAAATATATTTAAAAGTAAATAATAAAAGAATTGAAAGTACTAAATATCTACTGACAGTAAACACCAGAATTTCCACCATAGGAAATGTTAAAAATAACACCAATGTAAAGTTTCACACACTTATAGAAAAATTGTCTATTCCTAACTGACTAAAAGAATTACTGTTCCTACTTACTAAATACAGCAAGGCAAGATAGGTGAGTGGTCCTTGTTGTCAGATCCAAGACAGAATACTTCTGAGACGTCAGTCTTCTCTAACATTAAAACAGTACTTCTGTACAGAATGACATCACATATACAGTATCTGGTCATCTGACTCTGTTTCCCATGCTATCACCAACACTAGAAGTTGCCAGGTTTTAGCACCTACATGTCAATAACACATACACACACACAAGCACTGCTCAAATGTGGTTTAGCTGCTGGAAGTTATAAAACCATAAAACCATTCAACTCTTCCTACAGGAGACACAAGCTATTCTGTAGCACAGACAGTCTCTGGCTCCATTCAAAACTGTGGGATAACATCTTTATGGGTTAACCCATAAAGTACTTTATCCACCTGACTTTGGAAAATACATTTTTGAATTGAATCTCCTCTCTCCCAGTATATACTGTTACAATGTATACATTTAAATAGTTACAATAATTCATGTACATAATTCATGCCCCATAAGCCTGACTAGCTTGGTCTGCAAAGCTATGGAAAGGATCATCATGGACCTCATAAATAAAGATATTGGGGACCTACAAACACTGGATCCTACCCAGTTCGGCTTTGTTAAGGGCAGATCCTGCCTCTTAAACCTGGTTATTTCTTTGAAACAGTCACCAAGGCCATTGACGAGGGGAAGGTGGTCCACACAGCCTACCTGGACCTCGCAAAAGCCTTCGATACAATACCCCACTCGGGCATTATAGATAAGCTCACCAGCTTAAATATAAACCCCTATGTCACTAGATGGATTGCAAACTGGCTCAAGGACAGAACCCACATGGTTAGAATTGCTGGAGCCATGTCAGACTCCAAACCAGTTACAAGTGGTGTCCCACAAGGCTCAGTCCTGGGACCTCTCTTGTTCGGTATATATTTCTCGGAGGTACAGGCCAACACGGAAGGACTGTGGCTGACCAAGTTCACAGATGACTGCAAACTGACGCCATAATCGACTCTCCAGCCGACACAAGCATCCTCCAAAAGGGCCTCATAGAAACAGACAACTGGTGCCAGAGCCATGGCCTCAAGCTAAATGCCAAAAAGTGTATAGTCATCCCCTTTGGCAAAAACAAAGTGCCCACAAATTACCACATAGGTGGTAATCCATTAAGTACAGAAGAAGTTATTAGGGACCTGGGGACCCAAGTTGATAGCAATCTCTCATTTGACAACCACGTGGCCAAAGTGGTTAGAAAAACATTTTATATAGCCCACCTAATCATGAAGGGATTCACATCTAGATCAGGGAGGTCATCGTGCCTCTTTACTCATCCCTCATCAGGCCCATAATTGAGTACAATGCCCCTGTTGGGATGTACCTTACCAGACACCTGCAGCAACTGGAAAGACCCCAAAAGTACCTCACCAAGAGGATCAAAGGGCTCAAACAGATGCCATATGCTGCCCGGTTAAAGAAACTCCAGCTCTACTCAGTGGCATACCGCCTGTTCAGAGGCGATCTGTGCCTGACGTATAAAGCCATGTCCAACCCAGAATTAATGGACATGCTGCACCTCAGAAAATCCAAATCCCATCGAGCTACGCGCTCGAGAGACTTGAACCGCAGAACTGAAATAAATAGGACATGCTGGAGGGACAGATTCATAACCCAGAGGCTCCCTTCACTCTGGAATAAAATCCCAGTCCAGGTTAGGCAGAGTCCCTCATTGACTCTCTTCAAGAGGAATCTTGATGAGTGGATGGGAGATCGTAGGTTTACCCCGGGTATTACTTCTGTGTCACTGTTAGACAGAGGCACAGTATACTAACCTCGAAAAAGGGCATAGCAAAATAAATTTAAAATGGGTGGCGAAAGCCAAACACATTCTGGCTAGGCTTATAAATGCCCTAGGGCAGATAGCCTAGTATGAACCTATGAACCTGTTTCTTTTCTTTCCAGCAGGGTGCCCTGTTGTTACATTTTAAAATAAGCAAACCTCCCAAATACATTTTCAGCACAAGCATCTATACAAATTAGATTGACATACAAATGACATATAATTCTTTGCAAAATTCCAGCTAGCTGTGCTGGCATATGTTACACATCTATTGCCCTACTTCTCCTAAATTGGCTGGTGGTACGTCCTTTAATCACATCTCTCCCCCCTTTGAAGACTCATGCTAGTTTTTCAAGTTCCACTTGAGAAATGTTGCTGAAGAGGAATGAGCCTATCTGGGAATACATTATCCTATACCCTGTCTTAAGATCCCATCTGCCTTGGCATTGCTGACCCCACTAAAGTGCTGCACTGTCATATCATATGCCTGCAACCCTAAGCTCCACCACAGTGACTTCACATTTTGCTGGCTGGCTCGCTGTAGCCATAGATCCCCCTCAGACTCATCCTGCCTCCTACTGCAAATACTTACTACCAGGGCCTCCCTATCATGGTAAGGTTTCATCATGGCACAGTTTGAGCCCCTGCCTCAAACTCAAGCAAACCTCAAATATACATTTTCAGCACAAGCATCTGTACAAATCAGTTTAATGTACAAAATGACATACAATTCTTTATAAAATTCCAGCTAGCTGTGCTGATATACGTTACATATCTACTGACATACTTCTCCTGGCATGGCTGGCAGTACCTCCTATCATCACAGCTTGTCTTGGCATTGAGGAGTTAGTAATGACACAGACCTCTTACAGAGTCAGCCTGTCATGGAGATGGCACCAAAACTAGTGATGAAACATTTTCTAAAACAAATACCATAGAACAAGTGAAACAATACTAGCTGTCTGCAACACCTTCATGTGCATCTCTTTCACTGGAGATTTCATAGTGAGACAGACCTCAAACCCTGAAGAACAAACTCTGTGCCTCTTGTTCACCGTTTCCTTAAAAAATGTATCCCAAACCAAACAAAAATGTTATTCATCATATCTTGTTTTTTTTCTGTATTACTAATGTACCTACATCATTGTAAGTAGTTATTTTCTAACATGCCAAAACATCCTGTTGGGGGATTTGCCACTTCCTTGACTACCTCAGACCTTTTTCTTTAAAAAAAAAACTTGGACAAAAAGGTGTGTTTTCCATTATACCTTGATTTTTTTCCCTGTATAACTAATATCCTTGCATTATTGTAATTTGTTACTATTTTGCAACTGGTTATACCCGAGAATGGCTTTTCTCTTTTTAATTTCTCCAAGTCTTTTGGGGTTTCTAATATCATAATGGGAATGGACCCCATTCTTAAGTCAAAGTAAGCTTGTGAAATTAGTATTGTTTCAGTCTTTGATATTAGCCAGAAGTACTCTTCGCAGCACTCGCAATGTGCCCAGAATTGACCCCTTTTGCAATTCATATGTAGTTACGTGTATCGGTAACACATCCAAGTATGACTATACATTATTTTTTATAAGATCCACTGCTCCTATTACTATTGGAAATATCTGGGTATCCTTCTTCTACACTGCCCTCATTTCTGCCTGTAAATCCTGGTATTTTATGACTTTGCGTATCTCTGTACGTAAGACACCGTTAGTCACTGGATGTAGCAATTTCAATAATCAATAGTACTTTTGTCTTCTTTTCATGGACTACTATATCTGGTTTTCTCACAACTATTTTTTGAACTGTTGGTAATAAGTGATCCCATGTGATATAAACTTCATCATTCTCTTATAATGCTTTGCGGCTCATATTTCCAATGCTTCTCAGATACTTCAATATTATAATGTTTGCACAATCCCCAATGCAACAGTCTTGCCACATTACTATGCCTTTCAGTATGCAGTCCTTCTGCCATTTGTGTATCACACCAAGCAGCAAAATGTGCGACTGTTTCAAATTCTGTTTTACAAAATATGCATTTCTCTGTTTCTCCCACATGTTAAATGGACTTTGTAAACCAGCGTATATGTAGTCCACTATCTCACTATCCTGAGCCACCAATATTAACAGTTTGTTTTTTGGTTTAAATTCACCTCTCCTCAAGCATTCCTGCATTCAGTCCTGATCGACTTGAGGTTGTTCCAAGAGTTTTCTGTACTTGCAACTATATTTATGCATTTTCCACACCTCTTGCCTTTTCATCTAATCCTTTACCTTATATTCTTTTGTTTTTTGGCACGTTCAGTTGCTGTCTGATTTTTATTTACTTCTGGTTTGATTTCTATTCGCACTTGACACCAATATGCTTCTGCTAAACTAAGCAGGAAAGTCATCTTAGACTTGTTCTCCTCACGTTTTAAAACGTTCACTATGTTTGAATCTTGTGAGGTCAGCAGATATGTATGCAGTCCTACAATTGCAGATCTATCCATGTAATAAATTTCAAGGAGGCCCATACCTCCTTCAGAATGGGGAATATATAACCTTGGTCTGCACTGATTTTTATAAATCATTTGATAAGCATGAAGCATTTTTCTTTTTTTTCCTATCCAACTGATCCAGTACCTTTAGGGGTTGCTTGGTCAGTCACTCCAAAACTGTAAGTTTGGAAGGGCAAATTAGTTTCTGGTTTGGATTTTATTCCTAGATGTCAGAGCTGTTTTCAGCATTAGTTTTAGTCTTCTAAAATATTCCTAGGTATTATTCACATTTGTTCAGGTTTTATCGTTGAGCTTTCATCAATTCCCAAATATTTATATACTCTCGCTTGCTCAAGTAAAGTATCACATTTCTGTCCCAGACTGATATTTTCTTGGTGCTGCAGCTTTCCTGCTTTAAAGGTGGTTTTTGCACATTTATCAAGACCAAATGACATTCTTATATCTGAGAAAGTTTTGACCACTTATAGTATTTTCAGTTCCTCATCTGGCAAACTATACAGTTTGAATCATCTACAAAAACACGATGAGAAGTCTTCTCACTTTGTTTTCTGGGAGGCAAATTGTAGCCATGACCTAATCTGTTAAGTAGACAGCTTAAACGGTTACGAGCAAGACAAAAGTGGAGCAGTGACAAAGAGTCACCCTCAAATATCCCACTTTGAATTTTTATCGCTGGAATAATAATCTGTCCTTTAGCATAGCTTAACTGCAAAGGAATCTGCCACTGTTTCACAGTCATTGCAAAGTAATCAAGCAGTGTGGGGTGTATCTTATACATTTGCAAGCATGGTTTTATCCATGAATGTGGGATGCTGTCAAATGCTTTTTTGTAGTCTATCCATGCCGTACTTAAATTCTTCCCCTTTTTATAGTTCTTTATGACTTTAATAACAAATGATCATTTGTTCCATATGACTTTCTTTTGTTCTATTGCCATGATTGAGTGTTTTTCTAAATGACTATAAACTCTGTCGGAATAAATTCCACTGTATAGTTTATGCATCATCAAATGCAAGTAATTGGTCTACAGTTTTTGAGATACCTTGCAGGTTCACTCTTAAGGAGTATTGTTTTTCCTGTTGTTAAACAGGTTGGAGTCTGTCTAGGATGTGCATATAAATAGTTCTTACTCATGACTAAATCTTCATGTAAAGATGTTAACACTTTTAGCCGGAAGACAGGTACTGCATCTGGGCCTGGGGTTTTCCATTTAGTAGTTTTTCTTAATTTTGTTTCAATTTCTCTGGCCAATATTTCATCCTATTTCATATTCTTTTTACTTCTTCTATCCATTCAGCATCTTTGTTGTGTTCCACAGGACCTACATAGATATTTCTCCAAAATGTGTCTATTTCTTCTTTTTTTGGTGGTGTTTCTATTCCTTTTGTTTTGTTTCCCAATTATCTATAAAACTTTTTTGGGTCATGAATAAATTGCTTATTTTGTACTTTTCCTTTATATTTATCTGAATATCGGCTTGGCTTTTCTGCCTGTGCTAATATCTTTAGTTTATTACTTGCAATAATGTATGAAATATTCTGATTTGTTGTGATACTTCACATTGCTTTTTATCACTTCTACCTTCCTGAGTATTTTTGTTAATCTGTTCCCTCTTCTCTACATTTCTAACAGTGACACTTCTTGTCTTAATTGCTTTATAGTTTTCTCTATTCGATATTTCCACAATGGCATTTGTTTTCTCCCCTTCCTTTCCCTAACTGCCATGTGTTTTTGTGGTAAGACTATCTGTTATTAATTTAGCTGCACAGTAATATATCCTATTTACTTCTGTTATACTGCATGAATTTCTATGAACAGGCCTGAGGACTGTGTTCATTTGTTTTATCAAACTTCTAACATTTTGGGTCTTATTGACTTTTTGTAGTCTATTTCTTTCATTGATCTTTGTTAAATCAAGCAACTCTTTCCTTAGATCATTTTTCTTCTAAACTGAGGGCAAATTATTTGTTATCTATTTACTGTAGGCATTCTACACAAAGTTCCAGAGTATCTTCCTGTGCCATATTCTTTCAAGTTTCATGCTGTGTCATCTGTCACTCTTTCATATGGGAACTCACTGGCCAGTCACTCCACAACACTGAATATCCTATTAGGGAGTTGTCACGTTGCATGATTTTGTTTTACCATCAAAGCTTCCTCCTTCCTGATGTCATTTTGTAGGGAGAGAGAGCGCCTTGTAATAGCAGGGTCATTTATTGAGATTCTCACCTCCACAGAATTATGGAAGTTCTGTGGTTTCTTACTTTTTGAATATCAGCATTAGAATGCCTTTCCATTAATTTGTTTACTCTGATTTTTTTATTAGTGTCCATCACTGGCACTGCTATTTAAGGAACATTTGAACTGCAGGAAGTTTTAAAGAGTAGCTCAGGTAGCCAAGGGTTTCAGAAGATGCTGAGGGGTTGCAGTTGTCCAGAGGGGCACTTAGTGACTCCAAAAGGGCATTTGTAAGTCTTTATTTTAACTAACTTACTATGACTAAATAAATATATCCGCGGTGGTACAGCGGCAGCTTTGTTGCCTCACAGCAAGAGGTTCTCCTGTTCAATTCTCGGTTGGAGTGCCTTCTGTGTGGAGTCTGCATGTCCTCCCCGCAGTCGAGTGGCCTCCGAAAAACATGCGTGAATGGGCGTGCCTTCACTGAAGGTTGGGTGTCGGGCTGGCAACTCGGCACCATAAAAATTTACTGCCAATCATTAGCGGACCGGAATATCGCTGTGGCGACCCCTAACCGGGAAAAGCCGAAAAGACAAACAACTATGACTAAATAAATATACACATGATATGAGCTATATTCAACAGAAATGTCATATGGCTTGGCTAACCTTGTCAGATTTTCTTATATTAATAAATGTATCTAACTTTGTACATACAAAATTTACACTGTCCTATTATTTGTATTTCTTTACATGGTTGTATTATGCTGTATTCTCAGCCCAATTTAGATGATTATACTGCTTTGTCTATGCTTGTAATTGTTCAGTGGAGCTTTTCTCCCTAGGCCTCCACTGAAAACAGGCTCTTCTTGGTCCACTGGACTTCCCCAGTCATCAAACTGAAAATAAAATAATAAATATAAAATTGCAAAATGAAGCAACTGCCTTCTGTTTCATATCTGAGAAATACACATACTTTCACCTTAATGCACGGTCTTTGAGTTTACTGTTCACATTGATAGCCTGTGTGCCAAGAACATGTATGACTACAGGGGAGGATTGACAGACAACATCTATCCTGGCTCCTGTGTGGTATTTAGATATTGCAATAATCCAACAGCATAGGGATTAACACCATCTGTAATTGCTGAATACCAGTGACTCAGTGGTTTCACTCTACTTCTTATCATAGAATTCTTATTTCTCTCACTACAGTGGTTTGGATATCTGGCCAATGTTAAGTTGCTGTGTTACAGATTTTAACTTTGGGTAAACCTTCTGACATCTGTTACACATGTCATGGGGAGCCATGGCCTGCTGGATGCTTGCATTAAAGTAGTCAGTTATGCACAAGATGATATCACTAGTAATTCTATCATAGAATGTTCACACACATTTGCACAACTTTGGACAATGGGAGAGGATCATCCAAATTATCTATGGTATGTCCTTAGCAAGTAGAAAGAAACAGGAGTACTTGGCAAATCTCCATGCATAGGGAAGATTTGCAGGCTGTCCACAGAAGGTTCTCCAGCTGAGATTTGAACTGGAAAACAAAGCACTATTAGACAGCAACACTAAATACTATGGCACAATTAAAAGCTTTAAGGGCAACAGAAGCAGCAGCTAACACAACCCCCCTTATTGCAAATACGATTTCTAGGTCTATACATCATTGCTTACATTGCTGGATTTCACTGCTCTGTCTGCACAAACCCATACTGAGTAGAAGTGATTTTTCCCCCCAAAAATCTCAATACAATAAATACGTGACCCCTAAACTAACAAGTGTTTTCAGCCAGTTTGTCCCCAAAACACTGTTTTTGGTTATTTTGCTCATTGTATTTAAAAATCTATACCTCCAAAACAGTTCAAAATGATCTTCATTAAATTTTTAGGAAATGTTACTGCCATAATTTTCAATAAAACACCACTGGGTCGGGCTGCTACCACAACAAAGGAGCAGTTGTATCTTGAATTCTAAGAAAATAATCAAACTTTTAATGTTGTTTCTTATACCCTTACATATACAGAGAATGAAAAAAATAAAATCATACTCATTTAGAATCTGAAATCACACCAACAGTATGTATTTATGTTTTGATAGCTTTTGTTTACTTTACTCTGAAGAAAACAGGGAACTACATAATTGTTTTCCGCTGACTGTTTTGAAGAACTTGAACTTTTTCAGTCTTCAAAGGGCATTCTGGCCTGAATTCTCCCCTAACTTTAAATGACAGTATCTCTCTGCTGATAATGATATTCTTATGAAAGTAACCCACTTTCATTTGCAAATCCTATAGCTTTAGGGAAGGCAAAATTGAACCTCAAAATGGGCAAGCCTCCAAGAGTATATAAGATATGCATTTTTTGCTTTAACTTAAAGGACAACAAATATTACTTTTTCTATGTTAAAAACTTTTTCCTAGAAAAGAGTACTATATTGTATTCAAGAATAAAACAACAATATGATTCAGATACATACTGAGAGTCAGCTTTAAAAAATTCAAAATATGAATTTTTGTGAAATGGATGACAAAACCAGAACATTCAAACATGATTACTGTGGTACCTAGCAATAAAGGACCAGGATAAGTATTCTAGAAAATTTCTCTCAATAATATATTGTGAACCTCATATACAAAATGTACTTAGCTAGTGATTCCAGCTGTCAAGCCGCATACATACAGACTTAAAAAGACACATATATGACTTCATCTTCTTGTGATACAATTTACCACACACATCTAAACTGGGGAGGAAGAGTCACAAGTCCAGCAATAAAAAAAAAAAAATTCTGTGCTCTGGAAAAATAAATAGGATTTTTACTTCTAATGTAATGGCAATCAGTAAAGAAAAATTTTACGCCATTATTGTACTCAGTGTAGAGAGCAGAAGTTCTTCACAGCACCCATGATAAAAACAAACTATAATGCAAAATATGTCAGACTATAACAGTAATACACATGAACTAAAGCCATACATCTCTGCCCACCTTTAACATTTGAGTACTAAACTTTCAGGTAATAACGGGGTAGTCCGCTACTAAACACTGCAAATATAAACTCAGAGATTCCAGCTCAGTACATCTCTGATATAGATCCCACAGCTTTAGCCACATAAAGGCACTCTTGTAGCTCCACAACATGTTACAACTGAAAAAATTCTGGTGAAATAAAAAGGGTGTTTACCTCTGTTATATTAGCAACTCAATACAGAAGTTATTTATACCATCACTGTATTCATCGTACTGAGCAGAAGTTCACCAAAGCACCCAGACTGAAAACAGAAAACAATGCAGAATGTCAGATTATAAAAATAAAAGCATATGAAATAAAATCACTATGGAACTCCCTCCCAAACAACCTTAGAAATACTACCTCTCATAACCAGTTCAAAAGCAACCTGAAAGATTATCTCAAGACACAATGGCTATGCCCATGTCCTGAACCTGACTAAACTAACACATCTAACTTTCTTATCAAATCTATCCAGACCACTATCCCCTTCTTTCTTGCTCCCAACTACTGATCTTGAAATCCTCTTTACCCAAAATATTAGCGGGTGACTCTTGAATTCGTATATATACTATTAGTATTTAACATATCTCTGCTATGTACACCAACCGATCTATCTTTGTCCCATAATTCTTCTATATAAAATCGTACTTTTATACTAATCTTGTAAATGTAACACGTCAACTTGATTATACTTTTTTATAATCTTGTATTTCTTATAACCTGTATTTTTTATAACTTGTTTTTTCAACTTGTGATTTACCATTCATGTTGGAGCTTTTCTCCTCGGGCCTCTACTGAAAAAGGATATGTATCCAGCTAGACTAGCCCGGTTAAAAATATAAAATAAAATAAAATAAATAAAATAAATAGTAAAAGAAGTTTAATCAGCTACAGAACACACATTAGACTGTCATTGTATCCTAATTCTAGTGCAGCGCATCTCTGAATTTGACTCCACAGTTTTTGCCACTTAAAAACCTGGTATTTTAGTCACAATATGTTACAACTAAACAAAATATATTTTCTGGTGTATTGTAGAGGAACTATATATATGATGCAATAAATTATAAAGAAGTACTTTAGGCCATTACTCTACTTGTATCCTGACACACTGCGTAGAAGTAGACCACGGTCTCATAATGAAAACCTAGTGTAATGGAAAATGCCAGACTGTGACTCATGAAGTAAAACTACTGCGGTCTGTCTACCACTGAGATTTCATTACAAAACTTTAGTGTAAAAGCAATAGGCTATTTGGCTGCAAAACATATGTAAGACTGTAATACTAACCTTAGAGCCTCTATAGCAACACATCTCTGAATTTTACCCACAGCTTCAGCTATATGAAAGTATGACATTGTAACCATGGACATTACTGTAAAATACATATTTGTTTCTGGTGAAATATACAGCACTTTTAATTCTGATACAATAAGAATTTGGTAGACATATATTCTGGACGTTTTACCCAGTCTTTGTGCAGAGGTCTCATAAGCCCCAGTTGGAAAATGAACATAGTACCAGACTCTGGCTTCAAAATCTATTTCAAGCACTGGATTTACTAGTTGTATATAAGAGGTCATTTCCTGAAGGCAGTTCATGACAAAAAAATATGGAACTGTGAATAAGATGCTTAGGTACAAAACATACACCTACTGTCCGAGTGGAAAGTAACTTTCTGAGCAATTACACTATTTTAGACTTTGAAGGAATCGTACAACTATAATGGGCACATTGCTTTTTGATAGATATTGTCCACTCAGCAAACCATATCAAGTCATTCAGAAGCGATTCTGTGGCTGCCTTTTGCTGTCATAAATGACCTGCCAGCAATAAATTATACCCTCATGGTGGTGCTGCAGTAGCGTTGTCGCCTCACAGCAAGACGTCCTGTTCGATTCTCAGCTAAAGCGTCTTCTGTGTGGAGACATGCGTGAATGGGCGTACCTTCGTTGAAGGTTGTGCGTCAGGGCTGGCAACTCGGTACGTAACAATCGACTGCCAATCATAAGCAGACCGGAGTTCCGCTGTGGCGACCCCTAACCAGGAAAAGCCGAAAGATACAACATTCTATATACTTTTAATGTTTCACTAATAAGAAAATGAAAGACATAACCACAGCAACATGGTTCAATTTGCTGCTATTACACGTATATACTGACCCCCATAACAAGCCATAATATTTTTACATGATAGTAGTCATGCAATGACCCTGTATTTTCATGTACAGTATACCTGCTTTCCCCTTACCACAAAAGCACATGCATCTTTTGACAGCTGTGATGTATGATTTTAAGGAAAGTGAAAGAAACAATGTTTTTTAATCTCGGACCTGACTGTTACTGACCCAGCTCCCAGTAATGAACATCCATGCAGAGTCTACTGCATCAGACTTGCTCTGTTTTTTTTTTTGCAGCCAGTCATGGATCCTGAGGGTGTTGTGTGAGCTCAGCTCATCCGTGCTTCTATCCGGGGAGCTTTCTAATAATCTTCCCACTTCCCACACTCATTGCCTTCAGATGTAAAAACAGTTCCCCTCTTTGGACTATGCCCCACTTAGGGATATCAGCAAATGTCCTCCCACTTTAGATTGACATACCCATCCCTTCCCTGCCACTCCATTAGTCATCTGAGCTGCTAAATGACCCCAGGTCAGCTGGGTGATCCCTCTATGCCTCCAAAGCATACAACTACAGTTTCTCTTGGATGCATATACATACACCATTCCCCCAAACTAGCCATTATCTATAAATGTTTTCCATGAATCATGATTGCCCCTTGCTCTCTTCTACAGACTGCACTTGCCAAACAGACAGTCACTTCTAAAAATGACCACTAATGTTTAATTGTTAAAAGTGGCAAAACAACAGCCACAGTGGTGCATCTCCAATCGGTGCTATAGGAAACAACACCTCTTGTCAACTGCCATAAAAAAGTAAAATAAATAACTATGATTGTATGTGCTGTGGCTAGTATGTACCATTAACTCAGTCATTGTTGGTTACTTATAGCAATTAAGAGCAATTCTTCTACATACCTGATCTATGTGAATGGGGCAGACGAGCATCACCCTGTCATAGAACATGCTGCAAATTGAGAAAAAAGTGGTGTGTGTCCCTATGTACCCCAACTACAAAATGTAAATATGTTCCCCAACCTAAATTCTCTTGTAACCTTAATATTGACACCTGATACCAACCTTAAAATACTAACCCTAAAACTCCAAAGCTAACTCTAAAAACCTAACCTTTACAGTAAAATTCTGTTCCTATCCCTAAAAGCCTAATCCTAAAACTCTGACTATAACCCTAAAAGCCCAACCTTAAAATTGTTCCTAATCCTAAAATTTGGCCTTAGCCAAAATCCTAAAACACTGACTCTAACTCTAAAACAAACACTAAACCAAAAGACCTAACATTAACCTAACTATAACCCTGACCATAATCCCAAAACCTTTAATGTTTAATTCAATATCAGAATAGTGGCAACACTTCAAACAGCACAGCTAGTAATTTTGATGCTCACATTCCACAGATCTATCTGGTCTCATGCCAGAAAAAGTGAAAGAACAAACCATTAGAGAAAGTAAATTCAACCTGGAGCTTTCAGACACTGTGATTATCTCTTCCATCACCCCCCATGCCACAGCAACAGTCACTTTACTGTGATGACTCTGTTCTTTGCACGTGCACACACCCACCCAACAGCCACTTTTGGTAATCAAAAATAGACACAGTAATGTATAGGTTCATAAGTTTATACTAGGCTAAGAACCACTTATGGCCCTTATAAGCCTAGTCATGCAAGCCAAATGTGATCCAGACCAGGGGTGAATTTCTGATTGCTCATCCTTTGGTCCAAGTTGTGCTTAAAAAGGGATAGGTAGGAACTCTGCTTCACATGGATGGGGAGCCTCTTTCAGAGAATTGGAAATCTCTGAAAAGCATCGCTCTCTCTTCACCGTATCCTATTTATGTAACAAGTAAAACTTGGGTGTTTTAATATAGTAGTTCTAATGATGTTTTTTGGGGGATGTAAAAAGGGTTCATCAAAACAGGGTCCAGGGATGCCAAACAAAGACCACCTCTCAGAAGTCTGTATGATACTGAGTAAAGAGACAGGGCTTTAAGGCAATCAGCGTAGAAAGTACAGTTGTGTACCTACCATAAATGTAGATGTTAGAGTGTATTCACTGTTGCAGTCATTATTCTTGGGTTATCCTGCTGGTAGGCTACCCTCAGTCGGCCAGAATTCCAAAGTCTAGGTCCGGCGTTGGTTGCTGTCGCCTCTTCCCTGATGTCAGTGCGCCAGGGGTATAAAAGAAGCAGCCAACGCCATTTTCTTTAGTTTTTCTTGCCCCAGATGTCAGGTGCCCCCAAATTGGTAGGCTGAAAAATATGCCAATAAAAATGCATGCGCAAAAATAACATTTCCTTCATCTATAAGCAAATGGGTAACCTGGACTGCAACAGTGAATACACTCGAACATCTACATTTATGGTAGGTACACAACTGTACTATGTTCATCGTGTTTCACTGTTGCAGTCATTACTCTTGGGTTGAATCCCAAAGCTGAGGAAGGGTGGCTGGGCTAAATAGGATTAGGAGAGGCTATGAGGCCCTGCAGAACTGCAGTGGCGAAGCCTGCTCTGGACTTAAAGAGTAAAGAGGTAAGTGGTAGTGCTTTGTGAAGGTGTGCACCGAACTCCAAGTTGCAGCCTCTAAGATATCTTTGGTTGGTACTCCTCTGAGGAAGGCTGCTGAAGTGGCTGCTGCTCTGGTGGAATGAGGCCTAATGCCCTTAGGCACTGATTTGCCATGTTGAAAATAGCAGAAACGGATGCAATGGCCTATCCATTTAGAAATGGTCTGTTTTGAGATAGCCTTTCCTTGTGATCCTGCATCATATGACACTAAAAGTTGCTCAGTCTTTCTGAAAGCTTTAGTTCTGTCCAAGTAGAAGCGTAACTGCCTGTGTATGTCCAAAGAATGCAGAATTTTCTCACCCTTGTTCTGTGGATTAGGATAAAAGGTTGGCAAGTGAATGGTTTGGTTAAGGGCCACAATGGACACCACCTTAGGCATAAATGTATGGTTTGTCTTCAGAAAAACCCTGTCTGGAAGAAAAATGATGAAAGGTTCCACAGCCATGAGTGCTTGTAACTCAGAGACTTGCCTTGCAGAGGTTATTGCTAGGAGCAGAGCAGTTTTCCAGGATAAGAATTTTATATCTGCTGTTGATGCTGGCTCGAAAGGAGGCAGTGTGAGTTTTTCCAAAACATAACTGTGGTCCCAGGCCGGAATTGGTGCTCTCCTTGGAGGCCTAATGTTTTTGGCCCTTCTGAGGTACTGCCTTATTAAAGGATGAGAAAATATAGGTGGTTCCGTATTGTGATGGGCTGAAATGGCAGAGGCATGAATCTTAATTGATGAGAATGAATCTTAATTGATGAGAATGAAAGGCCTTTGTTCAGCATCTCAGTTAGGTATTGTAAAATCTGAGTGATATTTGGTACGCACGTGTCAATGCCTTGTTCCTGGTTCCAAGCACAGAATCTCTTCCATTTTTCTGCATAAGATTTTCTAGTGCTGGGCCTCCTGGCCTCCAAGAAAACATCCATAACAGCTTTTGAAAGAGGAGTGTTCTGAATGGCTACATTATCCGCCATGCTGCCAGATTTAAGGTCCTGAGTTGGCTGTGCAGTATCTGATTGTTTTGTTGGGTCAGCAAGTGAGACGTTTGAGGCAATATCCATGCTGGACCTTGAGACCAGCTCTTTAGGATTGGGTACCAGTGCTGGCGTGGCCAGTCTGGTGCAATCAGTATCATTTTTGGCTTCTCTTGTCTGACCTTTAGGAGTACCCTGGGAAGGAGAGGCAGTGGGGGAAAAGCATATACCGTTAGATTTTTCCAGCTGAAGGATAGGGCGTCCACTTGCCATGCTTGCTTGTGATAAATCCTTGTGCAAAATCTCTGTAATTAGCAGTTGTGAGGGGAGTCAAACAGATCTATGTCTGGGCATCCCCATTTCCTTATTATCATGCTGAAGACTTGTAGATCCAGTTTCCATTCGTGGGGATCCATGAGGTTTCTGCTTAGTTTGTCTGCCAGAGTATTTGTTTTTCCTGGACAGAAGTACTTGCAGGTGAATTTGAAAAGCCAATGCTGTGTCCCATAAAGTCATTGCTTGTCTGCAGAGGGGGTAGGAATGTGTACTTCCCTGCTTATTTATGTACCACATGACCGTAGTGTTGTTTGTCTTTATCAGTAACTGTCCTGGATGAAGCAGGTCCTTGAAAGCTGTCAGGGCATTTTGAACAGCTAGCACCTCTTTTTGATTGATGTGAAGATGCATCTGGTTTGCAGGCCATGTGCCCTGAATACATTTTCCTGCCATATGGGCCCCCCAGGCATAATTTGATGCATCCGTTGTCAGTGTCTGTCTGGCTGTGGGTAAACTGAATGGCAGACCCTTGTTGTGGTGACAGGTTTCTGCCCACCATCAAAACTCCTGTTGCAGGCAGGGAATGAGTGCAATTACTGTCTCCAGGCTGTGGCAATGCTGAGTCCAAACACTTTTTAGGTACCACTGTAGTTTCCTCATATGCAGTCTGGCATATGGAATTAGTAGAATGCAAGTTGCCATGAAACCAAAGGCCTGCAGGATTTTCCTTGCAGATAAGTGGGGTTTTGATGCCAATTTCTTGAAGTAAGTAGTCAGATGCATTTGTTTGTCTGGCGTGAGATAAGCCATCTGGGCAGTTGTATTTAAGCTTGCACCCAGGAATATTATCTCTTGAGATGGCACTAGTTTTGATTTCTTTTCGTTTACTGTGTACCCTAGGCCAATTAGTAATCTTTTTACAAACGCCAGATGCTTCAGAAGAATGTCTTTGTTCTCTGCTTGAATTAGGCAGTCGTCCAAGTAGGGATATATTTGAATTCATCTTTGTCTGCAAAATGCAATTACTGGTGCCAGGCATTTTGTGAAGACCCTGGGCGCAGAAGATGAGCCAAAGGGCAGTGCAGAGAATTGGTAATGCATTGAGCCAGCTATGAATCTGAGGTATCTTCTGCATGATTGTCTGATTGGGACATGCAGGTATGCCTCTTTTAGGTCCAAAGTTACGAGCTAAGCCTTCTTGCCCAGCATGGGCAGTAGCTGCTGTAGAGTCAACATCTTGAATTTTGGAACTTCCAGAAACGTATTTAAAATTGACAAGTCCAGTATTGGTCTCCAGGTTTTGTCCTTTCTGGGTACTAGAAAAAGTCTGGAGTAAAATCCTTGCTCCTGCTGTTGTTGTGGTACTTGATGAATGGCCCTCGTGTCCATGAGGGCTGTAATTTGTTTATGTGCCTCTGCCCATTGATTGTGTGGCAGGTCTGGCATACCTTTTGACCTTGGTAGGGTGTGAAAATGGAACCTGTAGCCTTGGGACACTATGTTCAGGACCCATTTGTCTTGGGTAACCATTTGCCAGTTTGATGGAAAAAGTGCTAGCTTTCCCCCTAAGGGGGCTGCCAAAAGAAAAGTGCTTCAATCTGGTAGAGGAAAGTCATTGGGACTGTTTCCTGCAAGGTTGTGATTTGTCTTCTCCACTTTTGGAGGTAGGAGCACCCCATTGTTTAGGCCTGTATGAGCCTTGGGGCTGAGATCTGCCTCTGGGACACCTGTATCTGCCTCTTTGTGGTGTCTGACACTGGAAAGGACCAATTTTTAGAGGGCCAGTTTCTGCTAAACCTGGGTGGCTGCACCTGTAAGAAATCCTTGACTGTCTGCATGGATTTTGCTTTATCCTCCATTTTTTCAACACCTCTTCTGCTTTAGTACCAAACAAAGTATCATGCTGTAATGGTGCATCCAATAATTTTGCTTTAACATGATCAGGCAGATTCTGTTCCTTTAACCAAGCATGCCTTCTGATAACAGAACCTATAACAGCGGCCCTGCAAGAGGCCTCCAGTGAATCATAACCACATTGCAAAGTATGCTTTCCCACTTGTTCAGCTGCATGCAATAAATCCTGCAATTCCTTGTTCTCTGAACCTTCAGTATTTGTCAACAATTTCTGTTTAAGCAGTGACATTAAATATTGCTGATATTTAAGCATATGAAACTGACAATTTAAAGCCCTTACAGCCAGGGTAGCAGAAGTGTAGACTTTTTTCCCCTATTTGTCTAGAGCCCTAGAATCCCTATCAGAGGGGCCAGGGTTTTTTGCAGTGGAAGCTTTAACCCCTTTGGGACACTGAGATATAGTTTCTGGGTCAGCAGCAGGGTTTTTATATAGGAATTTATGAGAATCCGGGATCCTGTAGTACCTGTCTGGCTTAGCAGGTGCAGGGGGTAAAGAGGCAGGGGACAGGCCGGACTCTGAAAATACATCATCTACAATATCCAGGACAGGTGGAATAGCAAGGGGTCTGTGCTGAGGAAGTAGCAGAAAGTCTCTGAGCCTTTTCTTAGATTCAGAATAATCTTGGCTCTCCCAGTGGAAATGCTCCCTCATGGTATGCAGGGTTTCCCCAAAAGAATAATCCTCCGGAGGAGAGGCTGAAGGAATGGATTCTTCAGCATCGGAATCCCAGCATCGGAATCCTCATAGGGAAGCATGGAGTAATCCTGTTCAGAAGAGGAATCAGAGGAAATAGAAACCTGATCAGAAGAATCATACTCTGTCTCTTGCCTAGGCCTCTTATCAGGAAAGGGATGGGAGCCCCTGATCAAACTAATTAGGTCTTCGGCCATTTTGAGCATCTGTTTTTTAGGCATGGTAGTCTGAGAAGGAGAATGCTGTACTTGTTTCTTTGTCTTTAGAGCTGCTTTAGTCTTTGAAGCTGAAGATGGCTTAATATATAGTTGTGTAGGTCTGAAGACACCCTCAGAAACCGATGACTGCTCAGTGGCTCCGGACCCATCTGAGAGAATGATTTCCGAGTGTCCAATACCTTGAGTTTCCAGAGGCCCAGTCGGCTCCACGTGGGAGTCGGAAGCGGCCTATAGCTCTGAGGTAGCGGGCGCCAAGGGCTGCGAAAGTGCCTCACTGAGAACCGGCGACTGGCCTAGTAGAGGCTTCGTCGTCGGTTTTGGACCTCGGATGCCTATCCTTTTCCTTGCGTTTTTTGTAAACTCCGGTTGTCGGCTGGTCCGACGGCATTATATAATTAAATCTTCGGCCAAAGTAATGAAATGCAAAAACGAACCGACGCTTGATAGTGCGTTGGTTAAATCTAGCACAAAACCGACAGTTAGCAACGTTGTGATCAGGGCCTAGGCAAGGAATACAGCAAGAGTGAAAATCCTTATGAGGTATTTACTTCCCACAAGAAATACAATTGTTAACTTTTTCTGACATCGGTCTGGAGCAAGAAAAAAGTTTCCCCAACGGGGTACTAAGCTTTAATTTAGACTTCGGTT
Organism: Protopterus annectens; assembly: GCF_019279795.1. Classification (NCBI taxonomy): domain Eukaryota; kingdom Metazoa; phylum Chordata; order Ceratodontiformes; family Protopteridae; genus Protopterus; species Protopterus annectens. The sequence goes on along the minus strand of NC_056747.1, from coordinate 438,537,618 downwards.
CGGAAATTCAGATTTGAAAATCTCAGGAGTCAGCCGACCAGCATTTGCGAACTGCTTTTGCTTCAGGCACCGCGCGGCAAGAAAGACTAAAGAAAATGGCGTTGGCTACATCTTTTATACCCCTGGTGCACTGACGTCAGGGAAGAGACGACAGCAACCGACGCCTGACCTAGACTTTGGAATTCTGGCCAACTGAGGGTAGCCTGCCAGCAGGATAACCCAAGAGTAATGACTGCAACAGTGAAACACGATGATCATTTTGTTTACTCCCGGTATTCTTTTTATATGGAACCTTTGTGGACTTTCCAGTTGCTGTATGTGTCTGATCAGGTACATACCGAAGGAGGCATTATACTCTATTATGGGTCTGAGGAGAGCCAAGTACAGTGGTATGATGACCTGTCTATACCCAGATGCCATGTCTTTGCTTATAAGTTGAGCAACATAGAAGAATTTTCTTACTACCATGGATACATGATGGTTGAAGGCTAGGTTAGTATCTACATGAGTTCCCAGATCCCTGACTAGTGAATCAACTACCATGGATACATGATGGTCGAAGGCGAGGTTAGTATCTACAGGAGTTCCCAGATCCCTGACTAGTGAATCAACTTTTAAGGGTGTTTTACTGATGACAGATACCCAGGGTGGTACACTTCCCAAAAGGTATTATAATGCATTTCTTGGTATTGAGTTTTAAACCATGGGTTTTGGCACCAAGTACGTGTCTGTATTAAACCTGTTAGTGGACAAATTCAGGAGATTCAATGACTGTTCCCAATTTGCAATCATCTGCAAACTTGGTTGGCTTTGACATCCAAGAAGATGCCAAAGAGAAGTGAACCCAGCACAGAGGCCTGGGGGACTCTGCTGGTGACCAGCCTCTTTGTGGAAGTGGCCTCACCAGTTCTAACCTTTTGGATCCTATCACTGAGCCAGCTATCTATCCAGCTTGTTATAAAGGGATTTATACCTAGTTCCATAAGTTTGTTGACAATGCCCGAGTGGGGTATTGTTTCAAATGCTTTAGCCAGATCTAGGTTGGCAGTATGCATCGTTTTCGCCGCCTCATCCATTGCCTTAGTGATCTTTTCAAAGAAGTCCACCAGATTCAGTAAGCATGACCTTACTTTGACAAAGCTAAAATGGGATGGATCCAGGGTGTGGAGGTCTCCTATGTACTTGCTGATAATTTCCATTATAATTCTTTTCATGGTCTTAGTCAGAGCTAGACATGGCAAAGTTAAAGATGTTAAGATTTGCACTGGGTGTGATGAGGATGGACAGGATTAGGAATCAGTATATTAGAGGGTCAGCTCAGGTCGGACGGTTTGGAGACAAAGCCAGAGAGGCAAGATTGCACTGGTTTGGACATGTGCTGAGGAGGGATGCTGGGTATATTGGGAAAAGGATGCTAAGGATGGAGCTGCCAGGTAAGAGGAAAAGAGGAAGGCCTAAGATTAGGTTTATGGATGTGGTGAGAGACATGTAGGTGGTTGGTGTGACAAAGCAAGATGCAGAGGACAGAAAGAAATGGAAACAGATGATCTGCTGTGGCGACCTCTAATGGGAACAGCCGAAAGAGAAGGAGGAGGTCTTGCAAATAAGACTAGTCAGGCTAATGGATCTAAAGTTTCCAGGATCTGTTGAGGGTCATCCTTTTTGAAGGGGGATGACACGGCAGTCCTCCATTCGTGGCACAAAGTCTGCTTTAAGACTATAGTTAAATAATGCCTCCAGGGGCCCTGATAAGTTACATTTTGGAATATTTAGGGGGCATCCTGGGATGTTATCAGGGTCCAATGATGCCATGTTCTTTGCTTTAGCGAGTGCAGCCAGTACATTCTCCCTAGCTAGAGCTGTAGGGGTTATGTTTGAGGGTATTTTTGAGGAGATGTTTGGGGGTGAGAGGGAGGGTAAAGTTGGAACTGAATTTGTCCACCAACAGGTTTGCTATATCGCCAGGCTCAGTGAATGTGGCATTAACCACAGTACAGAATATTGCTGTGCGCTGACCCTGGGGTTTCTGACATAGCTGTAGAAGGCCTTATGGTTGTCTTTCACCTTGGAGGCTACCTTAACCTTAAAGTTGGCTTTGCTTGACCTAATTAGTCCTCTTAGTTGCCTATTTATATTGATGAGAAAGTTTCTATCTTTATGAGAATTATCTTTCTTGATTTTTGCCATACTCATTTTTTGTTTGCTGTATATCTTGTTTATTTTGGGATGACACCAGGGTGGTTTCTTTCTAGGGCTAGTCCTGAGCTTACTTCTGGTAGGTACAGCAGCCTCTATGCAGCCATTGATAAGGCTGTACAGATTTTTGGAGAACAATTCAGCATAAGCTGCTGTGTTCTCGGAGTTTGGAGGAGTATTGAATTTTGACAGTCCCATCACTTAATAAAAAGTAATTTGCCTTGGAATAGTTCCTAATTGTTACTGGGTTTAATGGTAATATGGAACAGATTTTGATTTCACAGGAAACACCTTTATAGTCTGACCTTACCAGGGAAGATGAGACAACGGGGGGTGCAGCATTCTGACATATTTGTAAGCACGAAGTCCAGTAAATTGGAGCCTGTAGTAGGTGTATTCACTATTTGGTCAAGGGTGTTTGCATTTATGAAGTCCAGGAATCTCTATACCTATAGATTTGAGGCTGTGTGAAATGCCCAGTCTATACAGGGGTAATTAAAGTCTCCCATGAGTAGGGTGTTCAGTTGGATGGCAAGTGTCTCCAGTAGGTCCAAGTATGAACTGCGAGTTTGTTGGGACAGGGAGGGTGAGCTATAGCTAGCTAGCATATGAGACAGGATTTTGTCTATGGTGATTTGCATGTAGAGGAAATCCAGTGCGTCATCCTACTTCATCACCCTAGATGTATGCTCATCATTGATGTATATTGAGACACCTCCTCCTTTAGCCCTTTTCTGTGCAGCTAGTGGTCTAAAAATATGGGAAGCACTATAACCTTGCACTGCCAAGGTATTCTGTTTTGGTAACTGTACAGATGTCTATAGTCTTGAGTCTAAGGAGGGCTTGGAGGGAGTGTAGTTTTTTTGTTTAGGCTCCTGGCATTGAGCAGTAACACCTTGAGGTTCACTTGAGTTGATTAGGTTTGTCAATTTGGCACGGTCTAAAAAAGTCACTATGGGGTAGATAAAGTTTTAGCCAGTATTCAAAGGCCTAGAGGGTAGATGTACAAACCATCCTTGGCAAAGCAATGTGGGTCTGTTAACCATGTCCTCCCAAGTTGACAAATATTGGATCCCCTTAGAATGACACCAGAAAGACAGCCAGTTGTTGAAAGCAATCATTTTTTTTGTTCATATTGTGGTATCATCCTTGGTGATGGTAATATGCTGCACAATGCTAGGCTCATACCAGCCTGAGACACACAGTCTGAAAGCTTCATAGTGTCCATCTTCAGAAATTCCAGGGAGGTACATCTCAGGTCACTTACACCTATCTGGACTATGATGGAATCATACTGGTACCTGTGGCATAATGACTTGAAAGCATGCATAATTTGGCAGATTCTGGCTACAGATAAGTAACAGTTATCTTCTCCTTGTTAAGCCTGGTTAGAAGGTAATCAGTATATCTTACAATGGAGTCCCCTATGACAAGAGTCACAGCAACCAACACAGAAATACTAAGTCTCTGGTATTCAGGCCAGCCAAGGGCTACCCTGGCGGGGATAACCCAAAGGTGATAACTGCAACAGTGAAACACAAAGAACATCTGGACATCCCTCCAAAATTGATGAAAAGACAAGATGAAAATTGGTTAGGAAGGCTGCCAAGAGACCTACAGCAACACTGAAGGATCTGCAGGAATTTCTGGCAAGTACTGGTTGCGAACTACATGTGACAATCTCCCGTATTCTCCATATGTCTGTGCTATGGGGTAGGGTTGCAAGACGGAAGTCTTTTCTTACACAGAAAAACATCCGGGCCCAGCTAAACATTTGTAAAACAATACATCAAGTCTCCCAAGAATATGTGGGAAAATGTGTTTTGGTCTGATGAGACCAAGGTTGAACTTTCTGGCCACAATTTCCAAAGGTATGTTTGGCATAAAAACAACACTTTGCATCATCAAAAAAGCACCATCCCCACACTGAAGCATGGTGGTGGCAGCATCATGGTTTGGGGTTGCTTTTCTTCAGCTGGAACTGGGGCTTTAGTCAAGGTGGAGGGAATTATAAATAGTTCCAAATACCAGTCAATTTTGGCCCAAAACCTTCAGACATCTGCTAGACTGCTGAAGATGAAGAGGAACTTCACCTCTCAACACGACAATGACCCCAAGCACACATCCAAATCAACAAAAGAATGGCTTCACCAGAAGAAAATTAAAGCTTTGGAATGGCCCAGGCAGAGCCCAGACTTAAATCCAAAAGAAAAATCTGTGGGGTGACCTGAGGAGGGCTGTGCACAATAAGAGTTGGGAGGGTGGCCTAATGGTTAAGATGTTTGCCTTACAAATACAAGGTATGGGGTTTGAGTCTCACAAAGGATAACTGGCTAGGCTTAAAATGGCTCCCAAGGGCAGTTAGCTTAGTACTAATCTATTAACCTATGCTCTCGCAATATGACAGATTTGGAACGCTTTTGCAAGGAAGTGGGGGCAAATATCGCTAAGCCAAGATGTGCCATGCTGATCAACTCCTACCCTAGAAGACTGAATGCTTTAATTAAATCAAAAGGTGCTTCAACAAAGTATTAGTTTAACGGTGTGCACACTTGTGAAACCAGCTTATTGTACATAATTCATATTTTTCCCCTAACAGATTTGTTTTTCAATTGAATTGTACAGTTTATAGGTCACATTAAAAGTGGGAAAAGTTTTGAAATGATTTATTGTGGTCTCATTTTTTTATATCCACTGTATGTAGATAAGAGAGTCTGGGTAATGTTTGTATATGAAAGGTGTGAATGAGAGAGACTAGTAGTAGATGAAGAGTGGTCAGATTTAGAAAGACAGTCAGTCATACTGGAGCAGCTGATGGGGAGATATTTGAATGGATAGTGTTATCAAAGGAGATGACTATGCCCTTAGTGATGAGTAGCTTGTGGTTAAAGAAGAGCAATAATATTCCCATTTGGAAGATAGATGTGATTTTAGTTGTGTTTTAAATAGCCTGCGGTTACTAATTTCACAAATTGTAAGCCGCGGTGGCACAGCAGTAGCATTGTTGCCTCACAGCAAGAGGTTCTCCTGTTCAATTCATGGCTGGAGTGCCTTCTGTGTGGAGTTCTGCATGTCCTCCCTGCAGTGGAGTAGCCTCCGAAAGACATGTGTGAATGGGCGTGCCTTCGCTGAAGGTTGGGCATCGGGCTGGCAACTCGGCACCATAAAAAGTCTACTGCCAATCATTAGCAGACCGGAGTTCCGCTGTGGCGACCCCTAACCAGGAAAAGCCAAAAAGACAAAAACTAAATTTCACAAATTGGTAGGGGAAGAAAATTCTAAAGTTTGGTGACAGAGTTGCTGGCTGAGAATATGGTGATTAGAGCTTTTTCCAAGGATCTGAGGGGCCTACCTGGGGAATACCAGGTCATGACAGACTTGAGAGCTGGGCATTTATCAGAACTCTGGAGAATTTTGTGTCCTTGCTCTAGATGGATTAATTTAAGGAAATTGGGGAATTCAAGCCACTGAAGTTGATTAACTGACTTACAGTGGTGATTTTGAGTAGAAGCGCTGGTAGCAAATTTTGAGATTTTTATTGGAAGTTTGCTCTAGTTTTGAGTGTTGATTAATGTGGAGGTTAGTTAGAACAGAGTTTGTATATGAGAGACTTGGGATAGGGAAGGATGAGGCAATGCATTTTCCAGCAAGGTCATTAACTTCTTTTTGGGTTCTATATAGGTTCATAGGTAGGTAATAGGCTATCTGCCCGAAGGCATTTATAAGCCTAGCCAGAATGTGTTGGCTTTCGCCACCCCCTTAGATTAGTTCCCTTTGCCTCTGTCCAGCAGAGCCACTGAAGTGATCCCCGGGGTAAACTTTCTCTTTCCCATCCACTCGTCAAGGTTTCTCTTGAAGAGTGTTAGAGAGGAGCTCCGCCTAATGTAGATTGGAATCTTGTTCCAAAGTATGGGAAGTCTCTGGGACAGGAATCTATCCCTCCAGCACGTCCTATTTATTGTTGTGGTGAGGTTTAGATCTCTAGAGCATGTGGCTCGAGGGGATAAGGTTTTCTTCAGGTGGAGCATGTCCATCAATTCTGGGTTGGACATAGCCTTGTATGCCAGGCAGAGATCACCTCTGAGCAGGCGGTACGCAACAGAGTACAGCTGGAGTTTCTTCAGTCGAGCTGCATAGGGCATCTGTTTGTGGCCAGTGATCCTCTTGGTGAGGTACTTATGTGGTCTTTCCAGCTGCTGCAGGTGTCTTGTAAGGTACATCCCAAATGGGGTGTTGTACTCTATGATGGGTCTGATGAGTGATGAGTAGAGGGGCACAGTGACCTCTTTTGATCTGGATGCAAACCCTTTTGTGATTAGGTTTGCCATACAGAAAGATTTGATAATCACATTGTCAAAGTGGTTAGAAAAGGAGACATTACTATCTACTTGGGCCCCCAGATCCCTTATTACGTTTTCCGTATTTAGGGGACTACCACCTATGTGGTAGTTTGTGGGTACTTTGTTTTTTTCAAAGGGAATGACTATGCACTTTTTGGCATTTTGCTTAAGGCCATGATTTTGACAGCAGGTATCCGTCTCAGTGAGACCCTTTTGGAGGATGTCTATGTCAGCCGGAGAGTTAGTTATAGCCCCTAGTTTGCAGTCATCTGCAAACTTGGTCAGCCATAGTCCTCCTGTGCTTGCCTGTACCTCTGAGAAGTATATGCCAAACAGGAGGGGTCCCAGGACTGAGCCCTGGGGAACACCACTTGTAACTGGTTTAGAGTCAGACCTAGCTCCCGCAACACTCACCATGTGGATTCTGTCCGTGAGCCAACTGGCAACCCATTTTGTGACATAGGGGTTTATGTTCAGACTGGTGAGCTTATCTATAATACTAGAATGGGGAATGGTGTCGAAGGCCTTTGCGAGGTCTAGGTAGGCTGTGTGTACCACCTTTCCCTCGTCTACAGCCTTGGTAACTCTCAAAGAAGTCCACCAGGTTTAGGAGGCATGATCTGCCCTTAAAGCCGAACTGGGTAGGGTCCAGTGTTTGGAGGTTCTCAATGTCTCTGTTAATGAGTTCCATGATGATGCGCTCCATAGCCTTGCAGATCAAGCTAGTCAGGCTTATAGGGTGATAGTTCCCAGGGTCTGTTGTGGCTCCACCTTTGTGGAGCAGAATAATCGTGGCTGTGCACCACTCTATGACCTATGGAGAGGCTGAGTTTGAACAGTGTGTTTAGGTGAGGGGTTACTTCATCTTTGAGCTCGTGTAGGACGCAGCCTGGGACACCGTCCGGTCCCATTGATGCTGTGTTTTTGGCTTTGGAGAGGGCTGTTTTAACCTGAGTGTCTGACTTCAGGAGCTCTATTCTTCTGGTATGGTTATGGGCCCTTTGGGGGTGAGAGGGGGGTGAAGTTTGCACTGAACCTGTCTGCCAGGATGTTGGCAATATCGGTTGGTTCAGTGTACTTTGTGTCATTCTGCATTAACTCCGAGCAGATCTGAGCATTGCCACTTAGATTCGTGACATAGCTAAAGAATGCCTTGTGGTTATCTTTGGAGTCCTTGGCAATTTTTCTTTCGAAGCTCGCCTTGGACGATTTTATGAGGGATCATAGTTTCTTGCTGATACTGATCAGGGATGTCTTCCCTTCTTGAGATTTTACTATTTTCTGTAATAGTTTCCTCCTTCTATTGTATAGCTTGTTTATGGCAGGGGTCCACCGGACTGGTTTTCTTTTCTTGGAGGAGTGAGTCTTGGTTTTGCTTGGGATAGCACGATCCATGCATTCTTGTAGGTGCCCACAGAATGCATAAGTAAAGGATTTTGCAGCTTGGACAGCGTTATACTTTAGCATGGGGGCTTTGAAACTTTCCACCTCGGTCTTAAGTAATGTGAAGTTTGCTTTTGAAAAGTTTTTCACAGTGGTTTCCTTGTCTGCGGGTGGGGGTGGAATGTGGATATCCAAAGTGATTTGTTTATGGTCAGATCTAAGCAGCGAGGGGTTGACCTCCAGTGTGGAACACCGGTCGCCCATGTTGGTGATGACCAGGTCCAATATGTTGTCACCTCTGGTGGAGTGTTGACCAGTTGATCCAGGGAGTTTGAGTTTATAAACTCTAGGAAATGTTGGGCAAGGGAGTTAGTAGGTGAGTAGTTCTCCCAATTAATGCTTGGGTAGTTGAAATCACCCAATATTAGGGTGTTTGGTAGGACCTTTATGTTTCCCAGTGTTTCCAGAAATGAGGAATGGGGGTCCTGGGACATGGTGGGTGATCTGTAGCAAACTACAATTTGAATTGCTGTTTTTCCCGTTGTTAGTTGCACGTGGATGATCTCTGAAGCATTGTGCTGTACCACTAAACTGGAGGTGCAGGTATCCTTGATGAATATGGAAACTCCCTTGCCTTTTGTATTTTGGTCTGGGTTCTCTGGCCGAAATGTATGGTATGAGTTGTAGCCTTTTTGTGCTGGGGTGCTCTCTGCAGCCTTAAACCAGGTTTCTGTTACTGCACATATATCGATTTTCGCCATACTGAGGAGTGCCTCGAGTGTGTGCATTTTGAAGTTTAGACTTCTAGCATTGAGCAGCATTACCCTCAGATTTTTGTTACTTGTGCTATTTATGGCGGCGGGTTTGTCTTTTGAGCTTTGCCTAAAAAAGGCACTATGGAGGTGGCAAGAGCCTTGGCCAGTATTCGAAAGCCTAAGGGTGACAGGTGCAAGCAGTCTCTGGCGAAGCAACGTGGCTTGTCGAGCATGTCATCCCAGGCAGACAGACACTGGATCCCCTTTGAATGACACCAGAAACTTAGCCAATTGTTGAAATTGATAATTTTTTCTTTATACCATGGTATCATTCTTGGTGAGGGCAGGATGCTACTCAGGGTCATACCGGCCTGGGCTACGTGATCAGAGAGCTCTTCCATGTCTCTTTTCATGTAGTCCAGGGAGGTACGACTCAGGTCATTCACACCAACATGGACAATAACAGAGTCGTATTTGTACTTGTTCTGGAGTGACCTGAGTGCTTGTGTTATGTGGCGGATCCTGGCACCCGACAGGCAGCTAACAGTAACCTCCTCCTTATTCAGCCTAGTGAGTGGGACGTCAGTGTGCCTGAATATAGAGTCACCTATTACTAGTATGTTGGGTATGTTATTTTGCCTTAAGGGCTGTGATTGCATGGCACACTGGTTTTGTGAGGTATGTGTTTCATGGTTTGTGCTGGGGGTGGAGGCTGCTTGAATGTCTGCTCTGGAGAGCTATGTTGCTTTTGCAGATTTTTATTTAGAGCCTCCAAGTATGTTTTCATGTATTTATGTGTTTTTTTTGCCCCGTGCTGGTTTAATGGGTCTATGTGAGACTGGTGGTGTGATGCCAGTATTTCCCTTCTCCTCTTGACTGTCTGATCCAGTCTTGGGCTGAGAGAGCTTAGCCTCCAGTTTGGCTGTATAATTGCATCTCTCGCATGTATTATTGTTTGGTTGTAGGAGGAGAGGGTTGTCTGTGTACATGAGGCAGTTGTAACATTGCCTCAAAATGCCCAGATTCACCAGTTGGACTGGAGAGTACACCTGAAACTGCCCTTTGGACATGCCTGGATAGGTAAAGTGAACTATTTTACTGAATGGCTGGTAAGGTCGAATACAGAGCCTTGTCCTTCTGTACAGAATAGGGGGGGGTCTAGTGCTAAGGTTTATAAGTGCTTGCTATGAGTTTTGAGCATGTGCCGGGCTGAGAAATGAATTGCTTGAGTGCTTAAGTTGAAAGTTTGTCTAGTTCCAAGGGAAAAACTGAAGAGGAAACTTTGTGGAGCCGGGAATAGTTATACCCTAGCTAACAGGCGCTGCCCGGCGTGCAAAACTGGGCAAATGCGGTTTTTATAGCAGGGAAATGGAAGAGAGAGAGAAATTAGCCCAAAATGGCCAATAAACTACTAATTTCTGGGCTGAAACCACTCCTCCAGGGACAGAAAGGCTGCTCAAAGCTCCCCTCTCTCACAGGTGAACAGACAAACTTCCTTCTATCCAAGTAAGGTATGGGCAAACACAGAGATTTGTAACACAGCCCAGAATTCAGCACTAACCTGAAAACTGGGCTATACTAGCTTAGAAAGGTGTTTTTTTTCAGAAAATAAAGCAGATACAATAAAAAAACACTTTAAATGCACAGAAAAGAATGCTTATTGTTATATATCTCAGTTCAGAGTTTTAGTCAATGTCCCTAGTAATGAAGTAGGAAGAAACACAAATACAGTAAAAGCAGATAAATAAAGTGCAATTTTATATATATAACAATAGAAAACAAACTGATTTGAACAAGTTACCCAATTAACCAGAAAAAAGCTCAAAACTGAGTCCTGTTCCAGCAGTCTTCAATTAGACTAGTTCTAACTGCACACTCCCGCTACTAGGGTGCAGGGGAACCTTCTCCAAAAAAAGATGGCCTGGATCAGTGCTCAAGTTACACAAACAAAGCTAGATTCAGCAGGCCTGAATCTGGTCCTATGCTACAACAACAAGGTGCACCAATTTCAGAAAGAAACAGTTCAAATAAGCAGGCACAATAAGCCTGTGACCAGAAATTCCCAGCTCAGAAGGGCAGAATCCAGCCTCTCCTCCCACAAGAGTGCAGACTACAAACTTCTTAATGTAGAATAACTGGCCTGAAGCCCAAGTGCTTAAACCAGAACTAATACACTTTTAGAATAGCAGACACTGAGCCTTCAATCAGCAATTCCCAGCTTGGAAGGATGTAAGGTACCTGTCCTGCCACAACAGTGCAGACCACATATCTTCTTAATGTAAAATTAGAAGTTATGTACCTACCATAACGTTCCATGTTAGTTGTCTTCTCTCGCCTTCTTTCTTGCTGGATGGGTTCGGAGCCGATCCTCGGCTCCGACTGCACTGCTTTAGCTCGAGAACTCCTTTTACCAGCTCGAGGCAACCCTATATCCCATGATGCAAGGCAGAACTACCTCAGATCTCGTTTGGCAGCTAACTGACCCTGCTAAAGACTATCCTAACATAATTAGGAACCATGGTTCCTAAAAGAAGTCCTCATAACAATGCTCCAGAGGAAGCAATCTAATAGGAACTCTCCAAGATCTGTCCAGGCCAGGGGAAGGAGGGAGGGCTTAAGAAAGAAGGCGAGAAGACAACTAACATGGAACGTTATGGTAGGTACATAACTTCTAAATGTTAAGTTGTCAATCTCGCCTTCATTCTTGCTGGATGGGACGGCGTCCCTAGCACCTGTATCCCGGGTGGCTCAATGGAACAGACTCTTGAGAACTGTGGAACCAAAACTGGCCCTATCTCTGGAGGCCAAATCCAACTTGTAATGAGACACAAAGGTATGAGGTGTGGCCCAAGTAGCTGCTGCACAAATAGTGTCAATGGGAAGTCTATCCTGAAAGGCTACAGAAGTGGATAGACTTCTGGTCGAATGTGCTTTTGGCTTAGAAGATAGTTGTTTGCCCCTTAGAGAGTACACATAGGAAATGGTGGAAGTCAACCATCTAGATAAGGTCACTTTAGAAACTGGAAGACCTAACCTGTTTTCTGCATAGGAGACAAACAATTGGTCTGATTTTCTAATTTGTTTAGTCCTATGCAAGTAGTACCTGAGCTGACGATGAACATCCAAAAAATGCAGCTTCTGTTCAGCTCTGTCAGAATAGTTAGGAAAGAAAACTGGTAGATCAATAGACTGGTTAATATTGGTTTGAGATACAACCTTGGGAAGAAAGGAAGGGTTAGTTCTGAGAAACCCTATCCTTATGAAAAACCAGATAAGGTGAGCGAATACAGAGGGCCTGAATCTCAGAAACTCTTCTTGCAGAAGTAACAGCCAGTAAAAATATAGTTTTCCGTCAATAACTTTAAAGAACACGTAGCAGACGGTTCGAAGGAGGTAGAATTAGGGATGCCAACATTAAGTTTAGATCCCATTGCGGAGGAGGATGTTTCACAGGCGGTTTTAGGAGAAAAACTCCTCTTAAAAGGCTTTGCATAACCTATGAGACATGATGTTATTGTCATGCAAGCCAACATGATACTTGGAAATAGCAGCCAGTTGTACTTTGACTGTAGATGACGAAGATCCCGAATGAAAAACCTCCGCCAGGAAATCCAAAACAGAATGTACAGGAGCGGTAAAAGGATCAATATTTCTGGCGTTTGCCCAAATCGAAAAACGTTGCCACTTGCTAGCATAAACAGTTCTAGTGGACGACTTTAAAGAAGACACTAAAATGTCTCTGACTGAGTCAGAAATCATTGGTAGTCTGGCTAGGGAAGGAAGTGGAGCAACCAAGCAGTGAGGTTGAGAGAATGAATGGCCCGGTGCTGCTGACACGACTGGTGGATCAAAAGATCCGGAACTGGGTCCAGATGCCAGGGCTGCACCAGAAGATGATGATGTAGAGACGGAAACCAAATTTGTCGAGGCCAATATGGAGCAATGAGGATCAATTTGGCTCTCAAAACGGTGGCTTTCTGAATGACTTGTGGAATCAATGGAAAGGGAGGAAAAGCATAAAGAAGTCCCCGAGGCCAATCCTGGGTTAGAGAGTCTCTCAAGGGTTGGCCTGGAAGAGAAATAGTGTGAAGTAATCTGGGCACTTGCTGTTTTGAGGGTAGCGAAAAGATCGCAACAAGGGGTGCCCCACTTCAGAAAAATCTGATCCACTACAGATTGATTGAGAGACCACTCGTGAGGCATCAGAATAGATCTGCTTAGCCTGTCCGCCAATAGGTTGGACCTGCCGGGGATGTGCGTTGCTATCAGAAACCGCTGAGAAGAGATCGCCCATTGCCAAAGTCTGAGAGCTTCTCGACATAAGGGATAGGACCTGGTTCCGCCCTGTTTGTTGATGTACCAGACCACGGACATGTTGTCCGTCTGTACTGCAAAGAAAGTCGTCGAGGGCTTGCAACGTTAAAAGCACTGCTCTCATCTCCAGGACATTTATGTGCAGGTGGTATTCTATGGGTTGCCACGTCCGTGGACCATCCTGCCCTGATAATGCCCCCACCCGATCAGAGAGGCATCCGTGGTGACTGTGGCAACTGGAGGAGGGGAACAAAGGGTCGGCCCTGGCGAAGAAGAGGGAAGATATCCACCATCGTGAAGAGCCCTGCGACTGTGTTACCAAGATTTCGTGTCTCATGGGCAGATCGTGGTACGACCACTGCGTGAATAACATCCACTGCAGGAGGCATGTGAAGCGAGCCAGTGGAAGAAGAACAATGGCCGCAGCCATTAGGCCTAGAACTTTCAAGACAAACCTGGCTTTGATCTTGTTGCTTTGTAACAGAAGCTGAACAAATTTCTGGATGTCCAGAATCCTTTGATCTGTTAGCCTGGCTAACATTTTGACGGTACTTAACTCTGCCTATAAAGGTGATAGATTGGCAAGGCAGCAGAGAGGATTTTGAAATTACCGAAATTCCTAGACTCTTGCAAAGCTGTAGGGTGTAGTCTCTGGACCGAAGAAGCTGATGCTTGGAGGTGGCGGAGAGGAGCCAGTCGTCCAAATAAGGAAACACCTGGAATCCTCGGCGTCTCAGATGAGCTGTGACCACTGCCATGCATTTGGTGAACACTCTGGGGGCTGAAGTGAGGCCAAAGGGCAGTGCTCTGAATTGGTAATGACTGGCTCCCAGCCGAAAGCGGAGAAACCTTCTGGAGCGTCTGTGAATCTTTATGTGATAGTACGCATCTTGAAGGTCTATAGAGCACATCCAGTTGTCCTTGCCCAGAAAGGGCAGAATGGATTGCAGCGTGACCATCCGAATCTTGCCTTTTGACAGACTTGTTTAGTCTGCTTAGGTCTAGTATTGGTCTCCAATCTCCCGTCCTTTTGGGGACCAAAAGAATCTTGAGTAGAAGCCGGATCCTACTTGGTCTGCGGCACTGTTTGGATGGCTCTTTTTCCAGGAGTTTTGAAACTTCCTGTCTTGCCAAATCCCTTTGACCGGTGAGATGTCTGGAAGGGATTGTAGAGGTCGGAAACCTTTGAAGGGATTTTGTAACCCTCGGATATGATCGACTGTACCCACTTCTCTTGTGATAGGGATTGCCAGGCTACTGGGTACAGCGAAATTCTTCCCCCGACTACCTCCAAGGGTGGACAGTCGGGCAACACCTCAGGGATGCTGAAAGGGCTTCTCAGGAAGAGACTCCCTGTTGCCCTGGTTCTGAGGACCCCCCTGCCTCTAGGGCGTCTATTATTGTTACCCCCTCTGCCTCTGGGGTAAACTGACCACGTGTGTCCGGTGTAGCTCCTTGGGCTTTACGGAACCACATCTTCCCCCCCTTCTGACCCTTGGGAATATGGTCTAGAAGGAGTGGAAAACTGGACTCCAACGGCAGAAAGAGTTTTACCGTCCTGCTCACATCTGGTCAAAGTATCCTTCACCTGAGGTCCGAACAAAGCCGAACCGTCAAAGGGGGTGTTGGTGAAGGACGCCTTAAAGGGGTCCTAAAATTACACAGCCGCATCCAGGCTTGGCGTCTAAGAGCAACACCTGTGCCTGCGGCCCTGCTCGCTCCATCGGCCGCATAAGATATGAGCTGCATGGAGGAGTTAGATATGGAATTCAGGATAGCAAGCTGTGAGGCAATCTTTTCCTGAGCCCCAGCAGCAGAAGGATCCTGGACTACTTCTCCCAGTTCCTTGAGAATATCTCGTTGAAGCCTGGTGAAGTGACAAAGGTAATTCAGCGACGCATAGCAAAGGTCGCAGAAGAAAACATCCGCTTTCCATACCTGTCCATGGTCGTAGAATCCTTATTAGGAGGATGGACAGGTACTGAAGGATCCGCCAGTTCCTTCTTAGTGGCCGCTACCACCATAGCATCCACAGAGACACCTTTGGACAGGAACTGTTTATCCGAAGGGGCCGTGATGAACTTGGATGGTCTCCTGGGGACAGGTTCCACAGAATCTGGAGCCGCACGCCTTCCGAGCCACTACCTGCATGAGTGGGTCGAAGGCGGAGACACCCAGGAGGTGGAGGGTCGGGATCCAAAGCCTCCAGGTATACCGACTCATCCTCGGAGGGGTCAATGGAGGCCAATTCCCCTCTGTTTGAGGAGCTCAAGGATGTCTGAAAATGAGACATCCTCAGAGGGGACCGTGGGGAACCCTCCGACTCATCTAAGTCGGTATCAGATGTAGTAGACTCAGGGAGTCTGTGTGTTTCCTCTTACCGTCCTCTTCCGAGGGGGTTCCCCTGCAGGGTCAGGAGAAACCTCGGAAGAGGAGGAAATTCCCAGTGGGGAAACCTGGGGCGATGGATCCCTGGGCCTGAGAGCAAGAGGCTGGCAAGAGGCATCTGCAGGCACTGATGAGGGAGGAGCTAGAGGGATAGACCGTTGACCAGGCTCAGAGGCCAGGACACTCCTCATCACCTCAAAGGCTCCTCTCCCCGGGAGACCTGAACACACCCGCTCCGAAGAAACAGGAATGGTCGGCTCCAAGGAGAGAGAAGGCTCCGAGGCCGATGTCGGCGCCGAGCTTATTAGAGGATATCTCGGCTCCGATGCTGGATAAAGTGTCGGCTCCAGCCGGAGCCGACAAGGCCACAGTAGTCAGGGTATCGGAGCCGGTCGGCACCGAACCCACTACTCTAACAGAAGAAGTATCGACTCCAGCCGGAGCCGATATCGGCTCCGACGGAGCCGGAGCCACCGGAGGAGGCTTGGACACTGTAGCCTGAACCTTCGGTGGCTTAAGAGGTTTTCCTGCCCCTGGCTTAGGAGGAGAACCTTCAGGTTTAAGTAAACCTCGGAGGATTAATTTGTTCCTCCTTTCCTGCAGGACTCTCTGGCTAAAAGCATGACACAACGCACAGGAGTCCTGCAGGTGCAAAGGCCCCAGGCAATACACACAAGTGTGACCGTCTGTCAGGGACATTTTCTGACAGCACTGGTCACACTTCTTGAAGCCTGAGACCTTGCCTTCCCTAGACATCCTAAAAGGATAGACACAAACAGTCCCCACAAACACACAACTTAATCCCTACACAGACACACAGGAAGGGAATAACTTGGGGAACTAGGCCTGACTAAAACTTTAAACTGAAAACTATTATAAAAGTTTAAAAGGAAGGGAATAGGGTGGGCTGTAACTAAGTACAGGCTAATCTAACACTAAAGGGAAAAAATAAACCCCTAACTGAACTTTTACTTCTTTAACAAGAAAAAACTTACCTCAGCTGGCAAAGGAGACCTCTTTCGCTAAGCGGCAAACGAGATCTGAGGTAGTTCTGCCTTGCATCATGGGATATAGGGTTGCCTCGAGCTGGTAAAAGGAGTTCTCGAGCTAAAGCAAGTGCCGAGTCGGAGCCGAGGATCGGCTCCGAACCCATCCAGCAAGAATGAAGGCGAGATTGACAACTTAACATCAACTGGTATGAAAAAGTTTGAAAAAGTTAAAAATGGTATTGCCTTACCTGCTTTTACAGTTGCACTTTCTAAAAAGTCGTTTTTGTATTGTTTAATTGTTGTAGGTTACACACTCAAGTGCGCTAGCCTGTTTATAGCATTTACAGTGTTTTTCTATTATTCTATTATTCTCTGCAAAAAATAAATAAATAAAAAAATAAAAATATTCTTTTTCACGCCTTACTGAACTAGATTAGTCCAGATTTCAGGCTTTGCTGAATTCCGGACTGTGGTATAGGTTCCTGCGTTGCCCATATCCTTACTTGGATAGGAGGAAGCTTCTCTGTTCACCAGTGAGAGTGGGGAGCTTTGAGCAGCCTATCTGTCCCTGGAGGAGTGGTATCAGCCCAGAAACTAGTAGCTTATTGGCCGTTTTGGGTCAATTCCTCTCTCTTTCAGTTTCCCTGCTTTAAAACCCGCATTTGCGTGGATTTGCGTGATTTTGCGCACAGTGCATCGGGCAACGCCGCTTAAATGGGTTTAAACTATTCCCGGCTCCACAAAGTCTACTCTTCACTTTTTCCATTAGAACTGTTCTAACTCTCAAAGTAAGCAGTCTATTTTCCTTCTAAAGCCCTGCACTTGCTCAAATCTTATAAGTAAACACTAACAAACTAAAGCACTACACCCTCTTATACTCTTTATAAGTACTTGGCTCCCTATTGGTCCTTTCTGATCAGTCAATAAACAGTTCCTTATACTTATCTGGCATGTCCAAAAGAGTTTCAGGTTTACTCTCCAGTCCAGCTAGTGAATCTGGGAATCTTGAGGCAATGTTACAATTGCCTTATGTACACAGACCACCCCCTCCTCCTCCCAACAAGCACAAATATATGTGAGAGATGCAACTATACAGCCAAACTGGAGGCTGAGCTCTCTCAACCCAAGACTGGCACAGTCAGTCAGGAGGAGAAGGTAACCACTCACACCACAAATCCAGTCTCACACAGGCCTATCGCATCAGCTAACCAAACACAAACACACAAAAACATACTCGGAGGCTCTAAATAAAAATCTGCCAAAGCAGAAGAGACCTCCAAAGCAGACATCCAAGCAACCGCTACCCGACAACAATACCCACGTAGCACACACTTCACAAAGTCAGTGTGCCACACAGTCACAGCCCTTAAGGCTAAACAACACACCAAATACACTTATAATAGGCGACTCTATTGTCAGACACACTGACGTCCCACTCACCAGACTGAACAAGGAAAAGGTCACTGTAAGGTGCCTGTCGGGCACCAGGATCCGCCACATAACACAAGCACTCAGGTCACTCCAAAGCAAGTACAAATATGACTCCGTCATTGTCCATGCTAGTGTGAATGATCTGAGACGTACCTCCCTGGACTACATGAAAAGAGAAATAGAGGAGCTCTCTGATCATGTAGCCCAGGCCGGTGTGACCCTGACCTTGAGTAGCATCTTGCCCTCACCAAGAATGATGTCACAGTATAAAGACAAAATGATCAATTTTAACAATTGGCTAAAGTATTGGTATCATTCAAAGGGGATCCAGTGTCTGTCAGCCTGGGATGACATGCTCGACAAGCCACGTTGCTTCGCTAGGGATGGCTTGCACCTGTCACCCCTGGGCTTTCAAATACTGGCTAAGGCTCTTGCCACCCCCCATAGTGCCTTTTTTAGGCAAGGCTCAAAAGACAAACCCACCTCCATAGAAAACACAAGGAGAAAAAAACTAAGTGTAATGCTACTCAACGCCAGAAGTCTAAATCTCAAGATGCATGCACTCGAGGCTCTCCTCAGTATGGACAATATTGATATCTGTGCAGTAACAGAAACCTGGTTCAAGGCTCCCGAGAGCACCCCAGCACTACCAGGTTATAACTCATACCATGCTTTTCGGCCCCAAAACTCGGACCGAAACACAAAAGGAGGGGGAGTATCCATATTCATCAAAGATACCCACACCTCCAGGTTAGTGGCACTGCACGAAGCATCGGAGACCATCCATGTGCAATTAACAGTGGGCAAAACTGCCTTTCAGTTTGTAGCCTGCTACAGATCACCCTCCCAATCTCAGGAACCTCACTCGGCTTTCCTGAGAAAGTACAGTTTTGTACCTACCATAAATGTAGATGTTCGAGTGCTAATACAGCTGCAGTTATAACAGATGGGTTTTCCTGCCGTCAGGCGGGTCCTCGGTCGGCCGAATTCCAAAGTCTAGGTCCGGCGTCGGTTGTCGTCGCTTCCTCCCTGACGTCAGTGCGACAGGGTATAAAAGATCCAGCCGACGCCATTTTCTTCAGTTTTTCTTACCCCAGATGTCAGGTGCCCCCAGAAGGAAGGCAATACATAAACCTATGTAATAATGCAATGCAAAATAATCAAAAAACAGTAGTTGCAAGCAAATACACCATATAAGAATACCCCAATGAGGTTGTATGAGGAGGTGTTAGCCATTAGGCCTGTCCCAAGAGGGGAAGGAGGGAGGGAAATCTGGACTGCAGCTGTATTAGCACTCGAACATCTACATTTATGGTAGGTACAAAACTGTACTATGTTCATCGTGCATACAGCTGCAGTCATAACAGATGGGTAGAATCCCAAAGCTAAAAAAGGGTGGTAGGCACTAGGTGGAACTAGGAGGAGCCAGGATGCCCTACAAGACTGCCGTGGCAAAGCCTGCTCTAGATTTGGAGTATAATGGTAGGTGATGGTGCTTGGAGAAGGTATGTATGGAACTCCAAGTGGCTGCTTCCAAAATATCTTTGGTAGGAACCCCCCTGAGGAAAGCTGCAGAGGTAGCTGTGGCCCTTGTGGAGTGAGATCTGATGCCTGCAGGTACAGCTTTACCATGAAAAAAGAGTAACAAAAGCGTATGCAGTGGGCTATCCACTTTGAGATTGTCTGTTTGGAAATAGGCTTCCCTTGAGCTCCTGCAGCATAGGACACAAAGAGTTGCTCTGATTTTCTGAAGGGCTTTGTTCTGTCCAAATAATAACGCAGCTGTCTATGAATGCGTAGTAGTCTTTCCCTTTTGTTTTGAGGATTAAGGTAAAAGGTAGGTAAGTGGATAGCCTGATTTAAGGCTACCCTGGAAACTACCTTTGGCATAAAGGACGGATTGGTTCGTAAGGTAACTCTGTCCTGATGTAAAATGATGAAAGGCTGCACAGTCATGAGGGCTTGTAGTTCCGAAACCCTGCGAGCTGAGGTGATTGCCAGGAGGAAGGCTGTTTTCCAGGACAAGTACTGCAGTTCTGTTGAAGCAGCTGGCTCAAAGGGAAGTAAGGTCAGTTTTTCTAGAATGAAATTGAGGTCCCAAGCAGGTACTGGTTGTTTCCTTGGGGGTTTTATATTCTTAGCCCCTCTGAGGAACTGTCTTAAGAGGGGGTGAGAGAATAAAGGAGGATCAGTGTTGTATTCTGCAGAAATGGCTGAGGCATGGATTTTGATGGAGGAGAATAAAAGTCCATTGCTTAGCATCTCAGCCAGGTACTGTAATATTTGAGGTAAATTCCGTATTCCAGGATTCTGACCCTTTTTCTCATTCCAGGCACAAAACCGCTTCCATTTTGCAGAGTAGGCTTTTCTAGTAGAAGGTCTTCTGGCCTCCAAAATGACATCCTGCATCTCCTCGGAGAGTAGGGTCTGTTGTGAATTTAAGGATTCTTCCATGCGGCTAGATTGAGTGTTTTCAGCTGACTGTGAAGAGTTTTGAAGCTGTGCTGTGTCAGTAGAAGAGGCATTAGAGGCAGGATCCATGGTGGGGAATGCGTCAGGCTTTTCAGGAGTGGGTACCAGTGTTGTCTTGGCCAGTCTGGAGCAATGAGAATCATCTTTGGTCTGTCTGCTCTGGTTTTTAATAGAACTTTGGGCAGCAGAGGGAGAGGTGGAAAGGCATAAACTGTCATTGTTGTCCAACTGAAAGAGAGTGCGTCCACTTTCCAGGCTTGTGGATGAAAGGTCCTTGAGCAGAATTTTGCCAATTGGTGATTTCTGTGGGAGGCAAAGAGATCTATGTCTGGCCTTCCCCATGCTTGAATTATCTTTGTGAAAACTTGAGGATGCAACTTCCATTCGTGTGGATCTGTCATATTTCTACTTAGGTTGTCTGCCAGTGTGTTTTCCTTGCCTGGTAGGTACTGTGCTTGAAGCTCGATTTGTAATTCCAGAGCCCTGTTCCAAAGAGACATGGCTTGCCTGCATAGGGGGTATGAATGGGTACCTCCCTGTTTATGTACCACATTACTGTGGTGTTGTCCGTCCTCATCAGTAACTGGCCTGGATGCAGTAGGTCTTTGAAAGCTATAATAGCATTTATTACTGCTAGCATTTCCTTTTGATTGATGTGTAGGTGCTTTTCTTTTTGGGACCATTTGCCCTGAATGCACCGATCTGTCATGTGCACCCCCCAGGCGTAGTCTGAGGCGTCTGTTGTGATGACTTGATTTGCTTGAGGCTTGCAGAATGGGAGACCTGTGTTTCTTTGGCATGCTTGAGCCCACCACAAAAATTCCTTTTGAAGACATGGAATTAGTGGTATTATTGTTTCCAAACTGTGGCTGTGTTGAGACCATAGGTTTTTTAGGTACCACTGAAGTTTCCTCATATGCAGCTTTGCACATGGGATTAGTAGGATGCAAGATGCCATGAATCCCAGAGCCTGCAGGATTTTCCTTGCAGTCAGCCTGGTGAAAGTTGCCAGTTTTCTGAAGTATTGAGTTAGTTGCCCTTGTTTCTCTGGCATGAGGTAGGCCATCTGGGTGTTTGTATCCAAGCTGGCACCCAGGAAAATTATTGTTTGAGAGGGTATTAGCCTTGATTTCTTTTTGTTGACTGTGTATCCCAGAAAATTCAACAACATTATTACAAACACCAGATGTTTCAGAAGTATGTGCTTGCTGTCCACTTGGATCAGGCAGTCGTCCAGATATGGGTATATTTGTATCCCTTGAAGTCTGCAGTAGGCGATTACTGATGCCAGGCATTTCGTGAACACTCTGGGCGCAGTAGATAAGCCAAAGGGCAATGCAGAGAATTGATAATGGGTTGAACCTGCAAGAAATCTGAGGTATCTTCTGCAATCTTGTCTGATTGGGACATGCAGGTATGCCTCCTTAAGGTCCAATGTTACCAGCCAAGACTCCTTGCCCAGCATGGGAAGAAGCTGCTGTAATGTGAGCATCTTGAATTTTGGCACAAGTAAAAATGTGTTTAGGATGGATAGGTCCAAAATAGGTCTCCAATCTTTTCCCTTCCTTGATACCAGGAATAGTCTGGAATAAAAACATTGACCCTGTTCTTGTACAGGTACCTCTTGAATAGCTTTCATGTCCTTGAGATCTGAAATTTGTTTTTGTGCCTCTGCCCTTTGATTGTGTGGCAGGTTTGGCATGCCTCTCATTTTTGGAAGGGTGTGAAAATGGAATCTGTAGCCTCTGTCTATAATGTCCAAGATCCATTTGTCTTTTGTGACAATATGCTAATTTTCCGAAAATAATGCCAGTTTTCCGCCTAAAGGTGCTGCCATTTGAGCCTTGCTTGGCATGAAAAGGGGAAAGTCATTGGTTCTGCTTACTGAATGGCTGTGAACTATCCTCACCATCTCTGTGTGGGTGCTTGCCATTGTCTGCCTCTAAACGATCCTTGAGATTGCCCTCTGCCCCTCGGGCGCCTGTATCTGCCTCTTTGGGGTCTGTCCGTGGCTGGAAAGGACCAATTTTTGGAAGGCCAATTTCTACTGAAACGTGGAGGTTGTACCTGTAGGAAATCTTTTACTGTTTGCATTGATTTTGCCTTTTCCTCCATTTTCTTTAATACCTCCTCAGCTTTAACACCAAACAAAACATCTTTTTGCAGAGGGGCATCTAGTAATTTAGCTTTGACATGATCTGGTAAGGTTTGCTCTTTGAGCCAGGCATGTCTACGTATGACTGATCCTGTAACAGCAGCTCTACATGAGGCCTCTAATGCATCAAAGCCACATTGCAAGGTATGTTTACCCACTTGTTCTGCACTATGTATCAAATCCTGCAACTCCTTCAAGTCTGGTTGTTCAGGTTGTGACATTTTGTTTCTCAACTGTGATAACATAAATTGTTGGTACTTTAACATATGGAACTGACAGTTTAATGCCCTCATGGTTAAGGTGGCCGAGGTGTATACCTTTTTCCCCCACCTTTCTAAAGCTCTGGAATCTCTCTCTCTGAAGGTAATGGATTTTTAGCAGTGGAGGCCTTAATTCCCTTGGGACCCTGTGATATGGTTTCTGGGTCAGCCGCATGGTTTTTGTATAGGAATTGGTGTGAGTCAGGAACCCGTTAATACCTGTCAGGCTTGACTGGAGCTGGAGGTAAAGAATCTGGGTTAAGGCAGGCCTCCGAATACACATCATCTAGAATGTCTAAGACAGGAGGTATAGCCAGAGGCCTGTGCTGAGGGAGCAAGAGGAAATCCCTAAGCCTTTTCTTGGAGTCAGAGTACTCTTGGCCTTCCCAGTGGAAGTGTTCCCTCAAGGTATGTAAGGTTTCCCCAAAAGAGTAATCCTCAGGGGGGGAGACAGAGGGAATGGACTCCTCTGCATCAGAATCTTCAAAAGGGGAGTAAGAATGTTCCTGGTCTTCAGAATATTCTGAAATAATGGAGGCCTGGTCTGAGGAGGGGGATTCTTCCTCCACTCTGGGTCTTTTGTCCGGGGGGGGGGGGTTGAGAACCCCTAATAACAGTAATCAAATCCTCAGCCATTTTGAGCATCTGTTTTTTAGGCATGGGGCCTTGAGAAGGGCCCTGTGGAGCTTGTCTTTTAGCATGCATGGCTGATTTAGACTTAGTGAAAGCCTTGATGGAAAAAGAAGAGGAAGGCCTGTAGACACCTTGAGAGGTGGCAGGTCTATCTAAACTCTGAGTTTCACCGCCAATAGTGGCTTCGGTATCTGTAGTCGGGGTGTGGGCCGAAGAGCCTGCGACCTCGGGCACAGAAGACACCGCCAAAGAAGTGTCGTCGGTAGTCAGGGGCTGCGTAGGCGCCTCACTGAGATCCGAACCACCTGTAGTCGGCTTTGGCGTGGTGTCGGTAGAAGTCGCGGATCTCGTATGTCGGTCCTTATCTTTGCGTCTTTTACTCAAAACTGGAGTCGGAGTATCCGGCGACATAATGTAATTAAATTTTTTGCCAAAATAGTGTTGGGCGAACTCCGCCCGATGCTTAATAGTGCGTCTGTTGAATGTAGCACAAAAACGACAGGTCGAGATGTCATGGTCTGGGCCTAGGCAAGAAATGCAGAGGGAATGAAAATCCTTATGCGGTATTTGCTTCCCACAAGAAATGCAATTATTAACTTTGTCTGACATCGGTCTGAGGCAAGAAAAGTTTCCCCAACGGGGTACTTAGCTTTCAAGAAGACTTCGGTTGAAAAATATTCGTAATCACAGGAGCTGGCCGACTGGCACTTGCGAACTGCTTTTGCTTCGGGCACCGCGCGGCAAGAAAGACTGAAGAAAATAGCATCGGCTGGATCTTTTATACCCCTGTTGCACTGACGTCAGGGAGGAAGCGACGACAACCGACGTCAGACCTAGACTTTGGAATTCGGCCGACCGAGGACCCGCCTGATGGCAGGAAAACCCATCTGTTATGACTGCAGCTGTATGCACGATGAACATCATTGGAGAATATGAAGGTCTCTCCAAACACCATAATATTGGGTGACTTCAACTACCCAAACATTGATTGGGAAAACTACTTAAGCCCAAACACCCTTGCCCAATGGTTCCTAGAATTCATAAACTCAAACGCTATGGAACAACTGGTCACCACTCCCATAAGAGGGGACAACATATTGGACCTGGTCATCACCAACATGGGGACTCTATGTGCCACACCAGAGCTAAACCCCTCATTGGTATGATCAGACCATAAACTAATCTCACTGGACATCCACATCCCGTCCCCACCCCCAGCCAAGGAAACCACTGTGAAAAACTTCACACTTCTCAAAACCGAGGTAGAATCCTTCAAAGCTCTAGGGCCAGTGGAAAATAATGCCCGAACCGCAGAATCCTTTTCAAACGCATTCTATGAGCACCTACAGGAATGCATGGATCGTGCTATCCCAAATAAAACCAAGACTCACTCCTCCAAAAGCAGGAGACCTCTCTGGTGGACCCCGGCCATAAATAAGCTATACAACAGAAGCAGGAAGCTACTATATGATGGAGCAAAATCCAAAAGGGAAGGCATCTCTGATCAGTACTAGCAAGAAACTAAGATCCCTCATAAAATCATCAAAGGCTAGCTTCGAAAAACAAAATTGCCCAGGATGCTAAGGATAATCACAAGGCCTTCTTTAGTTATGTCAGGAATCTGGGTGGCAACTCCCAGATATGCTCTGAGTTAGTACAAAATGGCAAAAAATACACTGAACCTACAGACATTGCCAACATCCTGGCAGACAGGTTCAGTGCAAACTTCTCCCCCCCTTCCCCCCCAAAAGAGCAAATGTCTATACCAACAGAATGTAGCCTCCCAGAAATCACAGATGCACAGGTGAAGGCTGCCCTCTCCAAAGCAAAAAACACAGCATCAATGGGACTGGAGAGTGTCCCGGGCTGCGTCTTACACGAGCTCCAAGAAGAACTAAACCCTCACATAAAGTCACTGTTCAAACTCAGCCTTACTACAGGATATGTACCCAAAGAATGGCGTACAGCAACAGTGGTCCTGCTCCACAAAGGTGGTGCCACAACAGACCCTGGGAACTATCGCCCTATAAGCCTGACTAGTCTGGTCTGCAAAGCTATGGAGCATATCATCATGGAACTCATAAACAAAGACATTGGGAACCTCCAGACACTGGACCCTACCCAATTCGGCTTTGTTAAGGGCAGATCATGCCTCTTAAACCTAGTTGACTTCTTGACTTCTTTGAAACAGTTACCAAGGCCATAGATGAGAGAAAGGTAGTCCACACAGCCTACCTGGACCTCGCAAAAGCCTTCGACACAATACCCCACTTGGGCATCATAAATAAGCTTACCA
Source organism: Protopterus annectens (assembly GCF_019279795.1). Lineage (NCBI taxonomy): Eukaryota > Metazoa > Chordata > Ceratodontiformes > Protopteridae > Protopterus > Protopterus annectens. The sequence goes on along the minus strand of NC_056747.1, from coordinate 438,512,006 downwards.
GCTTAAATATCAACCCCTATGTCACAAGATGGGTTGCAAACTGGCTCAGGGATAGAACCCACACGGTCAGAATTGCAGGTGCCATGTCCGACTCTAAACCAGTTACAAGTGGCGTCCCACAAGGCTCAGTCCTGGGACCTCTTGTTTGGTATATACTTCTCTGAGGTACAGGCTAACATGGGAGAACTATGGCTGACCAAGTTCGCAGATGACTGCAAACTGAGAGCCATAATCGACTCTCCGGCTGACATAAGCATCCTCCAAAAGGGCCTCACAGAGACGGATACCTGGTGCCAGAGCCACGGCCTCAAACTAAATGCAAAAAAGTGCATAGTCATCCCCTTTGGGAAAAACAAAGTGCCCACAAATTACCACATAGGAGGTAATCTATTAAGTACAGAAGAAGTAATTAGGGATTTGGGGACCCAAGTAGATAGTAATCTCTCCTTTGACAGCCACGTTGCCAAAGTGGTTAGAAAGACCTTCTATATAGCCCACCTTATCATGAAAGGGTTCACTTCTAGATCTAGAGAGGTCATCGTGCCCCTCTACTCATCACTCATCAGGCCCATAATTGAATACAATGCCCCATTTGGGATGTACCTTACCCGACACCTGCAGCAACTGGAGAGACCCCAAAAGTACCTCACCAAGAGGATCACGAGCCTCATACAGATGCCCTATGCAGTTCGACTAAAGAAATTCCAGCTCTACTCAGTTGCTTACTGCTACTCAGAGGCGATCTATGCCTGACGTACAAAGCCATGTCTAACCCAGAATTAATGGACATGCTCCACCTCAGGAAATCCAAATCCCTTAGAGCTACATGCTCCAGGGACTTAAACCTCAGCACAGCAATAAACAGGACATGCTGGAGGGACAGATTCATATCCCAGAGGCTCCCCTCACTCTGGAACAGAATCCCAATTCATGTTAGGCAGAGCCCCTCACTGACCCTCTTCAAGAGAAATCTTGACGAGTGGATGGGAGATAGTAAGTTTACCCCTGGGATCTCTTCTGTGTCCCTGCTAGACAGAGGCACAGTAAACTGACCTTAAAGGGCTACTCTCTGTGACCTACTATTTATTTTTTATTTATTTATTTTTATTTAACATTTGTTGACCGGGAATGTCCGACTAGGTTCCACAGAGCCTGTTTTCAGCGGAGGCTCGGGGAGAAACGCTCCAGATGCATGTCTTTGGAATACAGAGGCACAGTTAACTAATCTAAAAGGGAGGCAAAAGCCAAACACACTCTGGCTAGGCTTATAAATGCCCTAGGGCAGATAGCCTAGTATCTACCTATGAACCTATGAAGCCCAAGTGCTTAAGCCAAAAGACTTAGAATAACAGTTACAATTTAATCAGGCTGCTACCAAGCAGTAATAAATGCAGCAGAATAAATAAAATTGAGTACTTTTAAGAAGAGGCAAAAGGAAAATAAAGTAGGAGAAAACACAAATACAGTAAAAGCAGATGAATAAAGTGCAAAAAAACATTTTTGTTAGTAAAGTGCAAGGAGAGAGGAAGGAAGAACCTAAGTGGGTTGGCCTTCTCAAATCTTCTCTCTGTATTAAGTAGAGTGAACACTAGACTCAGAATATGATCTCACTGTATTCGGTTAAGTGAGCAAACGAGATGGACTCAGGAGGAGTGTTCAAATACAGACTTACAGGAGGGGCGGGCAATTCCAGAGCCACCAAAACAAGAACAGGGAGGGTGGATGGGGACAAACTGCAGAGAGACACACACTATTCAGTGAAACACACGATTAGGTACAGATAAAATGAAAAACAGTACTTTTAAAACTGCATGTTTGTACTTAGCTTCAGCTTCTAATGCAGGTGATTATAGCCAAGCAAGTCTCTCAGAAGTTTAGCATGTCAAATCTTTGTTATGTTTTTGATTACTTCCTGTGTGTGGATGTCAGATCTAAGTTCACCATCAATCATTAGTCCTAGTAGTTTTGTTTGAGAGATTACTTAAATAGTAGTGCTGGAGTAGTTGTGATATTATAAAGAGATTTAGAGGTAAAGATCATACATTTTTTTGGTACTGAGCACAGGATTTGAATCTTTGAGCCAAGTTTCAACAGATGTAAAGTCATTTTATTTCAGAGTTTGCAGTTTAGAAACTGGATTTGGCATTGCAGATGATTGTAGAATCACCTGTATATTGAGTCATGGAAATGTTAATGGAATGCAAGGGGAGATAATTAATGATGATTTTGAATAAGAAAGTCTAAGGGTGGAACCCTGTGGTACTCCCAACAGATATAGGAAGAAATAAGAAAATGGCCTGTTACCATTTGATACTTTGACTTCTGTTGGAGAGGTAGGAGGGGAACCGTAAGACAGATGCAGATGAGAGCCCTCAGGCAAAGAGCTTGTTGAGCTATTTTTGATGCGAGAGTATCATATGCTTTTGACAGATGAAGAAAGATGGTGGGAACTAGGTTATTTCTATGGTTGTTTGCAATGTCAGTGATGTATATGAGAGCAGTATCAGTACTGGGTGACGGATGGAAACCATGCTGAGTTAGGGAAAGGAGGTTATGTGATAGGAGGTAAATAGAGTAGCTTGAGAGTGAAGGCATTTTTATATGACCTTTAAGAGTGGGAACAGGATAGCTATGGATCTGAAATGGTTTATTTCATTGGGAGAGACACATTTTGTATACTGGAATGATACGAGACTAACCTAAACAGTATGGGCATATGACTTTTGTGTAAGAAAGTGTTATTTTTCTTTCAGTTTTGATTACTAGGGACTAAAGTCACTATTCATGTTTGTCACAAAGTTTTTACCACTATCTCTTTTTCTATCAAACAGTAACAGCAGCTCTATTAAGATGATCTTCACTTGTCAGCTACATTTCATGGGTGACAGGTTATCCTAGTTCCCTTTAGGGATTTCTTTGTTAATCATATTTTTATAAAAAAGAAAACAAATGTTACTTTAACCAAGAACTAGATCCTGGGGTCTGAGCACTAAAAAAAAAAAACATTTGTTTTGCAGTGGGGGGTAAGTCCCCCGGTGGCCCCTGCTCATTATACATACCAAATCTGAGACTGAACTACAGTGGGTATTGGGCAAATTCCCAGATCTCCACTACTCCATGATCTTGCTCACATTTAAAAAGCTGGTATGTGAAGCAGCTGATTTTCAACCACATATACTGGCTTTTTTTCCTGGTAGATGAAAATCATTCAGCTAATGGAATGTAATCCATATAATAATCAATGTAATCCTTTCCTCATCAATATTTCTTTGAATTGCTAAACTGCAAATCACATGATCATATTATCCGTCTGACAAACCCACTAATGCACCTCTTCAAATTCTCAATGTTCAGCATCTGCTGATACACAAGTATCTGTTAAACTGCAATACTGGCCTCTTTTTTCATATATATGTAATACAAATTTGCAAATGTATGTGTAAGAGATAATGTACAGTATATTATTTAATGTCTGTTCATGTGTATTACTGAACGTCTGTTTAAAATGTTTGTAATATTTTGGAGCTTTTCTCCCAGTGCCTCCACTGAAAAAGGATTTTTAAATAAACCCAGTCAAACCTGGTAAACAAAAGCAAAGTAAAATAAAAAAAAAAAAAACACATTCATATACATACATATATATATATATATATATATATATATATATACACACACATATATATATATATATATATATATATATATATATATATATACACACACACACATATATACATACATACACACATAAATATTGTTTACCATCACATCTTGAAGCCCACAATCTTGAAAACCATAAACATGACATCATAATATCAAAAGACAGTAATGCTGAAGAAGTCTTAAAAATCTTGAATACCAAATCCTCCTATCATTGTGAACACAGGAACAAGTGGTAACATGGATGCCCTGACTGATTCACTTTTGCAGTATTCTTAACAAATGGGTTGTCACGGACATCTAGATGGGGTACCAAAGCTTTACATTCATAGGAAGTATGTCCTGGCAATGATCATAGCTCCTAGTTGTCGAGGTATCCTCAGGCTAGCTCAGTGCCAGCCCAAATGCAGGTTGTTGCAACCAATGGACTGTAAAAGTTTGGTCACTAGGTACAGTAGCTTTGTTTGTCAGATAAGTGCCCTGTTGGGGAACCTTATAATTTTTTGTCAGTTTTTTCTAATTTTTGTTAGATGTCAGCTAGAGGAGCAAGTGTGTGTGTGGTAGACAAATTCCATTCAGGGATTTGCACACTGTCTGTCTTGGTTTACTATCAAAACTTGCAAACCGCATCGGTTGACCTGCATGTGGTCAACTTGCAGTTTTTAAGTCAGTAGAATGTCGAACCAAAATCGATAGACTACACTACAGTGAACGGGTAGTGTAGGTCGATCATTTGGGTTCAACATTGTGCAGGGAGGTCGCGGTTCAGTGTGGAACAAGGAATTAGCCCATTTCCTCACTGTAGTGCAATCTTGGAGTTGGGAATATTTAATGTGCAGGCATTGCGGGGGGCATGGACACCCACATGGGGGGTGCAGAGGGGACGTAGCCCTCTCCTGCAAAACAGTAGAATTAACGTACCATTGACTGCAGAGTTCAACAATACATTAATGTGCATAACAGGAGGTGAGTGACATCACCTCCCGCTATGTCGAATACAATGAACCATGGTGGTCGATGTATTCATTTTTGTTTTGGTTTACTTTTCGCAATTTCAAATTTAGCATTTCAGGTTGGCATTTTAAATGGTCAACCGAAGCGAATTCAAAATTCCAGCAGTAAGCCATCTGTTTTATCTAGGCCCCGAACATGACTATAAATCTTGTACCATCTGCCAGTCTTTCATTCCAAAAACCCTCCGATCTAGGCTGTCCACTCTAAATACTTTTCTTGAGACCCATTGTCTTAAACCCTTGGCCCAATCCACTATGGCAGAAGGCCTACACATAGGTTTCCTGCCTAAGAAAAAACTTATGAGACCAAGCGAGGGTTCTCCAGCTGTCATTTTGGTTCTGGATGTGCCCACTCAGGTGGATGAAATTGCGATACACCAATCACCTTCTCGTGAGTCCTCTACCATGAATGTGTTCAGAGGCTGGTATGGCTTCTGAGGCCTTGCAAATGACCGAGTCCAACAAATTAGAGGGACCTCATGGAATCCCTCAAATCCTTGTGTGGGAAGAGATTCTGTAACTCTCCTAGACACGTGCCAAGTTTCAGAACCTCCTAAGCTTATTCAGGTAGACATTACCCTAAAAAAGATAAAACAAAGCCTTAAGCATACATCACCTTCTGCATTAAAGGAAAAAGTGGTTTGATTTTTCTCAGGGGCTTTTCAAGGCCATCATGTCTCTGAAGTCCCCTTATTTGTGACTTCTTAAAGCACACCACATAAACAAATATTCAGCTCTTTCTCTAGACTACTCATTCCAGTTACACACTCCAGAACAGATATTTTTCAGATGAAGGAGGTTCACTTTGTCCAGACTCTCCCTTGGAAGAGGCCTTCTTTGGAGAAACCTTGCAGAGCATGATGAAACATTTTAAATGGCAGCCCAAACAGGTGTTAGAGATGCAAAAGAGATATTACAGTTTATTGGACAGGGGCACTCCTGCTCCCCCTCCAATCCCACTTGTGATGAAATCTCACCTGGACACCCTTCAGGCTAACATCTCAGCTCTAGAATCTCAACCCCCTACTCCAAAAAGACCAGATAGGTTTTACAAAGTTCCTGACAAACTCAAGTACCTCTACAAAAATCCTGTGGCAGACCCAGATGCAGTTTCTCTGGTATTGATGTTCTTCTCAATGACAAAGACAGTCAAGAAAAGGACAGGTGCAGCAAAAAAGTTTATACTTCCTCCAAGCTAGCTTTTATGGCTGTAAATTATCAAATTCAAATGACCAAATAATTGCTCTCCGTCTTACAATTTTTAAGCAAGCCCATCACAGAGCCCCAAACTCCAGACGTAAAGCAGCTCATGCAGTCTTTAATGGCCCAGGCTTCCCAAATAGCCAAGCACAGTAAAAAAAATGTTGCTGTGATGCTGTGGATGCTTTTTCCAGGGTAGATGCCACTGGTTCGGTGATTAGGCGGTATGCCTGTCTAAGGAGCCAACATATCCAAAAGATTTAAAATCTAATCTTTTAGACTCTTCCTTAGATAGCAATATCCTTTTGGCCTGCAAGCTGCTCGTCTCTTCAAGACTTTGCAGGAACAGGGCAAAACTATAAAAGATTTCCACCATATCCTACTGTCCACTGTTCCTAAGTGCCACAGAAAGTATCCAGTTAAATCTACCTTCTTTGCTAAGAGGGATCCCAGAACTCCTCAGACAAAGGAAAGCTTCCAAGAAAAGACTCCCAGCATAAAACTCAGGACACTCTTTCTGGGAGGCCTCAGAGTTCAGTAGCAGGCCACTGTGATTATTTTCTTCTCCCTCCCCCACCAACACCCACCCTTCCACCCCAATTTCAAAAGAACAATGTTTCTTTTCCAGTCTGGGAAACAATACCCTCAGACAAGTGGGTATTAACCATTATAAAAGGAGGATTCTTCTTGGACTGTTCTCCCAAGACAAACTCCAGTGGGAGTTCCTTCCTCTACTCTTGACCAGTTACATCTCACAGAGCCCAACATGCAAGACTTACTTCCCAGAAAGCAATAAAAGGTAGTTCCCTCATCCTTTTCACTTCTTCTTTCGGCTGTTCCCGTTAGGGGTCGCCATAGGGGATAATCTGTTTCCATTTCTTCCTGTCCTCCGCATCTTGCTCTGTCACACCAACCACCTGCATGCATGTCCTCTCTCACCACATCCATAAACCTTATCTTAGGCCTTCCTCTTTTCCTGTTACCTGGCGGCTTCATCCTTAGCATCTTTTTCCCAATATACTCTGCATCCCTCCTCAGCACATGTCCAAACAAACATAATCTTGCCTCTCTGGCTTTGTCTCCAAAACTTCCAACCTGGGCTGACCCTCTAATATACTTATTCCTAATCCTGTTCACCCTCGTCACACCCCGTGCAAATTTTAACATCTTTAACTCTGCCACGTCCAGCTCTGACTCCTGCCTTTTTGTCAGTGCCACTGTCTCCAGCCCATATAACATAGCTGGTCTCACTATCCTATTGTAGACCTTCCCTTTCACTCTTACTAGTACTAGTCTGTCACAAATCACTCCTGACACTCTTCTCCACCCACTTCATCCTGCCTGTACTCTCTTCTTCACCTCTCTTCTACACTAACCATTACTCTGAACTGCTGATCCCAAGTATTTAAACTCATCCACCTTCGCCACCTCTACTCCCTGCATCCTCACCATGCCTCTATCCTCCCTCTCATTCACACATATATTCTTAGTCCTGCTGACCTTCATTCTTCTTCTCTCTAGCGCATATGTCCACCTCTCCAGGGTCTCCTCCACCTGTTCCTTACTCTCACTACAGATCACAATGTCATCTGCAAACATCATAGCCCACGGGGACTCCTGTCTGATCTAGTCTGTCAACCTGTCCATCACCACTGCAAATAAGAAAGGGCTCAGAGCTGATCCTTGATGTAATCCCACCTCCACCTTAAATGCATCCATCACTCCCACTGCAGACCTCACCGCTGTCACACTACCCTCGTACATATCCTGTACCACTCATATACTTCTCTGACGCTCCTGACTTCCTCATACAATACCACAACTCCTCTCTAAGCACTCTGTTATATGCTTTCTCTAAGTCCACAAAGACACAATGCAACTCCTTCTGACCTTCTCTGTACTTCTCCATCAACACTCTCAGAGCAAACATTGCATCTGTAGTGCTCTTTCCTGGCATGAAAAGTACAGTTGTCTACACTTACCATAAATGTAGATGTTCGAGTGTATTCACTGTTGCAGTCATCACATTTGGGTTACCTTGCTTGCAGTAGCCCTCAGTCGGCCTGATGATCAAAGTCTTGGGTCCTGCATAGGTTGCTGTCTCATCTTCCGTGACGTCAGGTAGTCAGGGGTATAAAGCATGCAGCCAACTCATTTACATCAGTTTTTCTTGCCCCAGATGTCAGGTGCCCCCCCTAATGGGAAGCAAGTAAATACATATACATTATATATATATATATATATACATATTATATATATATATATATATATATATATATATATATATATATATATATATATATATATATATATATATATATATATACATACATACATACATACACACATATACAAGGTTATACCTCCAACAAAAAAGAAAATACACCAAAAAGCTTTTAAGCATAGTAAAGGAGCGTAGATGTATAGCCAAAAGAAGTCAGGGGGCTGGAGGGAGGGTAACCAGGAATGCAAAAGTGAATACACTCTAACATCTATATTTATGGTAAGTGTACTATGTTCTTCGTGTTTCACTGTTGCAGTCAACACATTTGGGTAGATTCCCAAAGCTAAGGATGGAAGGAGGAATTTAGATAGCATTAGGACCAGCTATAAGGCCCTGCAAGACTGCAGTGGCAAAGCTAGCTCTGTAATTAGAGAAAATTGGCAAATGGTAATGCTTGGTGAAGGTATGTACAGAACTCCAGGTATCAGCTTCTAGGATGTCTCTGGTAGGGACACCCCTGAGAAAGGCTGTAGAGATAGATGCAGCCCTGGTTGAATGGGATCTAATCCCCCGTGGGATAGGTTTTCCATGGTGCTTATAGCAGAAATGAATGCGATGGCCTATCCATTTAGAAATAGTTTGCTTTGAAATAGCCTTCCCCTCTGCCCCTGCAGCAAATGCCACCAGCAGTTGTTCAGATTTCCTTTGAGGTTTAGTCCTGTCCAAGTAAAATCTAAGTTGTCTGTGAACATCTAAGGAGTGCAGTATCCATTCCCCTTTGTTCTGTGGATTAGAAAAGAAGGTTAGCAAATGAATGGATTGACTAAGCGCCACACTGGATACCAACTTGGGCATGAAGGAGGGATTGGCCCTGAGAGATACCCTGTCCGCATGAAAGATGATGAAAAGCTCCACTGCCATAAGGGCCTGTAATTCCGATACCCTTCTTGCTGAAGTGATTGCTAAAAGGAAAGCTGTTTTCCAAGAAAGGAATTTTAACTCTGCACTTGCAGCTGGCTCAAAAGGAGGCACAGTGAGTTTTTCCAATACAAAGTTAAGATCCCAGGCTGGAGTTGCTCTTCTGGGTGGTCTTAAGTTTTTGGCCCCTCTGAGAAATTGCTTGAGCAGTGGGTGAGAAAAGAGGGGTGGTTCTGTGTTGTAACGAGTTGACATGGCTGAGGCGTGAATTTTGATGGAGGAAAAGGAAAGGCCCTTGTGAAGCATCTCAGTTAAGTATTGAAGAATCTGAGGTAAATTGGGCGCTGCTGTGGCCATCCCTTGAGTTTGGTTCCAGGCACAAAATCTTTTCCATTTTTCAGCATAAGACTTTCTAGTACTAGGCCTCCTTGCCTCCAAAATGACATCCAACACTTGTTTACTGAAGGATGGTAACAGAGACATTAGGTAATTAGCCAGGCTGCCAGGTTCAGGGTTTGAAGCTCGGGGTGCAGAATCTGGCTCTCCTGCTGTAACAGCAGGGTAGGGGTCTGAGGCAGTTACCATGGGTCTAGCTGTGACACACCTAGCAAGAGGGGGTACCAGTGCTGGCGTGGCCAGTCTGGTGCAATCAGCATTATCCTTGGTTTGTCCTGTTTGATCTTTAGTAGTACTTTGGAGAGGAAAGGCAGAGGAGGAAAGGCATAAACTGATAGATTTTTCCAGCTGAAAGACAGAGCATCCACTTTCCAAGCTTGTTTTTAGAGTCCTTGTGCAGAATTTGTCCAATTGGTAGTTCTGGGGGGAGGCAAATAGGTCTATATCTGGGCTCCCCCATTTGTTTGTCAACATGTTGAAAGTCTTTGGTTCCAGTTTCCACTCGTGTGGGTCCATGAGATTTCTGCTTAGTTCGTCTGCCAGTGTATTTAGTTTTCCTGGCAGGAATTGAGTCTATAGATGCACTTGGTAGCTCAAGGCTGTGTTCCACAGAGCCATGGCTAGTCTGCAGAGGGGGAAGGAATGGGTACCCCCCTGCTTGTTTATGTACCACATAACAGTGGTGTTGTCCGTCTTTACCATTAATTGTCCTGGAAGAATGTGGTCCTTGAAGGCTGTCAGAGTATTCTGTACAGCTAACATTTCTTTTTGATTTATATGCAGGTGCATTTGACTTGGGTTCCATTTGCCCTGAATGCACTTCCCTGCCAGGTGAGACCCCCATGCATAGTCTGATGCGTCTGTTGTTAGGGTTTGGGTGGCAGGGGGTAGAGTGAATGGTAGTCCCTTGTTTTGGTGGCAGGCCTCTGCCCACCAAAGGAATTCAAACCGTAGGCAAGGTATGATAGGAATCATCGCTTCTAGATCCTGAGTGTGTTGACACTATAGGCTTTTTAGATACCATTGCAGTTTCCTCATATGCAGTCTTGCATATGGAATTAGTAGAATGCACAAGGCCATGATCCCCAAGGCTTGCAGACAGTAGGGTTTTTGTGGCCACTAGTTTGAAGTAAGTTGTCAAATGAATTTGTTTCTCTGGCTTGAGGAAAGCCATCTGGGAAGTTGTGTTCAAGCTTGCTCCCAGGAATATAATTCAACAGGGTACCAGCTGTGATTTATTTTCGTTTATGGTGTACCCCAGACAAGTTAGCACCTTTTGTACAAATGCCAGATGATTCAACAGTATGTCCTGGCTTTCTGCCTGAATTAGACAATCGTCCAGGTATGGGTATATTTGAATATTTCTTTGCCTGCAAAATGCAATGACTGGAGCTAGGCACTTTGTGAATACCCTGGGCACAGTAGATAAGCCAAAGGGCAGTGCAGGTAACTGATAGTGCATGTAGCCTGCTTTGAAGCGTAGGCAGCTTCTGCAAGATTCTCTGATTGGGATGTGCAGGTAGGCTTCCTTTAAATCCAGTATTGCCAACCAGGCATCTTTGCCTATCATGGAAAGCAACTAGTGAAGAGTTAGCATCTTGAATTTTGGAATCACCAAAAAGGTATAGGACGCCATGAGTTGCCTTTTCTGGGTACCAGGAAAAGTCTTGAGTAGAATCCTCGTGTCTTTTCCTCTTCTGGTACAGTCTGAATAGCCTTTAATCTTAAGAGAGAGAGTACTTGCTTTTGAGCCTCTGCCCACTGATTTGGGGGTAAATCTGGCCAACCATTTGGGGTTGGTAACATGCGGAAGTGAAACCTGTATCTTTGGGAAACTATGTCTAAAACCCATCTGTCCTGGGTAATGAGTTCTCAGTTTTTTGCTTGCAGAGCAATCTTTCCCCCTAACGGAGCAGTCAGTTGACAAGTGCTTGGAAGTTTTAAAGTTAAAGGAAAACTCCGGGCTCAACTACAATTTAACTCAACCCAGAGTTTTTCTTTCCCTGTAAACTCATCCCTGCACTCATCAGTTAGCAGAACACAAACACAAGTTTATCAGTTCTACATGTCTGTCTTTCTGTTGCATAGGGCAGGAAAGCCCATCCTTTGGTATCGCATTCCTTCAGGTCGAGTTGGTCTCTACCTTCCTGACGTACCTTCAACACAAGCAAATCAGTAGTCTTCTCTCATCCTGATCCTCCCACACTGTGACGTCACCATTATTTTGCCTGGCCCGCTTATTAGCTACTCTAAACATACAGTAAAACTTGTTGTGGAACTGTTTAACCTCCCCAGTTTCAATCCGGAGCAAAAACATTGTTGTATCAAGGCATTTTTCAAACAGGATAGCAGACAAAGTCTGTTGAGCACACACAGAATATCCTATATTTGTTTCGGTAAGTAAGTACCTAGACTGCATAAAACTATCTTACCACAATTCTGCACAAAAGTATTTTTCCTTTTGTTCTCTGCTTCTGCGTTATGATGTTGCTGCAAATGTATTTTTAGTTATTTACAAGTTTTGTCATCCAGTTCATTTACCCTCTTGCTGTGTGCGCATGTATGTGTTTTAGAAGTATTTCTGTCTGCATGTGTGTGAGTGAATGCGTGCCTGAAAGCAGTATGTATGTCTGTGTGCATGCAGAACAGGCTGTGTCCGTGAAACCAGTGTGTGCGTTTTTCTGAATGCAGAATTCGGGATGAATGTGTGTGCCTGAAAAAGAGCTGTGCATGCTTGCGTGTTATTGAGTTACCGATGCATGAGAGAATGAACTGTGTTTGCATGTGTGTGTGAAAGCAGAATGTCTGTGTGCCTGTGAGTATGAAAGGTGTGTGCATGTGTCCTGTATCTGGCAATCTAGTTAGGGTGCCAGCAAAAGGAACCTACCTTTTTTTTTTTTTATCTTATTCCCTGGAAATTGATGGAGCAGGGGAATGTAGACTAACTGTAATAAGCCGATCGCTTACATTGTATCGATCGGATTATTACTGTGGAGTCTGTTTTTTCTTTTTTTTTTTGCCTTTGGTTCTTGATGAAGGGAATTGGTGCTGCCGTTAAATGGCAGAGCAGAGGACTGCACATCTAACTGTAATAAGCCGACTGCTAACATTGTAGCTTAGCAATCGGCTTATTAACTGTGGAGTTCGTTTTTTTTTTTTTTTAATTTTGCCTTTGGTTCTTGCTGAGGAGAATTGGTGATGCTGTTAAATGGCAGAGCAGAGGGATGCATAGCTAAGTGTAATAAGCCGATTGCTTACAGTGTATCGATCGGCTTATTACTGTGGGGTCCTTATTTTTTTTTTTGTCTTTGTTGTAACCCCTATTTCTAAGTACAGTGATCACACATTTCATTACACGTAGAGGGGTGTACTGGAGTAGCCGCTCTTACCAAAAAAACCTTTCATGCCATTGTAGCATACAGATAGTCATATTGTAGCTGTATTTATTTATTTGTTAACCCGGTTGGTCCAGCTGGGCTTGTGGCCCATTTTCAGTGCAGACCCGAGGAGAAAAGCTCCAAAAAAAAAAAAAAAACTGTTCAGTTGTGGACCCATAATGATACTCATCTGTGCATGGCTGCAAGCCAGGGCTAGTTGAAGTAATAAACACTGTGTGTGCATTTCACTATACACATAATGCAGATTTTTAAATATATATCTCTTAATAATTAACCTCCATTTCCTTTTTCCTCCTTCTACCATGTTCAGTTGCAAATATGTTTCATAGCTCTTTATATTATTGCAGCTTTAATTGATACTATGTTTCAATTTTGTCTATTTGTTGATTAATTTGTATACCTCTCTTTACTATGTTTCTTTTGTAATAATGTATTTTTTCAGAGCTATCAGCAGAGATATCACCTATATGTGTATAGACTATATAATTTTTAATTTATCCTCTTGTTGATTAGGTTAAGCCCATTAGGCTAGGGGCCACTTTTCAAGGGCAAACCAGAGGTGGTATTTATACTAAGGTAAAATTGGCTAGGGCATCACAAAAACTTTGTTCTTGTAATATTTTGTAATACTTTGGAGCTTTTCTCCCAAAACCATTGCTGAAAAAAGGGGTCCTAGCCAATTAGGCTTTCTCAGTAATCAAATGTTAATTAATGAATACATAAATAACAAAACTTCCTCTACTGTTGTTAATAGGAGGCGCCAAGTGTTTTTACATTCACCTGAGCTACCTCAGTTTAACATCTCATCCAAAGGACAACACACTAGTGTCAGCAATCCAAACATCTAGACTGGAAATAGAACCAGCATTTGATAGCATCAAAGGCAAGTGTGCTACCTGTTGCAGTACTGACACTGTGATAATAAAGTGCAGATATGTACCTGGCTGTATTATCTGTCACCAGTAATGAAATGTCAGATGGGGTTCTAACTCCATGCAACCAGCAGTGTGAACATTGTCTCAAGACGATTGTCACCATTGATGGGACATGCTGACCCCATGTGCAACAATGGGATAAAGAGATTTTGGAGGAATGGATGACAAGAGCAGACAACAGTGTATAGATCGGCTTACTACTGTGGTGTCTTTATTAATTTTAAACAATGGGTACCTGGGTAGTTTATTAACACAAGGGGTTTGCATTCATAGACAAATACAGCACAGCAAAGTGCCGATAACCTTATGTACTGGCATACTGAATAGTATTGGCGATTCTAAGGCAATGAGTAATAAGCATCTTTTCAGCTTGGAGTGAACCAGTGCAGGAAACTCAAAAATAATACATGTTCACTACGCTATAAATCCCAGTCCTTAAGGAAAAATAGTTCAAGGGATTTTTTTAAGAGAAATTTTTGTGAGGTTAGTTATCACTGATTTGTTTAACTGTCGGTTTTATTTTATTGTGTGTTATTTATCTATAATGGTTTAATTTGGATGTATTTTAGCAGGATAGTAAGTTTTCACACTGAATTTGCCAATAGTCTTGTTTTCTCAGCTCATAAAAGGAGAACGTTTACACTTTTACCTAAAGAGTGAGTTATTGTGGGGTCTTATGAATTAATGGCCACTGCTGTCTGATACAAAATCCACTGGTTGATAGGTGTGAGCTCATAAACCATGTGGCAAATTTGTAGAAGCAGATTCTGCCCTCTCTATTTATGTATTAAAATATGTGTTTGCTTTTTAGGAGTGTTTTGTGGCTTTGATGAGTGATATGTGTCTGTAGTCTAACAACTGCTATGACATTCAAATCCTACCAAATATAAAAGAAATGTGGGAGGTGCATAGTGGTAGTATATGGGGACATATACCCAAAATACAACACACACTTCTTAGGTAGAATTTGAAGCCCCTTTCCAATACTTCTCACCACCTAATTAAATTAGCTCTTAGACTTCCTGTAGATGTCTGAATGTATCTATGTCAGCTTTCAATACATCTGATTTTTGATACAGTGAGCACTACTTACAAAATGGAGAATAACTGAGTGCACATAACTAGAGATGTTGGTAAACAGTAGTAGTCACTACTTATATGGGAGAGAGACACAGAGTTAGCAAAGCTCGAACTAATACCATAAGGTGAAAAAGAGGGAAGTGGGCAAGGTGGGACACTCAACCAGATGGGAGATACAGAGACCAAAAATAGACAGAGTAGTGCAGAGGTTCTGTTGAAATAGTAGAGGAAGGATAGAGAAGAGCATATATTTGGTAGGGAGGAAGGCAACCTACACACAAGTGGGAAAAACTGTGAATGATGAAAGTGGAGGGAGAAATGTTACATATAAAAGGGATAGTGTCATGAGGCAGAAAGCAAAGATGTGGGGAAAGAAGGGGCGGGAGGTGATATTCTCACCTTCAGTTGCAAAAGGAATCAGGAGTATAGGCAAGTGAGGAAGGAGAGACTGCACTTCTAGAACCCTGTCTCAGGGCTCAGATTCAGTAACTGTTGGAATCGGTGGCCAAAGTGATCATCAAGGAGGTGGGTTGGACACATGTAGTGTATCAAGTCCCCAGTGATTTGTGTTATGAGACAGCTAAAGTGGTAGCAAACAGGACGAGGAAGAAGGCAACAATAAATACAAGGAGGTTAATGGTAGCATTCTCAGAACTGTTACCTGCACCATCAGCCAGCACACAGAGGAATGAGAGGATAGGGGAGTATAAGGTGAAAATTAGGAGTACAGATTGAGCCTACAAGAGCTAGGGAAGCACAATATAGCCAAATGGGTTAAAATAGATAGTAAGGGATACTGAGGCTACAGCTGGAAGTGAGTTATCAGAAGAGATCAAGAAAGGGGGACACAAGCCATTTATGAAAATAGCAGGACAAAAGGGAGGGGCAAACTGACCACTGAGCAGAGATGACAGGGAAGATCACAAAAGAATTGGAAAAAGCAGAAACACTGAATGAAAACTTTGCTTCAGTCTTTACAAAGTAAAGCAAGCGGAGGGTGCTATACTGGAAATAAGTCAGAGTGGAATGGGAAGAGCATTGGACAGACACCAGTAAAGAGGGGGGGGGGGTCTAAATTGAAACTAGCTGCCCTGAGGGGAAATAAGAGCCATATGGACAGTCTTCCTAGAGGCCTCAGAAATCTGGACAGTGTGTTTGCAGAAGTGCAAGGTCATGGAAATAAAACAAGTGTAGTATCCTTGTATGGAATGAGGGGGCAGAAAAAAATCTGTGGAACTACAACTGTCCTCTGCTTGAAAGACCTTTTTTGGCTTTTCACTTTTTTTTGTGCGTCTTTATCTGACCCATTAGAAATCTGGCAACCCTGGCTGTACATCCAACTGTAATAAGATGATTGCTTACAGTGTATCAATTGGCCTATTATTGTGGTGTCCATTTTTTTTTTTTTTTTTTTTTGCATTCGCTTCTTGCTGAGGGGTCATGGTCCTGCTGTTTAACGGCAGAGCATAGGGCTGTACATGGAGTCGTCTACCTGCACAGTGGGGGTTCTGTCAGTCAGCCAGTTGGCCACCCATCATGTGACATAGGTGTTCTATGCCTAGTTTACTGAGTTTATCTATGATTCCATAGTGTTGGATGGTGTCAAGGGCATTGGCGAGGTCTAGACAGGCTGTGTGAACCACCTTACCCTAGTCCACAGCTCTGTTGTCTGCCTCAAAGAAGCCAATCAGGTTTAGGAGGTATGATCTACCTTTCACAAACCAAATGGGTGGGGTCCAGAGTTTGAAGGTTTCCTGTGTCTTTGTTTACAAGTTCCATGATGATACGTTCCATGGCCTTGCAGATCAGGCTCGTCAGCCTAATGGGGCAGTAGTTCACTGTGTCTGTTTAGGCTTCCCCCTTCTAAAGTGGAATAACAGTAGCTGTGCGTCATTCAGTAGGCACAAAGCCTAAAGTGAGGCAAGTATAAAACATGGTACTTAGGTGGGGTGGGGTGCCAGTTAATTTTGTAGTTCCTACACAATACAGCCTGGGATGTTATCTTGTCCCATGGACACTGTATTCTTGGATTTGGATAGTGCGGTTTTAACCTGTGCGTCTGTGATTACAGAGACTTGACATTCTTCCGTTATTGACATGTGCACCTTTAGGGGGTGGGAGGGTTGGCACTGAACGTATATGCCTGGATGTAGCCAATTTCAATTGTGCTGTACTTCAAAGCAGATCGGACTGTTGCCATTGAGATTCTTGCCATAACTATAGAATGCCTGGTGGTTATCTTTACAATCGTTGGTGATTTTGTTTATAGACTCCACGTGGGCCAGCAGAGTAATCCAGGCTGCAGAGAGCTGAATAAGCGACTTTTCTTGATACTAAGTATATTTTTTGTTGCTTTCCACATCTGAATACCTAGCAACTGTATTTCACCTGCCTTTCTGTTACATTGAAGCTGTTTTTACTGCATTTAACTTAATATTGCACTTGGAATCCTTGTTTGTTACTATTTGACTGAATTTGTAGCAAATTCTTCTGTGTAAGCTGTAGTAGCTGATTCATAGCATTTATAAGTGTTTGCTGTACCTGTTTCTGCCTGTTTTGTGAAAAAAAAGAAAAAAAGAAAAAATATCTCTTGTTTTTCCTGCTTTACTAGTTTAGTCCAGTTTCAGAGTTGCTGATTCCTGGGCTTTGGTTGTAGTTCCTGTGTACTGTTTCCTTGCCTTATTTGGGGAAGGAAGCTACCTTGCTTACCAGTGGGAGTGGGAAGCATTGAGCTGCCTTTTGTCCAGTTTTGTGAGGTTTCAGCCAGTAACTAGTAGTTTATTGGTCGTTTTGGGCCAGTTTCTAGCTTTTCCAGCCCCTGGTATAAAAGCAGCGTTAGCACGATTTAGAGCGATTTATCAGCGGAGCTGCCACTGTTGCACACTAGGGCAGTGCCGGTTAAGCAGGTTTAAACTATTCGGCTACCTAAAGTCCACTCTTCAAATTTTCCCTTAAAACTACCTTCCTCGAACTATACTACTGATCAAATCAGCGTATCCTATAACTAAAAGATCAACTCACTTGACTCCAAGTAGACTATTCTCTATCTATTAAACCTAGCACTTGCTCCTACAGTACTTATTACCTTGATACGGCACTCTTGTCATAGATAGTACCCCAAAAGGCAACCCCCATTTCTCGGTCACCCACGTCCCCGAATCTTTTTAAAGTTTTCGTCTACCCTTCTAGCATGTCGAGGATCAGTTGCTAGTGTCCTCTCCTGCTCAGCTGGTGAACCTGGGAATATTGAGGCAATGTTTCAATTGCCTCATGTACACAGACAACCCTTTCCTCCTCCCACAAAACACAAATACATGCGAGAGATGCAACTATACGGCCAAACTGGAGGCTGAGCTCTCTCAACATAGGACTGGCAAGACCAGTCAGGAGGAGAAGGTTACCACACACACTATAGACCCAGTCTCACATAGTACCATTACAACCTCAAATCATACACATAAACACACAAAGACATACTCGGAGGCTCTGATCAAAAATCTACCAAAACAGCAGAGGCCACCAAAGCAGACACCCAAACAACCACCTCCTCAGAACACAACACCCGCAACACATAGACCTCACAGTCAGAGTGTCAAACAGTCACAGCCCTTAAGGCCAAACACAATGCCAGACACACTAGTCATTGGTGACTCCATAGTCAGACACACTGATGTCCCGCTCACCAGACTGAGTAAGGAGAAGGTCACAGTAAGCTGCCTGTCGGGCGCTAGAATCCGCCACATAACGCAAGCACTCAGGTCTCTCAACAGCAGGTACAAATATGACTCAGTCATTGTCCACGCTGGTGTAAGCGACCTGAGACGTACCTCCTTGGACTACATGAAAAGAGACATTGAGGAGCTCTCTGATTATGTAGCCCAGGCAGGTATGACCCTGACCTTGAGCAGTATCCTACCTTCACCAAGAATGATGCCACAATACAGAGATAAGATGATCAGCTTTAACAATTGGCTTAAACACTGGTGTCATTCAAAGGGGATCCAGTATCTGTCTGCCTGGGATGACATGCTGGACAAGCCACGCTGCTCGCAGGGACGGCTTGCACCTGTCACCCTGGGATTCCGGATATTGGCAAAGGCTCTTGCCACCCCATAGTGCCTTTTTAGGCAAGGCTCAAATTCTAAACCTACCACCCTAGAACACAAAAAGGAAAAAACTAAGGGTAATGCTGCTCAATGCCAGAAGTCTAAATCTCAAAATGCACGCACTCGTGGCCCTTCTCAGTATGGAGAACATCGATGTCTGTGCTGTGACAGAAACCTGGTTCAAGGCTCCTGAGAGCACCCCAGCTATCAGGTTTTACCTCATATCAAGCGTTCCGGCCCCAAAATCCGGACAATACCAAGAAAGGAGGGGTATCCATATTCATCAAGGACACCCACACCTCAAGACTGGTGGCAACGACGATGCATCGGAGACCATCCAGGTGCAATTAACCATAGGCAAGACTGCTCTGCAAATTGTAGCATGTTACAGGCCACCCTCACAAACTCAGGAAACTCACATGGCCTTCCTGAAAACACTAGAGGGGATAAATGTATCACCAAACACCATCATACTAGGTGACTTCAATTACCCTAATATAGACTGGGAACACTACTCAAGCCCAAACACCCTAGCCCAAAAGTTCCTGGAATTCATAAACTCAAATGCCATGGAACAACTAGTCACCATCCCACAAGAGGAGATAACATACTTGATCTCATCATCACGAACATGGGAGCACAATGTTCAACACCGGAAGTATACCCCTCACTGGTGAGATCAGATCACAAACTAATCTCGCTGGAGGTCCTCATCCCACCCACCTGAAATAAAAGACCACAGTAAAGAACTTCTCAAAAGCCGACTTCACACTTCTAAAGACTAGTGTGGTCTCCTTTCAGGCCCCGAGCCGCGGAAAACAATACTCACGCCGCTGAATCACTTACAAACGCCTTCTACCAGCACCTGCAGGACTGCATGGATAAGGCAATCCCAAGCAAAACAAAGACTCTTTGTACCAAAGGCAAGCGTCCAGTCTGGTGGACCCCAGCCATAAACAAACTCTACAACAAAAGGAGGAAGCTACTACAAGATAGAGCAAAATGCTTAAAGGTAAGACACCCTTGATCACTATAAGTAAAAACTAAGAGCTCTCATAAAATCATCCAAAGCAAATTTCGAGAGAAAAATAGCTAAAGACTCAAAAGACAATCATAAGGCCTTCTTTAGCTATGTTAGAAACCTAGGAGGAAACTCCCAGATATGCTCAGAACTAGTTCAAAATGATGTGAAGATTACTGATCCTACAGACATTGCCAACATACTGGCTGACAGGTTCAGTGCAAACTTCTCCCCCCCTGCTCCCCAAAAGGAGAGATATCTATACCAAATGAGTGCAGCCCCCCAAACATCTCCAGCGCCCAAGTGAGAACTGCTCTCTCCAAAGCAAAAAACACAGCATCCATGGGACCCGATGGTGTCCCGGCTGTGTGCTCCACGAACTCAATGAGGAATTAAACCCACAGCTAGGACAGCTGTTTAATCAAAGTCTTACCTCTGGATACGCACTCCAGGTAGTGGCGCACTGCAACTGTGGTCCCACTTCACAAAGGCGGTGCCTCCACAGACCCTGGAAATTACCGGCCCATTAGCTTGACAAGCCTTATCTGCAAAGCCATGGAGAGGATCATAATGGACCTCATAAATAAAGACATAGGGAATTTGCAGACTTTGGATCCAACCCAGTTTGGCTTTGTCAAAGGCAGATCATGCCTTTTAAACTTGGTTGACTTTTGAAACAGTCACCAAAGCCATTGATGAGGAAAGGCAGTCCATACAGCCTACCTCGATCTGGCTAAGGCCTTCGATACAATACCCCACTCGGGTATCATTGAAAAACTCATCAGCTTAAATGTTAACCCATACATCACAAGATGGGTTGCAAACTGGCTGAGTGACAGAACCCACAGGGTCAGAGTTGCTGGCGCCATGTCAGACTCAAAGCCTGTCACAAGTGGTGTCCCACAGGGCTCAGCCCTGGGCCCACTCTTGTTTGGCATCTACTTTTCAAGTACAAGCAAACACAGGAGGGTTATGGCTGACAAAGTTTGCAGATGACTGCAAACTGGGCCATAGTAGAAAACACATCTGACACAGATATCCTTCAGAAGGGTCTCACAGAAGCGGATAACTGGTGCCAGAGCCACGGCCTAAAGTTAAATGCCAAAAATGCATAGTCATACCCTTCGGGAAAAACAAGGTTACCCTAGCTACCAAATAGGTGGCAATCCACTGAGCACAGAAGAAGTTATCAGGGACCTGGGGACCCAGGTTGATAGTAGTCTGTCATTCGACACCCATGTAGCTAAAGTAGTTAGGAAGTCCTTCTCGTTGCCCACCTTATCATGAAGGGATTCTCATCTAGATCAAGGGAGGTCATAGTCTCCCTTTACTCATCACTCATCAGACCAATGATTGAGTACAATGCCCCATTCGGAATGTATCTGACCCGACACTTGCAGCAGCAGGAGAGGCCACAAAGTTCCTCACCAAAAGGATAAAGGGTCTCAAAAATCTGTCCTATGCTGCCCGACTGAAAGAACTCCAGCTCTATTCAGTCGCACGCTTGCTCAGAGGTGACCTTTGCCTAACATACAAGGCCATGTCAAACCCAGATTTGATGAATATGCTTCACCTCAAAAAATCTAGATCCATCAGAGCCACAAGGGCGGGAGACTTAAACCTCGACACGGCTATTAATAGGATGTGCTGGAGGGATAGATTCATCACCCAAAGACTCCCTATGCTGTGGAACAAAATCCCGGTACATGTGAGGCAGAGCACCTCGCTGGCCTTGTTCAAGAGAAATCTTGACCAATGGATGGGAGATCGCAGATATACCCCAGGAATTACCTCAGTGTCACTGCTCGACAGAGGCACAGCAAAATAATGGGTATAGTTCCCCATACTAAAGGGGTGGCGTAAGCCACAAAACAATGGGCTAGGCTTATAAATGCCCTCGGGCAGATAGCCTAGTATGAACCTATGAACCTATGAACCTATGGAGGATTTTATGAGGGATCTCAGCTTCCTGTTGAGGCTGACAAGGGAGGCTTTCCCAATCAGGGGATTTTACTCTTTTTTGCAAATGTTTCGTTCTTCTGTTTTAGAGTTTATTTAGTGCCGGGGACCACCAGATTATCATCCTTTTTTTGGAGGACAGCATCTTTGTTATATTTTGGATGGCACAATCCATGCGCTCTTCTATGCAAAACCCGTAGCAAGAACATTTTGACATGAGACTGCATTGAAAGAGGAGGATCCGCAAACAGACATTCTCAACTGGTTGATAAATGAACCCTGACAGAGGAAAAAGAAAAGGCATAGGATAGTAACTCAAACAAATATTGTAAAACCAGCAAACAACTAGCCGTGAACGGGTGCCGATTATGTTGCTGGCACTAACTAGAACACCTTTTCCATTTGCTAATATATGGTTTTCTAGTAGCAGGCTTTCTTGCCTCCATTAATACCTGCTGCATGTCCTCAGTAAACAAGTGCCTAAAAGGAGTTATGACTGCATCATCCAGGCAGTCATTTGAAGGTAACTGATGCTGGGGTGTATCAATCACTCCTGTTCTTGTGTGAGTAGGTCCAGTCTGTGAGGAAGCTTGTGGTAATTGCCCTTGGACATTTCCAAAGGAAGGTTGAACCATGTTTGCCTGTAGCAGAAGGGAGTCACCACCATGATCTTGGGGGATTCCTTCAGAATGTTTTCAGTTATGTTACAGTACTTTTAAAATGACAGAAATAAACAGGTGATCCATTTAAAAGTAAGTTACAGGCTCGAGATAGTAGTAGTTTCCTGGAGGTAAAAATAAAGCATTTACAAAATGCAAGCTTTTTTCCACAAGGTAAATTATTTTACCAGCAAAGGGAAGCACCAGCCCATCATTGATCCCCAAATGCATCAGAAGAGTGTACTCTTCAGCAGAAGAAATCCTTTTATGTGTCAGATTTTCGTAGAAAGCACAGATTTTTGTCAACACTTTTTGGTGTCTTCATCAGAAAATGTGCGCTTTTCTGACAAATCAGTGGCATGATCTATGGAAGGAAATCACTAAATAATGATATATTTGCATTTCATACTTCAGATCCTTCATACAATGTATGTTACAACAAACACAGTTACTCTATCAACTAAGTTCACAAGAGCAATAATTATAATATGCCAGTCTTTCTAAGCCTTTGCTCCCCCGTTTGGATGGCATTTGTCCATATTTCTTACTGTCAGAGGTTGAGAAGTATGAACATTCCTTATTTTTTCCTTTTTTTCATGTTTTTAGACAGCGCTGAGGTGATGCAGATCAAACTAAGAAGCTCATCGCTTAGAAAGTATTGATTGGCTTATTATAGTGCAGTCCTTTTTTTATTCTTTTAATTTTTTTTTTTGGCTGCTGCTGTGAGACCAGTAATTGTTAACTCATTAACAAGAAGGGTATAAAGTAATAGAATTCAAAATTCAAATAATCTCTTAGAATATATGAAACATATTCAGTTACTGTAGATTCAGCTCATTGATAACTGCCAAATTTGATTACTGGATGGGTAGACTTAGCAGATGTATCACAACATCATAACAACAACATTATTTTATTTACATTTGTTGACCGGAGTGTCCAACTGGACGTAGGTCCATTTTCAGCAGAGGCCCAGGGAGAAAAGCTCCACAGTTCAAATATACAGACAGTAGTTACATTGGATTTACATAGCAATGAACTATTTGATCAACAATTACAAACATAGTTAAAGATGAAGTACATCAGTAGACAACTAGAATCTTTATAATCTGTGAAGTATTTAACAGACATTAACAATTGTTACATTAAGAAGTTCCTGCTGTATAATAAGTAGTTAGGCTTATAGTTTCATAGTTTAGTACTAGGCTATAGTTTCATAGTTTAGTACTAGGCTATCTGCCCTGGGGCATTTATAAGCCTAGCCATAGTGATGTAGCTTTCGCCACCCCATGTAATGGTACAAAAGTGTACAGAATAGATTTAGAATACTGTGCCTCTGTCTAGTAGTGACACAGAGATGACCCCTGGGGTAAACCTACGATCTCCCATCCACTCGTCAAGATTTCTCTTGAAGACAGTC